>NW_017729001.1:22045084-22052504 GCF_001723915.1 Gavialis gangeticus
GTTGCTAAAGAGAACTTGTGTAAACTCAGAACACAGGCACAATTCTTGGCCTTTTCCCCCTATATTCCATCTTGTATTCCGATCACGCACCACTGCGACACCACTGCACCAATCCACTGCATTAATCTTGGCCTTAAACGGGCTGACTGGCAAAGCAAACTGTGTGTATATATCATCTTTCAAACTTAACAAGTTAAAGGGAGAGAGGGTGGTGGTAGGTGGGGAGGAGTGTGGGGGGCGGGGACCTGCATTCTGAATATAAAATATAGGAGCTGAGCTTAGTAAGGGAATTTGATTTTCCAGCAGTTCTTTCTTTATCTTCTTTTTTTTTTTTTTCCCCTTCTCCAGGTGAAACGTATTAAACTGCTGATTTTGCAAAAGACATGCTTTCTGTGCACCAGAGGGTAACCTGCCATTGCAGTCTGCACTGTGGAGAAAACAGTGCTATTAGCAGAAGACGTTTTATCTGCATTGAGAGAGTGGCTACAATTTAGAATTTGTTTTTACAGCTTAAAAGAATAAAGCATTTATAAGAACAGTTGTTCTTCTCTTCAGAATGCAATCATAACTTTAAACTGCAAAAGGAGTAAAGCCATTAAAGAAACACTTTCTTCTGTGTCAGAAGGTTAAGTGTGTAACAGCTTGCCATTGTTTTTTCATTTCTGGTCTGCTGGGTTATTTGATATGTAAGTTGTGGGTGTTTTTTTATACCTCCTTTCTATATTTTAAAATTAGAATTGCTTTGGGAAATGATCCAACTGCTTCCCATTTCAGAAAACCAGCTTTCATCAACTCACACTGACTAAATTAGATGGGTGAATTAGGGTTCCTTGCTTGTTGGTCTACCATTAATGCTCAGGGAGATGTGAAATGCTCTAGTTCAAACCAACTTTCTCATTCTTATGTTATTTAAATAGCATTCTCATTTCAGATAATCTGCACTGTTACAACGGATTGAAATATCATTACGATGGATGTTTCAAAACACTTTGATCTGCTCGGGTCTCTTCCAACCCTACTAACTATGAAACTTTCAAAAGCATGATGTAGCTCCTACCAGCACTGTGGTAGTTTAAAAACAACACTCAAAGGAGGAGTACACGAAAGAACAGATTTTTGTACCCAAGGAATTTCTGGATGCTCTCTGTACATCGACTGGCTCCGATTTAAGCAAAACTGTGGCTTAAGGGATATATTTAACTGCTTTTAGACAATGATCAAGTGTCCTTGGGTATGCAAGGAAAGATGGTGGTCAAATCATGGGATTAGGAACTCTGTTACATCAAAGTAGCTTTCACAGAGCTTTGTAGGACTGTAGCGAGGCCTCTGGCTCAGACATTGGCCTGACTCTCCATAAGTTATATGACATTGATAAATGTTTTTCAATTTCTGGCACATCAAGAGCTTCCAGAAGATGACCCTGAATAAGTGTTTCACCTATGTGAAATTCCCACGTCTTCCACTAACTACTCTTACGCATAGCACCTGAGATAAGGCAGTTCTCTTCACTTGAGGGATCCTTGTTCCCCATAGACATGCTTCTTGGTGCCACAAAGGGCCCGACACTGCTTCCTCTGATTCAAAAAGGGTTAAAAACGTTTTGAGGCAGAGCTTGTAAATAATGAAGGTATTAGACAGCAAGTCCATCTCTTAAATGCCTGTGCCATTTTTACATGAGAACATATAAGTTAATGGATCTTTCAGGCTACATGAAAACTCATACTAAATCTGATCTTTAATTCTCAGATCTCACAAAAGTTATGCATATGAGTCTCCCTTTGACTGTGGTGCAACCATTGAGGTTTGAAGGTAAGCACACACTTAGACTCTGCTGCAGCAGGGTCTAACACTATCTGTATGCATGACACACATGTGACACCTTCCACGAGCAAGCAGGTAAGTCACTTCTCAGGGACTGCCACACTTGTTTTTAGAGTCTAAAGAAACAGTTTAGGGATTATTTAAAAAACCACCAACACAGCCCCCTGCCTTAACTCTTCATTTAAAATACTCTCAAATCTGAAAAAGTTTTGTCTGGGTTAGTGTGACAATGCATACTTTTCAACCAATAGATGAAAGCTCAGAGCTTGCAATCGGCATAATTTAGCAATTGTTTTTGTGTAAGGTCTAGATTTTATCCTTTCATCTGGAAAGAAGTCACTTCCCTGGTGTGCGTGTATGTGTCGCTCATGCTCTGTCTCTTATTTTATATTCTCTCCTGTTATTGCCCAACTTGCTACTTGACATCCTTATGCTTGCTGGCACTTGCTAATCTGTGATTTGCATTGCTATATAATGCAATTCAAAGGAAGGCAGACTAGAAATTTACACCACAGACATCAATGATGATGCTATGTCAATTTACATCAGGGAAGGAAGTGGTCCCACATGAATCCCTGCAATTAATAATGTCATGCTTTGTGATCTGTTGTTTTCAGCTAAGCAAAAATGTAAGGACTGTAAAGTCGACTTAATTATGATATGCATATTAAAACACCAGCATAACAGTATTTACTATGCAAAATGTAGTCAATTTTCTGCTGAAGTAAACAATCATTTTAAAACCTATTTGAAGCAAAAAGTTTATTCTTGAATTAATGACTTGCAGTTCTTTCCTATTGCACCAGTGACATAAGAGACTTATGAAGAATTCTAGGGCCTGCTCCCATTCCCAAAGAAGCCAACTGGATTTGGGGCTGGGATTCTTTAGTACACAGCACTTTAAAAAGTAAAGCTCTTTTATAGTGCCTTTTTCACTGCTAGGCTTTTACACTGCTCATAAGTCACTTTCTGACAACACAAAGTAAAATGGACTTATTGCTAGGGAACCCTTACCTTTTACATGCAAGCTACAAAGGCACGTTGAGAAAAATGGGGTAGAGTGACAACAAATGAAGCAAATGCCGGCCTATTTTACAGACAAGCAGAAGTAGCGTCTGTATTCATTCATCCTATGGGTGTCATTCCTCCTCCTGGCAGTAGCCTGGCACAAGCCCTGAAAACAATCCGAGAGAGATGAATGGCCTTGGGTTGGCCTCTTGCACACAGATAAATTTTGCCCTCAGCATTGCTGCTACAATAGCAGAGCTCATGCTTCCAACTCTTATCAGGTAATCTGAAATGGGAAGGTTGCTTTGTTTTGGCATTCCTTGTGTGCTCTGCCATTGCCTTCACCATAACACCCTTGCCTCCAGCATTTGTTATAAGCATTGGGGTTTTAACAATGAGAAACTGTACTCATTACCAGGTATTTTGTGACCATTCTGTCTTGATGCTTGGATTCACCTGCTGAAAGCACTCCCAGTCTCCCTGAAACATCCACTGGTGGTTGCCTGTGTAGCAATTTGCTGTTTAATGGCACCATCCCAATGTTCCTTTCCTGCAAAGGATGGTTAATTAAAGTCTTGGATTCATGGTCTGTGAAGATAACTACCAGCTTTAGGCAGGATCTTTTCAATCAGTCTCTCCCCAGTTGGTAGCCTTTCCTCTTCAGTAATGAGGAAAGCTTTGTTGGAAGACTGCCTTGTATGCCTACTAGAGTTGGTTGAAACAATAACGTTGGGTTCGATTCCCTGAAGTGTTTTGCAGAGCTCCACAATTTTAGGAGAAGAGGAATATATAGGTATGGTGCCAAAGATGACTGTAAAACTTAGATCTCTCTCTTTGTTAGCTTATCAAAAAGAAGGCTGAGAAGTGATTTGATTTTTTTAAAGTGTGTGAGTATCTTCATAAAGGGAAAATGCCAGGTCCCACAGGGTTCTTTTATTTAGCAAAGAAAGGTATAACTAGAACCAATGGATTTGTCTGCCTTAGGCCTGTAGCGATATTAAAAAAAAAATCAGGCATCGATAACAGTGAATGTGATTAATCACTAGCGTAAGGTGCTAAAAGGAAGGGGTACATTTTCTGTCTCCTGGTATCTTCAAATCAAGCCTAGATGCCTCTTGAGAATTTTATTTTTCTCATAAAAAAAATTATGATTCGACCAAGCCTAAATGATGTGGCTTGAACTAGGGGGAAGATATGTGTTCCTTATCTTGACCTATACAGTGGAGAGATGGTTATTCGCTATGGGACACTGGAATGTGGGTCAGCATATCTTTCCAGGGCAGCAGCTAGCAGAGGAACTCCTTTCTGTAGCTGGCAAGCAACCTCCAAAGTTTTTTAATAAAAATTGGTCTTATGCTTTAGGCTATTTATTACTTCCTTCAGTTCTGATAGCACAGGGGAAGAATGGCATATTTACTGTATCAATACATGATACCAGCTCTTTGTTTAGAGAAATATTGTTTATCAGAGCAGTAGCTGACTGCACTAACTGGCAACTTTTCTCATTTATTTATGTGATAAATAGTAGCAGTCTTTCTGCAGTCAGCCAGATGCAGCTTTCTGTGCTGTTTTGTCCTTTGTACAGAATAATGAAATGTAATGTTTGGACCAGCTTTATGAATAGGGCATACCCAGCCATACAAGGCTAGTTTTCCAACCGCTGAAGAATGTTGTCTATTATGAGGTATGCGTCATTGTCTACGCGAACAACAAGGACTCCCAGACTTATCAAATGAAATATGTGATGCCCTTTCAACAGAGATTAAGCCAATGTTCAAAGAGTATTGGCATTTCTATGGGGAAGCATGACATACATTTTAAATACAAACATTTTCTTGTAGACAATTACCCCCCTTTATTATTTAATTACTGCTATTACTGTAGCACACGGATATAACACTGTCTATTCACAGAGTAAGAAACAATCTCTCCTCTCAGGAGGCCAGCCAAAGGAAAGGAAGGTTTAATTACCTCCTCATACCGATGTTGAATAGAGGCTGAGAGAGATTAAGTGTCTCACCCAAGGGCACACTGGGAGTCTGTAGCAGAACTGGGCACCAAGGATTCCTTGAGTCTTGCTTTGGTATCTTAATTGCAAGACTCCCTCTTGATTTATTGCTCACTAAATCTGGGGCTGATTCCCACTGCTGCATCTGCTCACTAAAATGCAACAACTCTGAGAGCTTTAGACAGGATCTGGTAAGGGGCCAGTTTAATTATTGGCACAAGTGGATACAGCCCCCTGGAAGCCAGTGGAGCTTCTGCCATGACCCCTCTGCAGTCAGGCTTGTGCTAGGAAAGCTGGTTTTGATTTGGGACTAGCAGCGAGGCCTCTAAAGGAGGGTGCCACCCAGAGTGGGCTGAGAGCTGTGTGCTGAAGTGTTTCTTCGGAGCTTTACCCTGTAACACGTAGAGGTGACTTTGAGTTGGGGGGTCAGCAGGTTGCAAGGCATCGCATTTTCTTTCCCACTGAGCTGCAAAAGACTTGTCAGCTGTTTAGCTCAGAGCACCAGGGTTAAGAAGAAACTGTTCAATAAGCAACTTTAAGAAGCCCACAAAAATGATGACTACTGAATCTCTGAGATGAGGCTGTGACCGCAAGCTGAATTTCGCTCCAAAAGTTTGGAGCTCCTTTGGGCTCTGACCCCTTCATTCAGGAATAGGTCAGCCATTAGCTTGGCTGAACTTGACCATTCTCTTTCATGTGAACTCTGGAGTTGTAGCTAATGCACTAGAATTAGAGAGCTGAGTTCAGTTCCCAGCTCTGCCACAGTCTCTTGTGTAACCTCTGGTAAAGCACTTAGGGCACTTTGTCTCCACTGCAACAATTAGCTTAAGTTAGTGCACTCAAGTTATTCCTCCTAAGCCAGCTTGTGTGGGTGACACACGGGTAGGGAGTGCTCAAACTAGACCACGATTACATTAGCACAATGATTGCATTAGGAGTCACGGCTTAGTCTGATGTGTCTTCACTGCAATTGTCAGATCAAGCATCAGCAGCACTTGAACTTTAATCTCCTCTCTCCTGGAGCTAATGGGTTCAAGCATGACTTAGATAAAGATCGTTGTATGTGGGCAGGAGCTGGGTTTGGACAAAATTTGCACTAATAATTCAATGAGGTCCAGCCGTTAGTCACTCTGTGCCTTATTCTCCCCATTGATAAAATACGAAGTGAACTTGTCTGTCTCATGTTTTTTGGGCAAATAAACTTGTTATGGATGGTGGCAGACAAGATTTTTCAGGTAAATGTATAATATCTTTTATTAGGCCAACTAAATAGATGGAAAAATTTGTTGTTTACTAGCTTTTAGGCACAAACACCCTTCTTCAGGCATAGGAGAGTCTGCTGGGATTTGTGTGGTCTCCTGGGTGGAATAAAAGTTTAAGCCAATAGGCAAAATGCAGGCCTGTGAAAATGCAAATGCACGATGGGGAAGATTGGTGGGGATGTGAGTTAATAGGTGTGAGACAGGCGGGGAGAGAAACACCAGCAGACTTTCCCTATGCATGAAGAAGGGCGTTTGTGCCCAAAAGCTTGTAAAGAGCAAAGTTTCTGACCGTTTAGTTGGTCTAATAAAAGATATCACATTTACCCAAGGAACCTCTTCTTCCTATGTCCTTAGCCCAAAGTGGCTATAACCAGCACCCTTAAATTATGGATGGTGGTGCATACAGTGGTAGTAGCAGGAGCTCTGCTGGCTGTAAGGGCAGGGGGACAGGGTAGGACCTGGCCCAAAGATTTCCTGGTCCATGGCTGAGCCTCCTCTGCCTTGCCTCAGTCCATATCAAAATTAATAATTAATGCTACAATAGGTGTATCCAATTATCCATCTCTTATTTAGTGCATTTTCTTAATATCCTTAGCTCAAACAAAAAGGAAAAAAACAAAACAAAAACAACCAACACTTGACAGCAGCAAGAAATAACATCTTGAGGAAAAACATGTACACACAATGTGCCAAGCAGGCCAAGGATTTCTTCATATGAGAAAGTTTGACAAGGAACTTCATTATTCTTCCACCAAGCAGCTGCTGTGCTTAGTAATTAGGCAGAGAAATGAAAAGATTTCATTTTGGAGTTTTATGTTTTTAATGCACCAGTGGAGGAGCAGAGACACCAAAAGCAAATAGGAACAGGAGACGTTGCTTGATCTTGGGGAAACCTCCCTGCTGAGCAAGCTAGCTCGCCTGATAACTATGGGTGTCAAGTTTGTAAATCTACTGAGAATTTCCTGGCTTTCTCTTTAAATGATACTGACTTGGATCAACTCCCTCCCCCTGCTGTGAGATGCTTCCAAAAGCTGAGGTTTTTCTCTTTCCCTCATCTTCCCAGCAGTGTTCCCTTCTCTAGTATAAAAGTGAAAGTATTGCACACTTTACCAAAATAGGTCTCCATGCTACAATACTTATGCTTAAGCAATGCTTACGCTTGTCTTCATTGTGACTACTGATTTGCTTAAAGTCAAGAAGCATGAGTTTTTATGGTGATGTCTTTGCTGTCACTTCACGACCACCCTCCAGGCCTGGGAGCCGTGAGTTGCAGGTAAAAGAGGATTCCCACAGGGGAGGGAAGTCATCCCCCCCCCCCCCC
>NW_017729001.1:22052730-22056653 GCF_001723915.1 Gavialis gangeticus
GTGTGTGTGTGTGTGTGTGTGTATATACACACACACACACGTTTATACATATAGATATACATATGTTGTACATATGTTTATATCCCTGTTCCTTTCCCTTGTCATAAGGGAATGTAAATACATGTGTATATAGTTAAGTCCCCTGACTGTCCTGGCCTGGTTCTACAGGGACGGAGGGAAACTGAGCGGTCTGCAGTTCCCACCCCACAGCACACCTGCCAGCTAACAATCCCCTTCAATTGGAGAAGGGGAGTATCTATGCCAAATTTGGCTAATACCTGGAAACATCCACTCCCAAAACACTGAGCATGATTCTCCAGAACCAGCAGTAATCGGGCTCTGTGCATAGTTGCATGCAACTCCAGATGTAATCTGCACAAAAGCAGTGCCTGTAGAGAAGCATGAGACCAACCAACCCTGACTTCTGGGCCTGGCCAAGTGACAGTGAAATATCAGCTTTCTGCATAGATGGTAGCAACATGTCAGAAGACGGACAGTTAATGCCTCTGCTGCCTGGCCTGTATTTTTTTTTTTTTATTTAGCATTTGTGGGTCTAGCAAGGTGACGCTAGGTTTTACCAAAGACAGAAAATTCAATCTTCTTAACTCCCACACAAAATAAAGGCCTGGCTATCGGCTTTCACCTGGAATCACTGGTGAATTCTTTTTTTAATCAGTCCACCTTAAATTAAGTTAAACTTAAAAAAAAAGAAAAAAAGAACTTAAAAATAAAATTTTATGAACTGGCAGCAAATCCCACTAGCTTCAGTTCCCACCCAGAATTTGTGAGATCAGTAAATTCCTTCCCTGAGCACTCTTACTTTGCAATTCTTTCCCACTTGCAGACCATGTGTCTGGACATAGAAGAAAGAAAACTCATAAAGGGAAAAGGCACATAGCATCAATTTGGAAAAAATGTCAGAGCAGAATATCTAGATGAATGATAAACAGAGCATCTCCTTGAGTAACTTGGTCCTCTCTCCACCAGTACAAATGTGAGCTGCCTTTTTACCACAGTTAGGGTTTTTTTGGGTTTTTTTACCGCAAGAAGTTCGGGATATCTCAGTTTAATTGCCGCTGTAGCTCAGTTGGTTTGAGAAGAGATGCTGGCTGATACCTGTGTATGAAGTCTCAGAATATGATTAGGGGTGGATGGAATTTCTTCACATTAACAGATTCACAACCTGCATTTAAATCTCTCCAAAAGATTTGCTGCTTCTATGGCCGTGTCCCCATGTGTGGTTTGTGGCATCTCAAAGCCTTTTGAGGCACCGCAAAACATACATGGCACATGTATGTTTACTGCTCTGCATATTTGCAGTGCAGGGGCAAAATTAGATACCAGGAAGACCTGGTATCTAAAAAAAATAATAATGTGCGTGCACACACACACAAAAAAGCAGCACGGTGCAAGTGACAGCAGTATGTGCTGCCCAGAACTGGAGCTTGGCTGGCCAGAGTCATGCTTCGGCTGCTGGCCAGGCTCTGCATGCCTGGATCGCTGCTGCTGCAGCCCCAGGAGCTCCCTAGGACCCCAGATAAGGCTGCTGGGCCCAGCCCAGGTGCTAGCTCCAGCCACCTCTACCTTACCTGGGGCAATTTGTTGCATGCCACAGTGTGAATGCAAGGGTGCTCCCCAGGGATAAGTAGCAGTGGCATAAAGATGTGCCACTGTTATTTGTCTCTGGGGAAACGTATGTGGGGACACACCCCATGATGCCCACACAAAGTAAACTACAACCCACTTGTACAGGCATGCCTGGCTGTGTATATGTACACATGATTTCTTCCCAGCCCATTCTGTTTCCTCCATTTTTGTGGCTTCGACTGTGAACTGCATGGAGCGGGGTCCATTTCCATGTTTTATTTTGTATGGAGTCGTGCGTTCTTGCCCTTTAGAATCTAGAAAACAAAGCAAAACTTTATCTCCATCATCTGTTTGGAGGATGGAGCATCTCTCATCTTCAACAAGATCTTGAACTCAGTTCTCTTCTAAAAGAACCATAGAAAATGAGGGTTCGAAGGGACCCCAGGAGGTCATCTAGTCCAATCCCCTGCCCAAAGCAGGACCATCTCCAACTAAATCATCCCAGCCAAAGCTTTGTCTAGCCAGGTCTTAAAAACCTCCAAGGATGGAGCTTCCACTATCTCCCTAGTTAACCTGTTCCAGTGCTTTACTACCCTCCAAGTGAGAAAATTCTTCCTAATATCTAATCTAAACTTCCCTTGTTGCAACTTGAGACAGTTGCTCCTCGTTCTGTCATCTGCCACCATTGAAAACAGTCCAACTCCATCCTTTTTTGAAGCCCCCTTCAGGTAGTTGAAGGCTGGTATTAAATTGCCTCTCTCTTCTCTCCTCTGGATTAAATAAACCCAGTTCTCTCCACCTCTCCTCATAAGTCATGCCCCCCACCCCCTTTGCCAATTTTGTTGTCCTCCCATGGCCTCTCTCCAATTAGTCTACATCCTTTCTGTACTTGGGGGCCCAAAACTGAACACAGGGCTCCAGATGTGACCTCACCAGTGCTGAACAGAGGGGAATAATCACTTCCCTTGACCTACTGGCAACATTCCTAGCAATGCAGCCCAGTATACTGTTAACCTTCTTGGGTACAAGGGCACATTGCTGGCTCATATTCAGCTTATTGTCCACTGCAACCCCCAGGTCCTTTTCTTTAGAGCTCCTGCCCAGCCAGTTGGGCCCCAGCCTGTATTGGTGCATGGGACTGACCTGTCCTAAGTGCAGGACTTTGCATTTGACCTTGTTGAACCTCATGAGATTCCTTTTCACCCAGTCCTCCAATTTGTCCAGGTTACTCTGAATCCTATCCCTACCCTCCAGTGTATCTACTACTCCCCCAGCTTGGTGCCATCTGTCAGTTTGCTGAGGGTGCACTCTGTGCCATCTTCCAGGTTGTTGATTAAACTAACGAACAAAACTGGCCCCAGGACCAGCCCCTGGGGCACTCCACTTGATACCAGCTGCTAACTGGACAGAGAGCCATTGATTACTACCCTCTGGGCCTGATGGCCCAGCCAGTTTTCTATCCACCTTACAGTCCATTCATCCAGCCCCTACTTCCTTAGCTTGCCTGGAAGAATGCTGTGGGTGACTATCAAAAGCCTTGCTAAAGTCGAGGTATACCACATGACCAGTCTCCCCACATCCACAGAGCCAGTCACTTTGTCATAAAAAGCAATCAGGTTAGTCAGGCATGACTTGCCCTTGGTGAATCCATGTTGACTGTTCCTAATCACCTTCTCCTTCAAGTGCTTTGAGATGGATTCCTTGAGGATCTTCATGATTTTTCCAGGGCAAGGTGAGGCTGACTGGTCTGTCATTCCCTGGATTCTCCTTTTTCCCTTTCTTAAATATGGGCACTATGTTTGTGCTTTGCCAGTCGTCCAGGACCTCTCCCAATCACTATGAGTTTTCAAAGATGATGGCCAGTGGATCTGCAATCCCATTTGCCAACTCCTTCAGCACCCTCGGGTGCCTCCCATCCAGCCCCATGGACTTTTGTATGTCTAGCTTTTCTAAATAGTCCATAACTTGTTCTTTCACCACTGCTGGCTGCTCACCTCCTCCCCAAACTATGCTGCCTTGTGCAGTAGTCTGGGAGCTGACTTTGCCTGTGAAGATTGAGATGAAAAAGGCATTGTACGTCAGCCTTTTCTGCATCCTCTGTCACTAGCTTGCCTCCCCCATTTAGTAAGGAACCCACACTTTCCCTGATCCTCCTCTTGTTACTGACACACTTATAGAAACCCTTCTTGTTACCCTTCACATCCCTTGCTAGCTGCAACTCCAATTGCACTTTGGCCTTCCTGATTTCATCCCTTCATGCCCAAGCAATACTCTAATACACCTCCCTAGTTGCTTGTCCAAGTTTTCACTTCTTATAAGCTTCCTTTCTGTGCTTT
>NW_017729001.1:22061653-22077092 GCF_001723915.1 Gavialis gangeticus
ATACACATGCTGACTGGCTGACTCATTCCTAGTTGTTTGTCCATGTTTTCACTTCTTACAGGCTTCCTTTTTGTGCTTTAGCTTACTGAAGAGTTCCCTGCTAAGCCAAACTGGTCTTCTGCCATACTTGCTAGTCTTCCTGTGCATCGGGATGATTTGTTCCTGCACTCTCAGTAAGGTTTCTTTGCAGTACACCCAGCTCTCCTGGACTCCTCTCCTCATCAGTCTGGTTTCCCAGGGGATCCTACCCATGAGTTCCCTGAGTGAGTCAAAGTCTGCTTTTCTGAAGTCCAGGGTCCTTATTCTGCTGTTCTTCATCCTTCCTTTCCTCAGGATCCTGAACTCTATCACCTCATGGTCACTGCTGCCCAAGTTGCCATCCACTATTACATTCCTCTCCAATTCTTCCCTGTTTGTGAACAGCAAGTCAAGCAGAGCATGGCCCCTAGTTGGTTGCTCTAGCACTTGAACCAGTAAGTTGTCCCCAACACTCTCCAAAGCCTATGCACTGCTGTGTTGCCCTCCTAGCAGATGTCAGGGTGATTGAAGTCCCCCATAAGAACCAGGGCTGGTGATCGGGGAAACTTCCACTAGCTGTTTTGAAGAAGACCTCATCCACCACTTCCTTCTGGTTTGGTGGTCTGTAGCAGACTCCTGCCATAACATCACTCTTGTTATTCTCTCCTCTGACCCTAACCCAGAGATTTCCAACAGGCCTATCTCCAGTTTTATACTGGAGGTCTGAGCAATCATATGACATAAAGTGCATACTTTTATATAAAGTGCAACTCCTCGTCTGTTATTCCAATCATGTCCTAGTTCTGTGACCATGCAAGGACTTCTAATTCTTGCTTGTTTCCCAGGTTCTGTGTATTCATGTACAGGTACCTGTTTGCCCTGCTTTCTCAGGAAGTATGAGAATACCTCCCTGGTTGCCCCCTCCTTGCTTGCTATTCCTTTAGGTCACCTGCTTCCCCACTTACCTCAGGGCTTTGTTCTGCATCCCCCAGAGAACCTAGTTTAAAGCCCTCCTAACTAAGTTAGCAAGCCTGTCTGTGAAGAGGGTCTTTCCTGTCTTCACCAGGTGGATCCTGTCTTTTCCTAGCAATCCTTTTTGGAACATCATCCCATGGTCGAAGAAGCCAAAGCCCGGCTGGCAACACCACCTGTGCAGCCAGGTATTAATCTGCAGAATGTGTTTGCTCCTGCCCAGGGCCCTCTCCCTTGACTGGAAGGATCAAAGAGAGCATGACCTGCAAGAGTTTGCCTTCTCTTCCCTTATGCTGAAAGGGAATTTGTGACTGGAGAAGTTTGCTTTTTTTGCTCAGAGCGAAAACCACCAAGTCTGTGGGATGCGTATAATGAACACTTGTCATTTTACTAGGTCTATGCCATAGTGTGGCACTCTTACCGGAGACTGGGAAACATGCCAATAATCATTCAAAAGGTCTGAGTGGTGTGCATGCAAATTGTTCAAGAAAGTTAATTCCAATTGGTATCACCACATACTATCTCTCCAATGACAACCTGACCTTCTCTCTGCAAGCCAGTAGGGAGTCTTGTGGGACCAAGTAGCTGTTGAGGAAAATTGGATTTAAATTACAACCATGTTCAATGTCTACTTACACGTATCACAAAAGAAAAAAAATCAGTAGAAATTAGCACAATTGTTTTATGCAGCAGAAAAAGGAAGTTTTTGTTGGAAATGAAGCATCAATTGAGCTACAGAATTTTATGTCAAGATAAGGAATCCCTTCAGGGTCTGTGTGTAATGTTTCTTTGTTATATTAATGCACTTCATATAGGTCTGATACATGAACTGCTTGAAGATGCGCTAATTGCAGCAGCTCATTTATCTACCCCAAAATAATAATCTGTGCCAGAAGATTGCATATTAAAGGGGCATTCCCAAAGTAGTTAGAGAATCAGATTAAGTAGGCCACCCACACAGACTAAGACCATAATGTGGATGATATAGTACTTATAGGGAGCTGGGAGTCACTGAAGCCCTATTTAATGTTTTTAATTCATTTTTATATAGCTTCCTCTTATACCTCCTGCATGTTGACGACATTAGCAGCCTCCAACAGGGGCAGGACTGTGGGATATTTTCAGAATATGATGATTCACTGGTATGAATTAACTCAGTTATATAGAGTGAAAACCAAATCCTGATCCCATTAATGTCAATGGCAAAAATCCCCCTGTCTTTAGCGGGCCTGAAATTTTGATTCCAATGAGGTAATTTGGCTTCAGCATTTCTTTTTATAAATATTTGAAATAGCCCAGAGATGATTTCAGTACCTTTTAAATTAAAAATAAAACATCCCTTACTTTTATGAGTCTCAGGAACCCTTGAGTATACACATACTTTCTTAAAATCAGTGGAGAACTTCCCTCTCTTTCAGAATTTGTTGATTACTTTCCCTCTTTCAATTCTGCGTAAAGTTAAGTAACCACCATGTGTATTCACAGTTCCTTCCAAGTAAACTTCTTAATCATATTATGGGTGACCACATGGAAAAAAAAATTAGCATTGCATGTAATGAAGCTGTCAATGATGTCATACAGTGGATGAATACCAAAAATCAATACAAGTTGTTCTGCTTGTCAGCATTCAGGAAACAAGTGTGTTAAAACTTGGCGGCAAAAACTTAAAATATAGACAGAAATAAATTTAATTGTAAAGCTATTAATTTCCCTGTCTTACACAGATTTGATTTAGCCAGAACAGGTTTTCACCAACCAGATTTGTAACTATAGTTAGGAGAATTATTGAATAGGTACACATGGCACTTTGCAGAGTAATGCCAAAGTGGGCAAGGCTGGATTTCGTTAAAGAACCTGTAACATAGACTTTCACCAGAAGCAACAGTTCATGTGGTGGGCCAGTAGGGGGTGCTCCTGCATTGAGCCACCCACCTCACTGCACCCACCTCACTGCCCTGGGGGGCACCTCACGTCTGGCTGACCCCCTTCCTGGAGCATACCCGATAGCCTGAGGATAAAAACTGCCACTACCCAGGGCTGGGCTTGATTCTGGCTCTGCGGCCCCTGGGTAACACAGGCCTAGTAGCCCTCGAGGGTACTTGTTGCAGTGCACTCAGGGGCCCTGTAAGCGGATATGGCTCAGGAGAGACCCCTAGCAGCAGGAAGGGGGAGGCTCAGCTGCCAGTCACCAGGGCTGCACAGGTGCTGGTTGCTGAGGCAACCAGTAAAACCAGCTGACAGGAAGGGGCAGGGCTTATCCCTTCTTAAGCCCAGGTAGGAGGCCCGGAGAGCAGTTCCTCTCCAGTGGCCGTGGGAGTAGGAACTCAGCTAGGACAGGCAGAGGGGAGAACTCTGGCAGTGTGAACATCCCCTGGTTACGGCTGGGGTTGGGGAGCCCTCCCTCCCGCTCTCCCTCACTCTCTGGTAGGGAGTGAATCTGTTTTGACCGGATGGTCTAGTTTTATGTTGTAGCCCAGGGGCTTTGTGTTTTTATGTTCATTTTTTTGACAAGAGGACAGGGTGAGGCTATTAGGGGTTGGAGGAGGCCTCATAGGGACTCCCCAGTAGCGTGGGGGTTCCTAGCACCGGAGAGGGTGCAGCATTTGTGGGGTGCATTGGCTCCAGTCCCAGAGCGAGAGGGGGGCAGCGGGGAGCCCCAGAGTGAGGGGGGGCAGTGGGGAGCCCCAGGAGTAAAGAGAAGGGCCAAGACATAACAGGGCCCAGGTCAAACCACGTCAACACCATCTGCGAGGCTTGGGCTGCGGTGTAGGGGAGGAAAAGGAGCTGCAGGTAGCACCCCCTGTCACCGGGGAGCAAAAACTGGGCAGCCTTCCACTGATTACACCAATCTACTAATCAAGTAAGATCAAGGCATAGCAGATGAGTAATCAGGCGGTTGGCTCATTACAGGAGGGCGGAGCCACTCCCGGAAAGGCTCCGATATTGATACTCCTGTCACAGTACTCAACTCACTTCAAACACTTGGGGGTGCGTCCCTCAGTCAGAAGCACATGTAGTGGTCTACCTTAGTCAGTCAAACCAAGGGGACCCCAAGGCATAATCTAGATCTGCTCCTAATAAGTGTCCCATGCTAGGTACAAAGGAGAACTTTATTGGTTACAAGGGGTAGGGCTGGAATAGGATACAAGGTAGAGCAATATCAGAGAAATCCCATAGAGCAAACTGGCATGGCTGGGTAGCCTTTGATCATGCATCTGAGTTACTGCAAGCTATATATCTAGTTAGATCTCTGGTAGCTTACTCACAAATATCATCCAGAAGCAGGTGGAGGTTCCCTCTGGAGGCAGGCAGTTCCTTGATCATGAGTTTTGAGAGAGAGACCAAGTTTCAGCTGGTTCAGCTCTTCTCTCTCTCTGAGTCTTCCTCATGGCTGCTGCCTCCTCCTCCTGGGCAGTCCTTAACTTATATATCCCTTATGACCTCATTTACCTGGTCCAAATGGAGGCCAGCACCTGTTGGCTGTCAGCCAACCAATTTGAAATGCATCACTAGTTGCTGGGAGTTCCTAGCTCTCCAGGGAGCCCAAGCCTCTCACCCAGGTATGTGATGCCAGTCATGTAGGCAGAGGGAGCAGGTTTCCCCCCTCCCTCGGGAATGTATCCAGCTCAGGTTACCTAAAGAGATAGGGTAAAGTATGTACCCTCTGCAGGGCCCTTCTTAACCAAATTGTCACAGAGCAGAGTTTCTGGGGAGAAGCAGAGGTGGTGGAGTTCTATCCCCTCTAAATGTTCACACCAACTTCATTGACAGGGTGAGCTCCTTTACTCCAAGAGCAGCTTGTAAAGTGGCTCACTCTTCCAAACTGGCAAGGTTCAGATGTGGGACAAGCATATGTTTTAAGAAAAAATGCTGTGGAAAATGTTAGTGATTCTGGATTCTTTCCTTTAATGTCCTGCCTCCCCTTTTCTCTAGCCTTGGCTTCACTGCTATTGATTAATTAGGTACCTTTCAACATGAAAAGGGGAAATGAAATCATATTTGTGTGCAGTACAGGTAACTGAGAAGAAAGGTAGACCCAAATTGGTCATGGAGGTGCCTGACTCCAGGAAAGTCATCCAAAGGGATGGGGCTAGGTACCTAGGCTCCGTTTTGGATCAACAGAGGGAATTAGACACCTTCACAGGACATCTAAGATCCCCCTGCAGGGAATGAGGAGATATGTTTCCAAGTCTGGAGAGCATCTGTAGGTAGCCAATAGGAAATACTAATTGCACGGATGTGTTGGAACTACTGTCACTCCTTGGTGTTCATGTGCCTGACTCAGGGCCACACGTTATAGAGTTAATTTAGACACTCCTTTTCCTTTGGGATGCTTAATAATCCAGAGGTTAGAGTGCCCACCTGGGAAACAGAAGACCTGGGTTCTAGGCCTTCCTCAGTCAAGAGGATTCAAACCTACTTCATCTGCCTCTGGGGAGAGTTCTTTAATGGCAAAGCTGTGAAATGGCCTGGGAAGGGGGGAATCTAATGCCACCTTTCCTGAAGCTGGACCACTGCAGAAAGGAAGGCAAGAAGCCTTCTGGTCCTAAATAGCTAAAATTAGTGACATCCTAAAAAATGGCCTTTGAATGATATGGTAGGATAATTCAGCTGAATAAGAGCAAATACAGTTAAGAGGGCCCCTTCTTCCAGAGAAAATAGCTGGTAGAAGAAAGAGAAAAGGAATTAGCCTCAAAGCCTTAAATGTGGAGTCTTGTTTTTTCCAGGTTAGTTCTTCTACACTTTTGTGGACAGACAAGTTGAGATGGGTTTAACCTTTCACCTACTGTCAAGCAGGTGGTTCCCCTGGCCAGGTACAGACATTACACTTTTACTGGTATAAGTGATCAGAAACTGGCCTATATCTGTAACATCACGGAAGTTTTAGCGTACACAGACTGGTTTAAAATGGTGGAACCTGCTCTGTGATTTGCCCCCCACACCCCAGCCAGAGGGCAAATGTATGTTTTGTTTGCTACCACTGGGCTATACCTTTCACAGAAAACTATGCAACTTAGATCAATTCTGCCTTGGGCTTTTTGAATGTCTGTACCTAGCAGTATTTGTGGAATATCCTAGTATTACTATGAGCCACTTACTTTGATTTGCTGCTGCTGCGACAGTTGAGTGCATTTGCTCTGGAGATGTTCAATGACCCCTTGACATAACTCAGCAGGTTTAGTGACAGTCAAAGGAGGACATAAAAAAAGTAACCTAAAAACCACAGTTTATAAAGGAAGAGCAGATGAGAGAATCAATGAGGTGATTGATGTCATGTGCATAATACTAGCTACAAGCCAACTGCCTCATAGTAAAAGGAGCTGAATCAGGACCTGGCTATCCCTGCAGATGCATATTGAATATCTCTAGCTGACAGACTACAGTGCAGAATAGCATTTGACCTTTTAATATGATTTGCAAACAAAGGACCACTTTACAAGTACTTCGTTTGAGCTCAAACAAAAGCATTAGTAAGTGGGACTCTCACTTGCAGGAATGATTAATGGGGTTTGTTTTGGCTCCTGCTTTCTATCCACACTGGCTCCATTTTGATGTCTAGACCTTATGCTCTGTGTTAGAGTCATGTTGCTTCTAAAAGGTTTCTATGTGCATTTAAAAGCAGATTTCATACAATATATCAACTAATGCTTCCCATTATTTTATTGCATAGTGAGAAGCATAGACACTTGCATTAAACAAGTATGATACTTAGCAGTTATATCTTCCAAGTGCTCTGCAAGCAGTGAAGAAGAGTCTATCTACATGGGGAAGCTATTGTGAAGTAAAATAAGGTGTAATTTTAAAGCACAAGAAGTATCTCACACTAGCTCCTTTCATGTATGCTTTTATTCCCATTGCATTACCTAACCTGCTTCCAAAGTGCTGAATAAGTGTTCATTCATGGGGCTAGAGTCCTATATCAGGCAGCCCTCAAAAGGTGATCTGGGCTAGTTCCTAGTCTAGCCAGTCACTTAGATTCTGTCTGCACACAACTCTGATTTAATGAAAGCTTCACTTCGGCTGCTTGTACATGCCACGGAGATTTAATTGGGTTTAGTTCTCCCTAAATTAAAACAGTGGGTTTTTAAAAACACTGCTTCAGTTTAGGGAGAATTAAACTGAACTAACCCCCCATGGTGTGTACACAATGGTGGGGACCTGATCCTTGTCTGCCTCTTTGGTGAGCTGCCAGTGGGCTGAGTGGTCCCTGAGCTGCGCAGGGGGGCCCTCAGGCGGCACCTGCCTGCTGGCACCCAACTTGGATGGTCCCGGGGGGCACTGCAGATGCAGAGGGAAGCACTGACCTCCAGCCTCACACCCACTTGCAACCATGGAGGGAAGCACTGGGCTTCTGCACAGCTCAGGTAGGCAGACAGGCTCTGGGGAGAAAAAGAAAAAAACAAAGATCAGGCTTGCTGCTTTTTTTTAATTCAGTGGAGCCTGCCTGCTTGGGCTACCACCAAGTCCCACAGCCCCTGACTTGTGCGGGGCCCACCAAGTCCCGACCATGTTGGCTTCTAGGCCTCATGCACTATTGCATTTTGTTAAGTAGCAAACTAAAATACCTTAGAGGTGTTTTATCTTGCTACATACCAAAGTCATTGAAAAGGAAATATGCCGCCGAACGTGCAAACAGCAATGCCATTAAAGTGGTGCAAAAGGGCATTTAAGCCACTTTAAAGGCTAATTTTGTGGTGTGTACAAAGGCCCTTTGAAACTGATTTAATTCAACTCCTTTGTGGACACATTGTACATGGACAAGAAATAATTGCTCCTGCACAACACTGTTTATTCTTCAGATGGCGAACTGAGGTCTGTTGGAACCTGGGCTATGTCCCAAGGCTCATGTAGATTGTAAGCTTCTGTATAGAAGAATGTGATCAAATCCCTTCTCCTCCGCCCTCTGCATTTAAAACACTACTATTCATGCTGTGCCTTCCAGCAATGTGGATTGCTAGTTATGAGTTTATCGTTCACAAAATGTACTAGGCATGTAATCTTACATTAGCACCTTTTCTCCTCAAGCATCCCAGAATACTTACAGACAATGACTTAATCTTCCACTGAAGTGCTGTCACCTCTCAGGTAAAGTATGACAGCTACTTAGCAACCCACGGAAGTGTTATATAGCAGTTTACAGCAGCCAGCACAGAATAACATGCAGAAGAAGTGTTGGTAGATCCCTAAATTAGAATTTTAACAGGAAGTTGTAATATGTGAAAATTTATATTAAGGTAGTACACCTCAATGCCTCTTTGTGCTGAGACCTGTATGTAGCTAAATAATTGTTACCCTGGTGGAGTTAGGCTGATATACTTGCCTTTGAGAAACTACCATAAGATCTTTAATGAGCAGCGGAGTGTTTTACATCTCATCCAAAACATTATCTCCAGTAGGACAACATAAACACACAGCCATACTGAGACGGTCAGTACTTGCGTGTTCTTCTGTCCTGACTTATCAATTCATAGGAGCAACTAAATGTAGGAAGTCCACCATTTTTATACTGACCCAGGCTATCTTTGCCTAGCTTGAGAGGTCTGAGATGATCATAGTGCAGAATGGTAGGGTACATGGTGTAGACAAATTAGATAGCTGATTGTATCGGAGATTTTTTTCTCCCCAGCCTTGAGAGTCAAGTCATTTCTATGTAGCTTTTCTTTTAATGGGCACATTTATGGCAAAGGCAATTATCGTTTTGTCAACGAGTCAGTCTGAACCAAAAACATAGCTGTATAACAATGATAGAAGCCATCAATGCTTCTCTGCTTCTGAACCCAAACAATATGCTTTTTCCTCATAAACATATCCATCTGCAATCTTCTCTTCCCTCCTGTCTTTGGCACGACAGCCGACCAGCTGCTGTACTGCACGTGGAGAGCATGTTATATGACACCAAGCTCATATTCAAATCTTAAGATGACTTACCACTTACAGTACATTACACCCCATTGCCTGTTAGTACATCTAAAATATACACTACAATTTGTTGTGTAATTGGGAGACTTCTAATGAAAATTAGCAATGAGTTTTCACTGGTGGCTTTTATTTCGTATTCCTGTAGTTGTTTTACACTCAAGCCCTCTCTATGCCTAAGTGTCAGTTTATATTGAGAGTGAAGATGTCATCAGCTAATCATAACCACTTAAAAGTTGGGATGCTTGACGGTTTTTAGTGAATAGCTAAAGGGTTCTCAGAAAATGGGTTTTTATTTAAGAGCCAAAGACAAATACGGTCTCCCTGTTTGGGGCTGGGTTTCTAGAACTCTTACTGTGAGTTATGTGAATGTGCTGAATGTGCACGTGAGAATCTAAAGTTGCTTTTGTTGAATCTGCTAATGGCAGTGAAAACCTGGCTTTATTTTATGTTCACGGTATATTCTGTGCTTGCCAGCTGGGCAGCACACTCTCTCATGTTTATGGTTGGAGTTGTTTTTTGTGAAGGCCTTTGCACAAACACAACACTTACCTCTCCATCTGTGATGGGGAGGGTAGAGGCTGATCCCCTTGCTGTGTAAGTGGGACGCAAATGGAAGGGCTCTACCCACTCCACCATTCAGATGCATCCTGATGGCATCATAGGGCAAGTACTCTAGGAAAGCCGTGAAGTAACTTACTCCCTCTGCAGACCAAAGACCAAACAGGGGAAGAACTGTGACCCAGGTTGTCTACACTGAAACCAGGAAATAGATTTGTAGCACATGGGGCATGTCTACGCGTTGTCCTACAGTGATGTTGTTACTGTGCTGTGCTTTAGCACCAAAGGAGGTACTAAAGCACGGTGCAGTAGCAACCTGTACTGTGCTGTGCACATGGCGCATGGTTATTTTTAGCTGGTACTTCACCGCAGTAGCGTGCTAAAACGGGGGAGCGTGCTGCTATGGTGAACTAGCTGCTGGTGACAGGTAGATGCATGTGATCACTATGCCCAAGGTATGGCGATGTAGCAAGTGGCTACAGTGATGTAGGGTGATGTATAGACTTGCCTATGGGGGCATATACCTGGGCTAGTTTTGTCTGCGTATCCCAGGTAATGATCTCAGTGAAGCTATGACAGCACAGGCTTTTGTGGGGATGGCTAAAGCCTGACAGGGCCCAAGTGCAGGGAGGCCGGACCCGATGATCTGTAAGCCCCTAACCCCTAACAACTATGAAACTATGAATACTTACTTGGGCATTTAGCCCATGCCAAAGCATGGACCATTAAGCCTTCACTGTCCTCTCCAAGATATCTACAGTAAACCTAGATGCCTACTTGTACTGTGATCACACCTCTGACTACAGTACATAAGTCATCATCATTCATTCTCTGGTTAGCTTCTGGGATAGGAAGGGTATAACCCATCCCTTGTCCAGGATTTATAAGCTTGCAGTCTAGCTTCTTTCATGCATCTAAGGCCTTGTTTACACTAGGAATTTACCTTACTTGCAGCTGTAGCTGGCTAGCACTAATGCAACCTCTATGCAGACAGAGCTGCAGTTTGCATCAGTGCAGCTAAATCCTTGCTTGAAGCTGGCAAAAGCTGTAATTATGCTGGGACTAATCAGTAGTTAACTGTCTATGCTGGGGATTTACAGAGGGATGGCTACCCTGGAATAATGTCATCACATCCTGAATATAGGCAAGTCCTACCCTTTGCTTATGGAGTTGTAGCTTCTGCTTACTTTAATTCAGTGGGCCGCTATCTCCCCTGTCCTTGTTGCCACTAATCATGTCATGTTCAACTTAACACTTACTAAACACAGTTAAAATGCCAGCAAACACACATCCAAGCAGTTTAGTAGGTAAGTGCCATTGTGGCATTGCAAAATCGCTCCCTTTCAGGTGAGGATTATCTCAGGACTATATCTCTGGCATGAATGTGTCTGCTTCTGGCATGTACTAACTTGAATATGGCACAGTGTTTCAGTGATTTTGCAACTGTTGCAAATGGATGTGTGATTACACCCTGAAAATGTCACTTTGAGTTAGTTTCACATATTGTTGGCAAATACAGCATGGAGAAGTCCTTTAGGTTTCATCAAGAATAATTTCTGGATTTCACTACTCTGAAAGTCACAAAACATTTTCCTTTTCATGTATTCCATTGTTTTTACACATGGAAATATAATAGTTCGAAAGACCTGCACTTCTAGCTAAGTGGAAACTTGTGCTAATCAAACAATATAAATTCTCGTT
Organism: Gavialis gangeticus; assembly: GCF_001723915.1. Classification (NCBI taxonomy): domain Eukaryota; kingdom Metazoa; phylum Chordata; order Crocodylia; family Gavialidae; genus Gavialis; species Gavialis gangeticus. The sequence goes on from NW_017729001.1 coordinate 22,072,823, forward strand.
TGAAAGTAATTCATGACTTGCTTCTAGGACTGTGGCCAAGGAAATGAAACGAAAAAAACCCAAGAGTGAATTAGCTAAAAATGCCATACTTTGTTGCAGCCACAGTCATCCCAGGCCTCAGAAGTTTTGAATTCTGTTCTACATCCAGCATCTGTAGTATTGGGTGAATTCCAAATTTGCAAAACAATTCTTCTTCCCTTCATTTTATCTTAACTGACAGGTTGATGCAGGCAGCAAGCAGTTAACCTAACATGCAACATTTGGTTTTTTTCCCTAGGTTTTTAGGGGAGTGAAGACTTCATAAACCTAGAAGGATTGAATTTATTAAGCCCGCTGACAGTCATAAATCATCTGCTCAAGGTATGAAGTATGCATAAATTTGTTCCCTGCTGTCTGCATCTGTTTTCTAATTCTCTCCAATCAGAACAACTCTAGGAACTCTCAGGAGTGTGACGCTTGGACAGTCATTGGGTAGGTGAGAGAGAGAACTGCATATGTTAGAAACAGACTTCTGCTGAAAAATGCTCATGAAATCTAGGCCAGGATCCTGTGTGACGGCGGCAGTTATGGAGCAATCCGTCCGCAGGGAAAGTTTACCTCTGAAGCTCCATTAGTTAATGTGAGGCTTGCGCTCACAGATAATGTGAGCTCATTTGTCTTCTAGGGCTGAGGGTTTTTTGTTTGGTCAGTCGGTTTCACAATCTTTTCTGTTGTAGCTCTCATTGCTCTTGTAACCTACATGTATTTCTAGTCACTCTGGATGATGTCATTTTTTTTTCTTCCTTACTGCTCATATTCCTCTCTCTTGTGGGTTGAGATTTGCCCTTTCCTCTCCCAGATTTGGGTACCTGCACACAAATGTGAATGCCTATTTTAATTGTCACAGAAATGCATATTGATTGGGGCTGCCCTCCACAAACATCTACTGAGATGCAATCCGCTTTCTGAAGAAGCTACAATCTAAAGAATAAAAGGCAAGGGACAGAAGGGGAAACAGGTGTCCACCTTACTTTAGGTTACACAGTAGGTTAATAGTAGAGCTGGGAATAAACCCAGGTGTCTTAGTGGCACCCTATCCATTACAGCAACTTGCTTCATACCTTGCAGACCTAACCTAGCCCTTAGATGGGATGTGTTTGTACAGATGTTATTCTGTGATCAACTTTGTGAATGGAATCTCTAAATGCTGACTTTTTTCCCCTTTGTAGGTGTGCATGAGGTATTTACTATGAAAACAATACAATTTTAATGGTTAAAAAACCCAAACCTTTCACCAGCAGATAATTATCTTATTGCAGGCAGGTCATGAGGGAGTGAACTCTGGCCCAGAATCTAAATAGCATCTAACCATGAGAAGCTATTCTTCAAACAGGAATCCTGGAATGAGCAGTTGCATTAAATCAGGAGGAATGAATTATTCATCAGCTCTGGTTTAACATTCATCCTGACACTGAGGCTAAAGCAAGCCATATATTTGCTGGTAAAAATAACGATTTGCATTACAGTGGATAATAATGCAAATTGTTATTTTATCCTTAACCAACAATATTGTTACTGTGCTAAAATAACTTTACCTGCATAGAGGAACCTTTATCTCTTGATACTTTGAAATCCTCTGGGACCTGATGGTGGTTCCTAATGTTAGGGTTTTCTATTTTACATATACAGTATTTGAAATTCTATCTTTGCATTTAGCATAAATGAGAAGGGCAAAATAACGGAGTACTTTTTAGATCATAATATATTAGAATAGTTAATCTTGCATTACATTTTTGATTGTATGCTGAGCAATCCTTTATGCTTTCTACTCAATCTTTCCCATTCATTTTTCAGTAGCCCTCTTCCCCATGCAGTGCACACAATGCATTCAGTATCTCTCTGTTTCTGTCACAAATGTTACAAATTACTTTCTTCAACTTTTTTCCTTTGTTTTTGCATAGAAGTTGAATACATTGACTTCTGAGGATAATAACCTACAATGTGCAACACTGTCTGGAATACTGAATATATGAATCAATATCACAGGCTGCTGGTATTAATTATTTCAACAAAGTCTCCCTGCCCTATGCTGCCGCTTTCATTCTATTATGTGTTGTTTAGTATACAACAGTCACATGGGAAGGTGGAAATGTTAGTTATGTAATCTAAAGAGCAAATTCTGTTTACTGCCACAATGACTTGATCAATGCTATTTCAGTACAGTGCATAGGGTCAAATTTTTGCTAGTACAAACTCATATTAGTTTTGATTCCAAAAGTTGTGGAGGTGACTTCAATGGATATTGTAGATGCTTACTAGCACACTGAATTTTGGTCCCCTGACTGGAATGGGATTTCTTTCAGCTTGGGTCTGCATTAGCATCTCCAGGGGCCATATGCTGTGGTCGCCAAAGAGGCCTGTTCAGTCTCCACCCAGTTTTTTTGTACAACCCGTGTACTGCCACACCACTAATAAAAAAAGTGTCTACTTCTGGAGTGTGGCACTGTAGCCACTCCATCCCACCAACACAAAACAGGTTTAGATAAGGAAACTTCTAATTATATTTAAATTGACCCAACTGGAAAATGGCCAGGATGCTACGGTTAGCATCACTGTATTGACTAAAAAGTGCATGGCAGAGGTTTTAATGAGCACATGTGGCCAAGCCCTCAATTTTCTATCTCCCTGGGAAGAATATTATGTGGTGCCAGTCAGGCAGGCCCGCTGGTTGCCTTTGGCAATGCTTCAAGCAAAGACTTGCCTCCAAACTAGTCACACAGATTTTGTTTTCTTTTAATTTTGCCTGTATGTAGCTCTGTGCAGAATAAGGTGTGAAAGGCAGGAACACCACTCCAATGGAAAACTGACATGAATTATCAACCTCCTGAACTACTTATTACCCCTGGATCTTGACAGAGAAGCCTGGAACAGCTTGCACAGATAATGCATTCTCTGATGCTATTACTGTTCTAAGTGTAGCACCATGGCTTTTGTTTTTATTAGCATGCAGAAAGCTGTCAGCCAGAAGAGACACAAATATTGATATGTATATGATATCAAGAAGCAGCTGCCTCTCTCTTGATTTAGTACAGGAGGGATTCTCCTTCAAAAACAAAATCAAAGCTCCGAAGGAGAGTCACCCATCACCTGAGCAGGGAGGGTTGCAGCTTGCTATTCCACAGAGTCCTGTTGACAAATTTTGTATGCAGGGAGCTAGAAAATCCTTTTGAATAATTATCTGCGAGTGAAAGAAATGCAGATGCTCCTATGAAATAAAGGATACAGAACAGCCCTAGTAAGGGAGGCCACAGGTTCAAGGGGCTTCCCTCTTGGATGTAAAAGTCCATGTAGCTGGCTCTAGACTGTCCACTATATCTATGCTCAGTTCCATGAGGGATATTACTAGGAAGGCTGTGATTGGATCTGGAGTTACATTGGATACAGTAGCATTCAATATGTAATTAAGTTATTCTGGGACTAAAGAGCAGGGGAGCAGAGCTTAGCTGAATGCAGGGAACTGGCTCCCAGTATTTCAGATGATCTAAATCACCGGAAGCTCTTGGAAAACTTAAAACTGTACAGCTCAGTGCACCTCGTTATGTGCCTAAGGATTATTTTGTTGACTGAAATATTTTCATTGCCTGTGATGTCTTTTTACCTAGTATAATAGGTTTATCATCCTTGCACTGAGTTTGCAACAGCATGCTGGGAGACTTCTCTTTCTATTATCTACAATTATGCATTAATTCTAGGTCATGTATTGCGTTTTGTACTATGCTCTTTCAGAGATAAGTGTTTTTTTCTGACTACTGTGGATGTTTAATCTCATTTAAGGACTTCAGGATTTGACCACAATGCAATGAGATTTCAACATGGTCAATATCTGAAAAACTCATCATGATTTTCATCCTTACCTACCCTTATCTGAAGTGTATTAAACAACCATTGTTATACTTCACTCTTGTCTGGCACCTTGTGTTAGCAAACATCTGAGAGTATCATACGTTTTTCTAAGGTTGGGGACTTGGTTATACTGAGAAGGTCTCTTTGACTTGATCTCAGAGTAATTCACTTGCTAGGCGTATTGGGAAAACACTTGTCAGACTGTTGTGCTTTACCGGTGGCCACTCATCTTGTTGCAAGTCACGCAGCCTGCTGCCTTTTCAGTCTTGCCTCACTGCATTATTGAGCAAATAGGAAGCCTCCTTTAAATGTCTGTTATATTTTTTCTTGCCTGGTGTTTACCCAAGTGCCATAAGGGATATTAAAAAAAAAAAAAAAAAAAAAAAAA
>NW_017729001.1:22077160-22088494 GCF_001723915.1 Gavialis gangeticus
TTAAAAAAAAAAAAAAAAAAAAAAGACTTCTTCAGGAACACAAGATAAATACAGCGCAGATTGCTATATTGAATGGGTGGAAGGCATCCATCCATACTGTCATAGAAGCAAATAGGAAATAAACATTTTAAAATGGCATATAAAAATATCTATCTGTATATTTAGTCCTGCAGCAGACCAGTACATACTAACATGTGATATCCTTAAATAGTTTCAGTTCAAAATTGAAATAATAATGATGATGATGACAAATACAACCACAGTAGCCCTCCTTCTACCTTGCCCCATATTGGGTAGAACAATACATACAACCAATGAATACAGAGCTCAGGCTATTGAAAAAAATGGATCGTTAAAGGAGGACCTGATAGTTAAACCAGTAGAGATGTGGTCATTCCTACTGCCGTTCATTGAATCTACTAGCTGGCTGTTAACAAGCCATCAGGTGAAAGGTTATTCTGACATACTTCTGGCTTCCTCTTTCAATGGTGATTTAACGCCTTGACTTTACTGTTCTCTAAAAGTATTTTTTTAAAGTATGATTAGATGCCTCCTTGTGCCCCAGGTATAGACTTTGCAAGGAGTTCAAGTCACAGAAGCGCATTCAATTTGTGCCTTCTCAGTGTTAGGAACATTTCAGTGTAATCACCATGCTGTGATTCTCAAAGACATTGTACATCAATGGCTGTAGGGCTGAAACCAGAAATATCTCTTGCTGCATATTAATTTTCTTTTAAGAGAGTCAGCTGCATGCTGATTCTGGGCCTGGGAGTCTCGGCATCTGTGTTCTGTTCCCAGGGCTGTTGCGATGCAGTTTTGCGCAAGTCTCTAAAGGCACATTTTCAGTTCCATAGTGGAAAAAAAGGAAATGGCTGGTGGGTGGACAGGAGTGAGGGGATGTGTTCTCAGTGGGAGCTACTGTGTGCAGAACTTTTGAAAATCTCAGTCCAGATGTGGGTACAGAGAACTTTTGGACATCTGGCTCATAACCTCTCTCTGGTTCCATTTTTTCCTCTTTAATATGGGAACTGAGGCTTACCTGCCCTGGAAAAATGCATGGTCTCAGATACTGCATAAGTGCACTTTACTTGAATATGATACCAAAAAAGCTTTGGTGCACGAGTAAGGAAGAGCACCTTTCCATAATATATTCTGTACCTCCCAGCTGCTTGCCTTCTCACTGTGCATGTTTGGAAGCACCTTTGCATTTTTGGCATTGATAAGTTTTATACATATGTCCTGACTTAAGCATTCAATAGACTCTCATTTGATATTCTATTTTCCTCCATGATTCTCTTTCTCCTTCTTTTCCTTCTGTTTAGATCCTTATCATTTTGGGTGGGCTACTATAAGGCAATATTAGCATGGAAGGCTTCAGCGAGTGTATGAGTCTTCTACTATGTATTTGTGCTGCAATAGCAACCAGAGGCCCAAACTGGAATTGGGGTCCCAGTGGGCCAGGGGCTGTACAGAGACTCCCTGCCCTGGAGGGCTTACAATCAAAATGTACAAGGCAGGGCAAGGAAACAGAAATACAAAGCAATGTGTCTAAGACAGGGCAGAAATGGGGATAGAACCCAGATCTCCTGAGGTCTGTTTTGCTTCCTGCTCAACCACATTGCCATACTGCTATAGGTGATAACTTTTATTTTTGCCGGGGGGACCCCTAAGATGATGGACATGTGGAGTTTTACACATTTCAGGTGATAGCCTCCTTCCCAAGGGGGGCCAGGGCCCTCGAACCTCCATGTACTCGTCACCTCCGCACACTACCTTCCTCATCTCACTGTGGGCAGATCTTGTCATATCCTTGGCCAAAGACTCCTGCAGCTGTGGAAACACTAGTGAGAGCTGCTCTGACTCTGTGGTTTACAATTTGCAGCTCAGTGTCCTCAAGTGTATAATTTTGTGAAGAGTAACTCCCTTGATTTTTGTCTCAGCCCCAAGCTTTATAAGGACCATCAACTCAATGTTATGCCATAATTCACTGTCACCTTCTTGGGTAAAATTGCAGTCCTGTAAAAACCTAGAGACTTCCAGCTGGCTTGGATGAACTGGTACCTATTTTCTGTAAATTTCTCTCTTTGTTATTCTACACTATTGCTCATTATGTTAGAAACATGGCTCTTGCTAATTAAAATGGACTTTAACAATTAAATTAAACAATGCCTTAAAAGGCCCTGCTTCATGTAATCTTCAATAATGGTTATTTCCAGAGGGGATACTTTATCATGTGTATATATTTTTCTAACATGATTATGCCAAGGTTTCATTTATTTCAGTGCAGTGAATTCCTCAGGGGGTCAACGAAGCTTTCTGTTTCCAGATGAGGTGGGGCTGTCAGAGGAGGAAGCAGAGTGAAAGGGAAAGTAGTTAGTGATTTGGAAAACATAGTGAAATACAATTGAAAAGATCACCTCTGCAGATAATTGGATGACCAACTAAATTCAATTTTTGTTAAAGCCCATTTGATGCATGAACTGAACATGTCCAGGGCATCTATTTTGATCTTAATACTCTTATAATACAAATTGATAGTTAGTGTAATCCAAAATAATTGAACTCTCTCTCTCTCTTGCTCCCTTGCACTCTCTGTGTTGTTTCCCATCTGTTGTGTTAAGATCTAATGCTAGAGACTATTAGACACTTCTGCACTGTTAATAACGTCCTAGTAGTTGCTATTCCAATTTAGAATTTGGTGGGTGGATCTGAACAAGTACCTGCTATGCCAGATTTTCTGCCCCAGAAAAACTGCCTTCTGTACTAGCACTCTCAGTTTATATACAAGCATCACATTTAGACTGACTTAACCCAAGTTAAGTCCATTTAATTGCCCAAGTGTGCTTGCATTTGGCTCAAATTGCTTCCAAAATGGTGCACCTGATCTAAAGCTAGTTCATCTTCTGAGAGGTGAGCTTTAGAGGTCCCTGATCGAAAGTGGGCTACCACCCAGTCTAGTGAGTGCCTGCACATATTCATAGCACAGTCCTGGGGCTGGGAAAGCCCAGCCAGTCACTCCTGGCGCTATGTTTTTCCTATTCCCCCTGATCCTGACTGGGCTATTCTTAGCTCCCTGACTACTCCTCCCTCAGACCAGGCGACGCCCCCCTGGACCCACCAACCTCTCCCAATCCTACCAGCCCCTCTCCCTCCTATCTCCCCACTACCCTCAATTACTTGCCCCAGAGTGTCCATGATGGTCCCAGTAGAGGTGTGCGCTGCTTCTGGTTCAGGTTTAGGTGGCTTAATGTAAGTGGAACGGAGCTCCACCTGTCGTCTTAATACTGCCATAGGTTTGAAATGCAAAACTAACAGCACATGTAAGCTTTTAAACCATAGCTCCCATCTAAAAAGTGACCCCTTTAATTAAAGCATCTCTGATCATGATGGCAGTTGAATGCACACTCAGCTTCACTGACTTTGGTGGGACTTAAGCGCATGTTTCTGTGCTCTCCTGAATTGAAGACTGAATTGGTTCTATAATTGTTTCAAGATCCCAGGCACTTTGAGATTCTCTGATAATCTCTTGATGATCAGTCTAGCAAACTCAGCCTGGGCAGTGAGAGTTTATTCACATTATCATCCAATATAAAAGATTCTGGGGCCAATTCTGCTTTTAGTGGGGCTGCAGAGGCCTGACTGATTGCTGAGACTGCAAAGACATAAGGTTCAATATTTCCAGTGCATCGCCTTCAGCACATTCCCTGGCTCTCCTTTCCTAGGTTGCATTTGCAGGGCCAGCAGGTCATTTGCAAGTCATAAGATGTTTTTCCAAACAAATCTGATGCAGCACTTGTGGGTCGTAGTGGACAGGGAAGTCCAGGCTGTACATTTGCCCAGAATTTTGCCAGAGCTCCTTTCTCACGTAGACACAGCCTTTAAAAATTAAGCTCAAGGTAAGAAGGGGTGAAGCTAGTCGTTGCTGTGCCTTTTACAGATGTCCCCAAATCTACAAAAAGCCAAAATGCAGTGCAGAATGGTGGTGCTAGCAACTCCTGAGGTTGTTCAGATTCAAAACCACTCCTGACTGTTTCCCTCCGCTTTGAATTGTGCCCAGTGCTTTTCAAAACATCTGCCTAGTAGTAGCAAGGTGCATTTATTACACAGGACACTGAGTAATGCAGTGCAAAGTTGTGCCTTCCTATTGCATGCCATGTGGAACTGAATCCCAGTTAGCCTCCTTTCCTGTTTGCATTGGAAATAAAGCCAGCTGCTATGGCGTTCAGCAAGAGCAACTTGGCAATGGGGAACTTATTGAGCAAGAGGAGGAATATACAGTCAGCTTCTGTTGTTTGTGGTACTATTCTTCCCAGACTATTTTTTTTTTGTTTGGCTTCCAAATGCAGGGCCAAAGGGGAGCCAACGAGATTCTGTTCAAGCATGCAGCTGTGACTATTAGTATTTCTGTATTTGTTGCCCTGACAGATAAACAGCTTGGCTCGAAAGTCCACTTTTTCCTTCAAAGAAAGTTCTGTCTTCTGTTCTGCACACTATGTATTGGAAGTGGGGGAGGGAGGGGGAAGAGGGGAAAGGGCCTTGTTTCTCACTGTGTCACTTAGGGTGACACAGCCCCCTATGTCTTGATCCAGCCTGCATGGGCCAACTTTGACAGGCATGGCGGCATGTTTTGTAGAGCTGCACAAAAGAAAGCAGCTGGCAGCTAAAGAGATGGGTAGAAAGTAGAAAGTGCCACTGAAAATAGCTGCCCTTTTGTTAGGAGGAGTAATCTACAGGAGTTTTTCTTACTCCTTCACCTGCCCAACCTTGGTTTGCCTGAGTTTGGTTCTGCACCATTCAAATCAACCTGTTCGTTCCTGCAGGAGTGGGATTCAGCCCTCTGTGCTTTGTTCCCAAACAACTAGTGTGGCTATGACTGGCCCTGGCTTTTTCAAATTTACAGTCTGTGGGTGGCTGCGAATTGAACTGAGGACAGCAATCTGAATGTGACTGATTTCTGGATGGCTTCTCCTCAGCCTCTTCACAGCTCTTCTTTGCTGAATGGTCTCTGGAAGTTGTGGGGCTGCCTAAAGCCATGACTGGGTGAGTCCACTGCCGCATGCCTTGACTATTTATACTTCTGGATGCTGCTTCCCTTAATTGTCTGCTGCTTTCCTTAATTGTTAGCCTCAAAGCCTTTGCCACGTCAGCATCCAAGAATAGCTTTTATGGTTCCTTGTGCTCACAGTTATGTTCTTGTAGAAATGCACCCAGCATACCTCAGAAACACCTAAGATAATTACAAATGAGGCAATGCAAGAAGTATCATTTTCAAGTCCATGAGAGGCCTGTTGTGCCTTTAATTGAATGGTTTGCACTGTCAATGTACAGTGCATAACTTGCATTACCCCATGAATATTGTTTTTTGTAATTCACATAAAAAATCCTGCTGTGGTATATGCTGATTCTCAGTAGATTACCCTTGGTGAGGAAAATTGCCAGGGAATTAGTTCAAATGAGTGGCAGAGGGAACCTGAAGTTTATTACAGACTTTAAGAGGTGTTTTATAGCCAAGTCTCTTTTTTCTTTTTCTTTTTTTTCTTTTCATGTCCTGTTTTTATAATTGCTTGACAGGCACAGAATTTGTTTGCCATAACTTAGACCTTTATGCTGAACCTGCTGTGAAGTTTAAACTACTTAGGCTAGGTACAGAAATTACACTTATTGCACATTAAGTACACAGAAAGTGCTTTACAGCTATAACAGAACAGACTTTCCTGGTGCACAAAGTGTTTTAAAAATGGTGGATCCCACTCTAAGTTAACCCCAGATGGATGTGGTATCAGACTAAAGCACTTTAGATTAGACTGCTTTATCCAATTTTTATACCACATCCCATCCTGAGTCAAGGTAGGTCACATTTCCCTAGCATCCCAGGGGCCTCTCACTGGGTGACATGCTAGCTTCAGCCAGTACTCATGTACTGCAGGTGAGCACTGGCCTAGCCCTGCCCCAGGCTGTCATGCAGAGAAAACAGAAAAGTCTCTGTCTCCTTTCTGCACGGGCAGGCAGGAGGTGGGGGAACAGAGTCCCCGTGCTGCACAGGCCCCCCTAGATTGCTGCATCAGGTCTTGGGGGTGGGGGTCAGGCCAGGTCATGCAGCACAGGGGCTCCCATCCCCTACACAAGTTCCTAATGCAGTGAAAAGCTGGGCTGGGCAGCCCCATGGTGAAGCTACTGGCTGCAGCTGTCAAGAGGCAGGGGGAGGAGGGAGAAGGAGCCTCCCTGCCATGTGGACCCAGCCCAGTCCCTTAACCCCAAGACCTGACTCAGCAACATGGGGGGGCGCTGTACAATACAGGGGCTCCCTCCCCACCCTGCCCCAGCCTCTTGACAGCAGCCAGCAGCTGTGGCATGGGGCTACATACCCCAGCTTTCTGCTGCGCCAGGAACGGGGGGTGGGGGAAGGGAGCCCCCACGTCACACAGACCCAGATCTGCTCCCCCACTCCACCAAGACCCAACCCAACGATTTGGGGGGCAGGGGCTTGCAGCAGGGGACTCCATTCCTCCCCTTCTCTTCCCCTAGGTGCTGCTGACCACCACCAGCTGGTAGGGGGGCAGGGCTGGGGAGAGGGAGGTGTGTGGAAGTGCCCCCAGTGCCAGTGTGAGCAGGCTCTGAGGTTTCTTCCCCCCACCAAACAGTGAACATCTGTTCAGTTTGCTCCTTCTCTGTCTAACTGGTAGCGCTTTATGTAAAGTGTGATAGTTAGAGCTCTTTTGCCAGGGGCTTTTTGAACATCCGTACTTAGCCTTAGTTAACTGCAACTGTTTCTTTTCTATACAGCTGCCTCTGCAGCAGGACTACTGTCTTTTGTTTGCTTGGAACCTGTGGTAGGCTCAGCTTTTTCCCCATACGCTTTTCCCCAAATCTGGATCCTTCATATCAGAGCATAGTGCCTCTCAGAGATGGTTTGATGAGGGAGAGCGAGTCTGGAGCCCTGGCATGCTTGTACTCTTGTAACTGGTCCATTGTATTCTTGTATGGGGTTTTGTCCAGGTTGAAAACCTTTTGTTTTTGAGATGCCCTGAGGCTTCCAGGCTTTAGAGCAGGCACCTGAAACATGGCAGAAGGGAAAGTTGTGGTATCCGATGTATGTGGAAATTCACCTAAATATGGCCAAGTTGTGAACCTTTGGAAGGGGGAGGGTGTTATTGTTCACAAATGCCTCGTGTTTTTTTTCAGATTGGCAGCTCAATTCTCCAGGAAGTGTGTCACGTGGGCACACTCTAGCCTCTTGCAAGCTCCTAGTTTTGACAAGTCAGCACAAATACCCTCCCCCTTGGAGTGACTGAGCTCTCATTCTGTCATGCTTTTGGGAAGAAACTGGCCTGAGCATGTCGCATCCTCATGTCAAACCTGGAGATGTGACTGTGAAGCTGCTCTGGAGGTGTCCCCTTGCAGCTGCTCTCAAGCACACTTGATTGTGAGAACAGCTTCTGCACTCGGTCTCTGGGTTTGGCCCATGCCAGAATATTGCAGAAGTGTAGCCATATCCCCTGAGTCCCATGCTGCAACTCAGGCAGCATGAAAAACAAAGGCATGAGATTCAAATGTGGAGGAAGAAAAAACCAGATGGGAGGATGGGGACAGAATTGATGGGGACAAGGCATGGAGAGAGGATAACAACTCCGACTGGGAGCTGTGGGGGGAAGATGTGAGGTCCTGGGAGCTGGTGTGGGAAACAAGAGGAGACTGGGAGCCAGTTGGCAGGGTCTGGGGAGTGTCACTAAGACTGGTTAGTGCAGATGAACGCTGCCTTGGGGAACTGGAGCCTAGTCCTGTCTTAGCCATGGGGTTTCTAATGAGGCTGGGCAAGTTTTCACAGACAGTTGCTAAGTGTGTGCTCCTCTTTTTCTGTGTACTCAGCTAAGGACCCTGAGGTCTGATTTGCGGAAGTGCAAAGGACTCACAGCTGTGACTGAGGCAACGGGAGCTTTGTGCTGAACATAAAGTGTTGCATTAATCCTAGTATTCAGAAAAATCAGGTCTTAAGTGTCTGAAATTGGGTCCTCAAACTTAGAGGATGCTTTCTTACCTTAGTCTCCTTGTGCTTCAGTTCTTCATCCATAAAATGGGAAGGATGTCGCTCCTCACCTCCTGGAGAGTTTGAGGATAACTTATAAACAGGATAGTGATGAGTGCTATAGAAAAGCCAATATGCTTCCATCACGCTGGGGCTTAGGGACCATGAAATAAATAAGGGAGGGGGCCACACTGAATAACAAGGCTAATGGAAAATAGTAGATAGCTGCTTATTAAACTCCATATTATTCTACTGAACGAGGCAAGGAAAAATGGTCTGGGATCTCATAATGTCTATGCACAAGGAGGTTGAATAAGGTGGCAGCACCAGTTCTGGCATTTCTTAACAATTGAGAGCTTAATTTTGCATCTTTAATCATTTTTAAATGCCATTTTGTGTGTACAGGTCACAGCACATCATTTCTTTTCCAGTCCCTCTTGGTCCTTCCAGGAGGTACCTCTCTCTAGTTTAAGTTTACAGACATGCTCCCAGAGAGCTGGAGAGAGAAGGGTAGGGAAGTCATCTGGCTTTTGTTTGCATTTCCACTTTTCATTTTGATTTCATTTTTATGAATTCTCCTTGTGCCTTAGGTTGTTCCACAACTCTAAATTATTTCGTTTATCTTCTAGGATGTGGCTCTTTCCTTTGTCAGTTAAAAATGATATTTTCAGACTGTGTCAGCAGCACAGTGAATCCTCTGGCTATAAACACAGCTTAATATGTTGCTGGCATCAGGTGACCCCAAAAATCCAAATACTGAATAAAGGGATAACATGGAATTCATTTAAGCCACCTATAAAATAGCTAGCAGTCAACCAGCAGGACAGAAATCAGAATATTTCTGGAAAAATCACATAAAAATATTTGGGCAGGTTCACTTCCATTCTCCTATATTCAAACTTACACACTACTGGCAGAAGCACTGCACAGCTTACTTATATTGCACAGCTGGAACTAGTCCTACATCACACTGATATGATAAAACAAAACTATCTGAAGAACAGCAAGGTGCAACATATAGATTTTCTGACACTGCAAAGATCAAGGATTTTACAGCTGAACAACTCATCAGCACACCTGGATTGTTTTTTGCAGTTGACAATTTGCTTGCATCATGTGGCAATGTCTTTGAGATGCAGCGAAGGAATCTCTCCCTTTTTCATAATATTGTCCTAAATGACTTTGAGGAATGTCATGACACTTTGAAAATGCATTTTCTAGGATTCCTCAGTATATTTGGCAGGCTACCAGGTATGCCTACTGTTCTCTGAGAGCTTTGTTCTCCCTGAGGCTCTCACACTTTTCAAATCTGAGCTTTGCACACCATGCTGTGTAGCATTGCCATGTGGGCTAGCATGCCAAAACAAACAGGGCTTGAACAAAGCACCGTCCTGGCTCATGAAGATGCTTTGGGTTTTGTTTTGTTTAACTGGCATGTGAAGAGGATGTGGGGAATGCATGATTTAAGAGTGGTAGCCCCCAATTTCACACCTGTGACCTCAGCTGTAATAAGAAGCCCTTAATAGCTTGTGCTGCTTTAGCGATGGAAACGTGTGGTTGACTGTGAGGAAGGTGGCGGGGATGGGAAAATCCAAATTACTACCCATCCATTTAATCTTGCAAAGTGCTTATATCCCTTTTTTGTCCAAGGAAGCATTCTTTATTATAGTGTTTCTCAATTAGCAGTTCACAAAAGGCTGGAGGGTAGGGAGGCATGAGGCACTGAATATTTTATTACAATCTAAAATAAAGAAATGTCTAATGCACTGCGTAAGACACAGGGATTTGGCTATGCGCTGTAACTTATTATGGCTGATGAGCAAAAGGAAACCAGGTGGGACTGTGCTGTGATATAGACTGAGACAGGAAAAGCAACAAAACTGTGGCTCCACTGCTGCTAAGAACAAGGGCTGGGGGGGGAGGCTTTCCTACAGTGACACACAGATTTTTGTGCCTCATTTTCTCTAGCAAACCAAAGGTGTGAGCTTGTTGGAGCTTGTCTGCTTTGAACAGGACGTTGGATTAGATGACCTCCTGAGGTCCCTTCCAACCCTCATTTTCTATGAATTGTTGTTTTTATGGGTATGGGACAATCTGAGAGTATGCTGCGTGTATGTCTAACTGGCACAAGATGGTGCCATGCTGAAACATGCCCTACAGCTCTGTGCATGCTCATTTCCAAACCAGAGTCTGTATACAGTAGCTGACTTACTACTTTGCATGGCCTAACGAGCTCTGCTGAGAATCCTGCATTGACTATATTACAAGCCTCATTCGCAGTCTGCCTGCAAGACCTGTCTTCCACTAGCACAGCACCTCCAGACTCAGGGCTTGCACTGGGACAACATATATTTCCAGAGTAAACAGGTGCTGGAACTGAAGAGGAAGCAGACAGGCATCTTTCTAGAGCAGTGGTTCTCAACCTCTTTGCACATGGGACACCCCTCATTGGACTCAAGTCACCTCCATGCACCTTTTGTAAATTGAATGGTGCCCAATTTAAAAAATGAGTCTATATATTATAGTGCTGAAGGGTCAGGCTGTGGAGGTGAGGGGTTGTCCAAGGATGGACTGGCCTGAGCCTCTGCTTATCTCCTTAGTTTATCTTCTCATACCTCACTTAGCACCTCACACCTTGAAGCACCCTTCAAGGATCTGTACACCTGGTTGAGAATCACTGCTCTAGAAAGGAAGGTAAGTAGGAGGAATGTCAGACCCGGTCACATCTAGGAGCTAGGCCTATGCAAAGTTGCTAGTATTCGCTTTGGATTCGGATTTGGCCGATTCGGGGAACAGTGATTCTGTTCGGGGATTTGAATCACTGTCCCAAATCGATATGGCTGAATCTGATTTGGAGATTCGGCCTCAGCTGAATTGGCTGAATCTCCAAATCAGCCCCATCCCCTGCCCACTCTCAATGGCTGCCCCCCCCAGCTCTTAAAAGAAAAAGCCCCCACTCACTGGCTGCTGTCCAGTTAGGGGTGATCCCTGCTGCCCCCCACTGCCCCACACTGCAGGGGGGCTCTTCCATGAGCCCCCAGAAGCCCCGATGGCTGCTGTGGCAGCTGGTGAGTTTGGGTTTTTTGTTTGTTTGGTTTTTTTTAAATTCAGGAGCTGGGGCAGGCAGGGCAGCCATGGTGGGGGGGGGTTGAGGGGCTTGTGGCAGAGCCCCCCATGCAGCATGGGGCAATGGGGGGCAGTGGTGATTGCTCCCCACCTGGCAGCCGCTGGTGAGTGGGGGCTTTTTTTTAAAGAGCTGGGGCCAGGCAGGGCAGCCATGGGGGGGCTGGGAGAGCAGGTGGGGGTTGGGG
>NW_017729001.1:22088640-22097015 GCF_001723915.1 Gavialis gangeticus
GGGGGCCAAGGGAGCAGGCAGGGGCCTGGCAGGGGTCCCCCTATGGTCCGCTTCCCCCTCCTCCAGCCCTCCCCCCCCACTTACCAGCATGGAGTCTGGGTCCAGCTCCCTGCGGCAGTGAGTGGGGACTGCCCGAATCTCCAAAGCTCTTTAAATCTTTTCAGAATTGATTCAGAGAGTTTTGAATTGATTTGGAACTTTTCATTGGTCTCCTGATCTGATTCGGATTCAGAGATTTGGCCGCTGAATCAGACTGAACCTTCTCCCGATCGAATCAGCACCCAAAGCTTCACACGGCCCTACTAGGAGCATTTTCTGGCCAGTTACAAAAGCAAAACTCCTGTTAAAGATGTTTTTAAGAAGTTCTTTTAAAAAATAAATGGGAACACAACTGGTCAAAAATAGTTTTCTTTGTTTTATTGTTCCTTGATTTTTTTTCTTCCCCCCCTGTGAAACATGTCAGTGAAAGCCTCTTTATTTGTTTCTATTGATCATTTTCATGGGAAATTTTATCTTTTAAAGAAAATATTGAAGACTGAAATAATTCAGCTCGAATTGGGAGTATTTCGACTCTAGTGATATCACAGGGCCTTGCGTACCATGGCTCGTGATTGGACAGCATCTCCCATGACGTTCCACCTCCCATCTTGCACTGAGGTACGGGACTGTGTCCCAGGCATCCCTGAATGTGGTGCATCATGGAGATGGAGTGTGACTGGAAAGCCGAGCCATCAAAGAGAATGGGAGCATATAGCATCCAAGCTGTATTTCTGATTATGTGCCACAGGACCATTCTGTATCAAAACATTTCAGGTTTCATGCACTTGTTTTTTCAGAAAATACCAAAATTTTCCATACAGAGTAGACACACTTTGTGAAAAACCCAATTTCACTCTGAAAAACAGTTTTGACAGTTTTTTGACAACGCTCATCAGAACATGCTGTTGGGTAAAATCATTTCTACTTAAGGTAATTTTTTTTTTCATTTGCTTTCCTTTCCTTCTTTGCAGCATGAGAAGAGTACTTAGCACTCCTGAAGTGGTTTTCATTTATAATCCTCACATTTTGCATCCATTGTAAGGTGCTGCGCATTAGATCGTTGATGTCGTATCTTGCAAATAATTGCACTTAACAGTAAACAAGCAACCATGAAAAATATATTCAAAGTTTGTCAGTTATGTCACTGCTACTTTGACTTGCCAGGTCAGCAATCACTTGTTTTAAACGTGGAAGCAAAAAAAGTTAACTGCCAGTGAGATATGACCCTTTTAGTCCTTAATTGTATGGACTCAGAAAATAACCTTGCAATCATATCCCTAAATCACTGAGATGCAAGAAGACAAAGATGCAGTAGTTTTGAGATCCCATCTTCTTAGTCTTTCACATATTCTTTATTCCTCTTCATTCTCCAAATAACTGGGTGTATACATATAAAAAAAAAATCCTCAAGCCTGTGGAGAGCGTTCTCTATTCGTTTCTCTTACTGAGTAAAGCTCATCTGTGAACCATAATATTTTTTATGCTCAGCAGACAATAGAAGTGAGTGGTAGAAAGCTCAGGCAGAACAAAAAAATATATCCCAGGTGAAAATAGACCCAGCTGCTCTCTTCTCTCAAAGGGCTGGAGTGGCAGATTTGTTATCATGCAGGCATCCTTGAAGGATCTGTGCTTAAGCCACACCTTTCTTTTTATTTTTTCTCCTTTCCTTTGCATAATTATGCATGCAATTTTTTTCTATTCCAGTGTTAGTAATCTTGTGCCCTGACCTGCTGCTTTGTACGTCTCTTGGCAGTCACAGCTATTTTGGCATCACATTGTGCATAATCCCCAAAATCGGTGTGCACAGGAGTAAATGTTTACAGAAAGGGTAGGGCAGCAGGAAATCAAGTCTTTAAAACGAGATATTCAAAAGTGGCTACTGACTCTGAGTGTCTTCTTTTTTGGGACCCCAACTGGAAACAATGTGAAAAGGGCCTGATTTTTTTCTGAGCATCTATCATCTGAAGACCAGATGATGATATGGTCTGAACACCTTTCCAAGTTGTCTCAGGTTCAGGGTCCTAAACTGCTTTACCATTTTATGTATAAGCAAAATGATAGGGGTGAAAAGACAGAGCAGCAGAAGTTTAAAAAGATATGGTAGAAAGCTCAGACAGAAAAGAATGATCTCTACTTCAAGCGTTGTAACGTGGCTGAAAAAACTGTGGGCTTCTAACATTGGTCAATGCCTGCACCCCTGAAATATGACAAATATTCTGTCCTTGAAACACAGATGAGACAATGTTGTTAAATCAAGCATTCATTAATCCTCAGTGTCTGTTGTCATCTGTAGACACTTGAGAGCTGTGCCTTCTGCTAGCATTGTTGCTGTAGTCTCTCCTTTGTTTTCAGAATAAGCAAAAGGTACAGGTACCTACCTGATAAGAAGCAGTATTTAATTAAAGATGCACCATCAGTGCTGCCTTTCCAGGGGATTATCGCAAATGGAGAGAAGAGTGTCTATGAGATCTCAGTGAATAAAGGTCAGGACATCAGCAACCTCACCTGTCTTACAGAAGCCAAACTAGTCATGAACAGTTTTCTGCCACTCCACAAATCACTCAAGCATTTGACAACTTGTGCTCCAATTAGAAAGGGACCCAAAGAGGTCAAGAAAATTGTTGGTTCCCCTGTATGTTAGGCTGTGGATACAATAGATATTTTTCCATCTCCTTACTAACTCTCTTAAATGAGGCCATGTGTGTGCTTTTCCTTCTTTGGCGTATGAAAGTGATACTTTAGGACATAATTTATGCTTCAGGAGCCTGCTAGAATGCACATCATCTTTGGTAGATGCAGCATCCAAACTGACCTGGCTTCTTGCCTAGGTTGTTTCTCTGTGGTACCTTGGAGATCAGGTCTCCAGAACTACATAAAATCAATTAAGATAAAATAGTTATCCATTGTGAACACATCAGAGGCAAGTGGTTTGGAAAGGGAGGGGCTGAGCTGTTGTGCAACCTGCATGCAGGACTGAACCTATGTTGTTTTCAGTCTCTTATCATAGCATGCTGCCTGCTCTTGCTTTGGCATTGATGACCGGTAAAATTAGGCTATGTATCTGGTCATCATCAAGGCTCTTATGAAGGGGTGGGGACCATTCAGCTCTCCTGTGTTACAGTAGAGATGATGGTTGCCAACCCTTCATTTGAAAATTAAAATGCACTTTGCAGCGTGTTGTTAGACATCATTGTGAAGCAGAAAATGCTGCAAATCAGAGAGGAAAATGCCATTTAAGAGGAGATTTCAGAACTGTCTCTGCAGAATGAATGGAAGGGGAGGGTGACTGGTCCCATAACCAAGGAGCCATGACAGGCAATCATGTTCACCGACAGGGACTGAGTAATGAGAAGCAGTCAGCCCAATAAGTGATAGAAGATAGTAAGTGAGGTTGAATAACAAAGTGTTTGTAACATCATCATTTTTTTAAAGGAAGGACAGAAACAGTCTATAAAATTGCCTCAGGTTGAGAAACTGAAGCATGTGAATACTTTGCAGTACATCTGAGACTCTTAATATACTCCACAAAGGTTAATTCTTGCCTTATTTCAGTGAAGTACAGGGAGTATAATCCCCATTTTACACTTGGGGATGTATGGCACAGAGGGGAGAGATTAAATGACTTCTCCAAGGTCACACAGTGAGCCAATGTCAGTTCCATTTGGCATCGCTGATGATCTTCATGGTGAATTAGTATCTGTGTTACGGCAGAGACTACAAAGTCTACAGTAGTGCTAGGTATTAGACAACCATAGAGTAAAAGACTGGTCCTGAACTGAAGATCCTATGGTCTGAGTTATCTCACAGATATGTGGGTACCAAGGTGTATGTTGCTTTGCCCATGTGGTGGTGCATGAACTGAATACAAAGTGGGTATGAAGTACACTTTCCTTGGCACTCACTTTGCCCAGAGGTCAATTTTGACCCACGGCTCAAGGTTTTGGAGAATGGGGTACTCTCGCTTCACCGTGAATGGCTGAGGCATATCCAAATGACAGTGATATCATGCATGTATTCTTTTAGCTTTAATTGCTACATATGCCATAGTGCTTTGGACAAACGGCATCCCTTGAAGGGTTTGGTGATGGAGAAAAAGAAACAGAAGCACACTAATCAATGTATGGGGTGACAAAGGCATTAATCAGAGCGGCGGCGGCTGCTACTGCAGCATTCAAGGGTAAGGGCTCATCCCTTTGAGATAAATTGTGTACAAAAAGAAAAGTGGATTGCTTGAATCCTTCATGATACCTGAAGGAGAAAAAGAGCTCAGAGTGATGCCCAAAGGTTATTTAAAATCTTTCCTCTGTCAAAGAGCAGTGGGGCCCTAAGTGATGCACAATCTGCACAAAGCACTCTAAGCTAGATTTTCCTTTTGCTCGTGACCATTCAGCACCCTTAAAAGCAGCACTTGACACCAGCCATCACATTACAGAGATGGGGAACTGTGCCTTTCTATTGTTAAGAACAAAGACTTAGATTTTTAAAGGGGCATAAGGGAGTTAGGTGCCCAAGTTGCATTGACATTCAGTGGATGGTAGCTTAACGTCCCTAAGCATCTTTAAAAATCCTGCCTGTATCCTGTGAAAGTTTATAAAATGTCTGTCTCTCCAAACTAATTAACATAGTGAGTTGGAAGGTGAGTTTTGCTTTGTTACTAGGAAGCTTATGTAAGAAACACAAGTATAAGGACGAGGCATTAGAGAGTTGACAAAGCCAAAACTTTGGGTATTGTTTGTATCTCCAGTTGCTGGCTTTTCTTCACATAAATCAGAAATGTTTTTCACTCACTATCAGAGTGCATGAAGATATAACAGAGGAGTGGTGTCTGGTAAAACAGACTATATTTAGGCCAGCAAATATTTCTATGGGTGCTTCTTCACATTTTAGTTACAAGAGAATAACAGGTCACCTTGATTTGTCTATGGGGCCACCTCTAGGAAAAGTGAGGGAGGTGACCTCAAACTGTGAAATGATGCGAGTGCTCTTGGTGGAGTTAGGACAGTAATGTGTGTGGGGTTTTATTTCTCCATTGAGAGCTGCATTCAGACAGAGCCGGCAGTAGGAAAATTACCATTCAAAGTCAGTGGAGCACAGGTCAGCAGATGTCAAGGTGAGATAATCATTTATGGGAGAGCAGTAAATCCTCGTTCATGCAAAAGCGAGAATGACTGGGCAGCACAGCAAAAGCTGGGAAAGGAATATGTAGCTGAACTCTTTACTGGCTTCTCCATTATCTCTATCAGGGACAGACTGAAAAACACACATCTGCATCTCACTTCTGTGTCTGTTTTCTCTTTCCCTTCTACCTCTGTGTTCTCCTAAGTGAGTCATTCGTATAGGAAGAAAAAAGGAACTGAGATGTAACAGTAACCTATAAAAAAGAAAGCTTAAAAGAAGATGTGCTGCACTTTCAGTTGTAGACTGTAATTTGTTCACATGGATATTTAAAGGTTTTTTTCCCCTCCCAATGACCTATTCCTGGATTTACAAATGTAGGTAACAAATGTATGTTCTACGGCAGTGCAGAATAGTTCTACGCTTTGCCGGGTGCTGGTTCCTTTCAGATTGGCTGGAGGGATGTAGTAATGGAGGTGGTTATAAGACTCCAAAAACATTCTTTTTCTAATGAGCCAAATTCTTGCTGATTATTTAGATCCTCTTTCAGTACAGGTCAGTGTGAGAAGTAACAAATCAGTAGGACCAACATGCATAAGTTAGAATAATAAATACATGTCATACTAAAGAAAACTGTGCATGTACATTGATGTCCATCTCACTCCCATCTCTTTCATTGCCACCCCAGCCACTTTGTCAGTGGCTATTATGTAAACCCCTTTTTGGGGAAAAATTATAAATATTTATTTAAGATTTGAAGAGCAGTAGTGACTCCACTGGGCTAAGCACTATATATACAAATTAACATAAGGTTTTCCTTGGTTATGGGCCATCAATAGCATTGGTGCTATCAGATGGATGTGTGCATGTACTGAAGGAATTAGGATGAATATTCCTGGTATAGTTTGGTGTGATTTCTGCAGCTTCTGCAAGCTGAAGTTACAGAACAGTAGGACAAACAGGAACAACCTAGGATAAAACTGGAGTGTCATATTCATTTGTAAAATGAAGTTAATTGAATGTTTAGTTTTCACAGAGAAAGATCGGCAACAGGCTGGTGTCAATGGTAGAAGAGAAGGGGGGGCTTTTAATTTTTGTGTGTAGCAGTTCATCTAGTAAATATGAACAATGAAAGAAAGATAGGTGGGCCCGCCACAAATGCACTAATGCAGTTCTTCTTGGGACCACTTTAAAGAAAACAGCTTAGCTTCTTGAATGGTACGCACAGACTTCAGAGGTCTGACCACTGGTAAGGGAAAAACTCTCTCTCTCTTTTTTTCTTTTGGGTGGAAAACCAATGAGCAATATTCACTGGTTTGAATCAAACAGAGCAGGGACTAGAAATTCTCTCTCATATCCAGGGATCCTGGTTTTCTCTGTTTAAAAATTGCAAATTCTCTGATAAAAACACCAAAATCCACAATTAACATGAAACACCACTATATATACAGGTCTCAATTGAACAAAATGCTTTATTGATATATTTACAATTTTATAGCATTTTGGAAGCCTACCAGTGCCTCAGTCACTATAATAAAATAAATTCTCAATATCTATACATTTTGATATTTGATTTTGGGTTTTTTATCATGGAAAATCAGAGCTCCCCCTTCCCCCTTTACTCACCAGGATGCAGGTCCCAAGCCAAAGCCCCTTGGCCCTGCTGGTGCCCCTCACCTTCCACCCATAGCCCCCTGTACCCCCAGACCTACTGGAGGGGGCCCCCAGCTGTCAGGGCTATGGGTCAGAGTCTTGGGTCTGCAGCCCTCTGCCTCTTGCAGCAGTGCCCGAGCCACAGCTACCACCCAAGTGGGGAGCAGAGTGCACAGCCTGGCTCCCTCTCCCCCATGGGTGTCACGGCCAGAGCAGAGCCCATGGGTGGGGGAGGGGGCAGGTGTGAGCTGCCTGCTGATCACCTTCACCATCCACCGTAAAGCTGGCAAGTCAGTCAGCAACATGGAAGTCCTTGACTTCAGGAAAGCTGACTTTGACAAGCTCAGGAGGCTGGTCAGTGAGTCCTTAAGGGACCACGACCCCAGGGGGAGTGGAGTTCAAGAAGAGTGGTGGCTCCTCAAGGGAGCGATCCTCAATGCACAAGCTAAGTCTATTCCATCTTGGAGGAAAGGCAGCAAGAGGGCACAGCAGCCCCCCTGGCTCTCCAGGGACCTAGCAGACCTCCTGAGGTGAAAAAGAAAGGCCTACAAAGGATGGAAGATGGGATTCGCCTCCAAGGAGGATTATTCTGCAGTGGTCTGGTCCTGCACAGAGCAAAACAGGAAAGCCAAGGCTGCAACTGAACTCCAACTATTTTCGAGCATCAAGGACAATAAAAAGTCCTTTTTCAGATACATAGGGAGCCGAAGGAAAAGCAAGGGCAACATTGGACCCCTGCTGAACCAGATGGGGCAACTGACAACCGACGCCCAGGAAAAAGCCAACCTATTAAATGGGTACTTTGCATCCGTCTTTCATCAGTCCCATGGGACACCCATGCCTGCTACGGGACAGGGAGGTCCGGGTGAGGGAGATCCCCTGCCTTCCATTGATGCTGACCTTGTGAAGGAACACCTTGAGAAGCTGGATGCCTTCAAGTCAGCCAGCCTTGACAATCTACACCCCAGGATACTCACGGAGCTGGCGAGTATCATAGCCCAGCCTCTGGCACGGATCTTTGAAAACTCCTGGTGCTCTGGTGTAGTGCCCAAAGACTGGAAGAAGGCCAATGTGGTGCTTATCTTCAAGAAGGGGAGGAAAGTGGATCCGGCTAACTATAGGCCCATCAGCCTGACTTCTATCCTGGGGAAGATCTTAGAAAAGTTTGTTAAAGAGGCCATA
This sequence comes from Gavialis gangeticus, assembly GCF_001723915.1. Lineage (NCBI taxonomy): Eukaryota > Metazoa > Chordata > Crocodylia > Gavialidae > Gavialis > Gavialis gangeticus. The sequence continues at coordinate 22,096,630 of NW_017729001.1, forward strand.
CTTAATGGACTGGCCAACGCCAACGTCCTAAGGGATAACCAGCACGGGTTTGTTGCGGGTAGGTCTTGCTTGACCAATCTCATTTCCTTCTATGACCAGGTGACCTATCACCTGGACAAGGGAGAAGAGATTGATGCCATATATCTTGACTTCAAAAAGCCTTTGATTTGGTATCCCATGACCACCTTTTGGCGAAACTAGCCAACTGTGGCCTTGGGTCCAACATGATCCGCTGGTTGGGAAATTGGCTCCGTGGTCGGGCCCAGAGGGTAGTAATTGATGGCAGTCACTTATCATGGTGTCCATGACCAGTGACCAGTGGGGTCCCCCAAGGCTCTCTCCTTGGACCCATATTGTTCAACATCTTCATTAATGATGTGGACATT
>NW_017729001.1:22097374-22113428 GCF_001723915.1 Gavialis gangeticus
GCTGGCTTGCATCCATAGATGCTTCTCAAGCAAATCCCAGGATGTCCTTCTTCCATTGTACTTGGCCTTGGTGAGGCCGCAGCTGCAGTACTGTGTCCAGTTTTGGGTTCCACAATTCAAAAAGGATGTGGAGAAGCTTGAGAGAGTCCAGAGAAGAGCCACGCGTATGATCAGAGGTCAGGAAAACAGACCTTACAACGACAGACTGAGAGCCATGGGGCTCTTTAGCCTGGAAAAGCGCAGGCTCTGGGGTGATCTGATGGCCACCTACAAGTTTATCAGGTGTGACTACCAGGATCTGGGGTAACGTTTGTTCACCACAGTGCCACAAGGGATGATGAGGTTGAATGGTCATAAACTACTACAAGACCATTTCAGGCTGGGCATAAGGAAGAATTTCTTTACTGTCCGAGCCCCCAAGGTCTGGAACAGCCTGCCATCGGAGGTGGTTCAAGCACCTACATTGAACACCTTCAAGAGCAAATTGGATGCTTATCTTGCTGGGATCCTATGACTCCAGCTGACTTCCTGCCCTTTGGGCGGGGGGCTGGACTCGATGATCTTCCGAGGTCCCTTGCAGCCCTAATGTCTATGAAACCTATGAAATCTGTAAAATTAGGGATAATTGTCTTTCCTGCTTCACAGAAGACATTGTGAGATGCTTGGCTTCTATGGTAAGGAGCAATGACTATACATCTCAATAAAGAATAACAGAGCAAGCTACCTTAGTTCTCAGGTGCTTCCCTTTTTAGTCTTCTAATGGGCAAATGAAATGAATCATACATGAAGTGGCCTCTCCTGTCAGCAGACTATCAAGTGGTCATGTTCCAAATGGGCTTATTTTTTTCATACTGAGAAGGACATGTGCCTCATTAAATGGAGGCAAGAGGACACCAGAGAGGTTCACCCATAAACAAGGAGTTTCAGCTCTTAGTTTTATGGTTCAGGCTGGTGTCAAAACCCATAGAGCTCCATTAACTTTAACTCTCAAGTAGAGCATGTTACTGGCTAGGCATGGAATGCTTGGTTAGCATATGTCACAGTAATTACAGAGTTCAGGAGGAAAATATGGCTCTTAATTAGCTTTACAATCTAAGGGAAATGAATTACAAACTATCTCTATAATTCATGACCTGTCTCTGGTTAATTTGATGCTGTGATGCATGAAGTTCAGTTCTTCCTTGTTTTCTACAAGTCACTGAGACAAATGCGTGTACTGACACATCTCAAATGTTGGGTGCAAAGACTCTCATGATAGAATGGGTTGAACAAGGTGTTCCTGAGCTGTGGCCCATGGATCTGGTTGACTACATCCTACAAACTCCCTTCCATATTAAATCAAGGGCAAAACCCACATTGCTTCTCTTTTACTAATCATTCATATGACTTGTTACCCAACCATTGCTAGTTGATACCCAGCAGAGGGGAGGGGGCTCACCAGTAAATCTCTTGATTGGAAGTGTCCCACTGTAACAAGCTGTAGTGTTTGCATGAAACACCCCAGCCCTTTTAGCAGGGAAAGGGATGAATTAAATCCGACGTACTGAAATGGAATCTGTCTGGTTTAAGAGACTGGGAAGGGTTTTCTGAAGTCAGAAGATCTAAGGAGGTGGTTTTCAACCTTTTTCATTTGTGGACCCCTGAAAAATGTTGAAAGCAGGTGCGGACCCCTTTGAATTGTAAGTGTGGGTAGTCGCTTTTGATTTATCATAGTCATCTTTTGGGGACCTTTTAGACATAGTGTGAAGACCTCCCAGGGGTCCATGGACCACAGATTGAACACCATTGATCTAAGATGTTGGTTGGTCAGCCCTGAGGAAGGAAGTTAGGGAGAGAGAGTTTAGGATAACCTGTTTTTGAAAGCTTGCTTGAGTTTTAATCTTAGTGTATGGGGACTGTGTTTGGGAGCTACTCCTGTCCATGCAGTGAGTCAGCTGAGGAACTCTGCCATTAGGAGAGTTAGGAGTTGCTGGTATTTTTTTAAACAGCACTGTCAAGTGATACCGGGTTCTGGAAACAGAACATGTCATATGACCTAATGTAATGATCTTCTGGCAGCCACCGATTGCAAAACAGAAGTTCTCTCTTGTGGGAAATTCCCACTTTTCTAAACCTGTTTCTGTTCTGAAGCCGAACAGAAAGAGGCAATTTCAAAACTCTGCCCAAAACAGAAATTCTAAAAAATCAGAGTTGAGGACATTTGATAATGTCAAAACACAACATATCAACACATTATGTAGTGGAAGCTAACTGAAATGATGAAGTCAAAATAAATGTTTCTATCTTATTACAATGATTTGTCTTGACACTATTCTGTCAAAATTTTGTCAGAATCCACCATGATTCTATGCCATGTTTTTACTTGAATGAAACCTCACTTTCTGATGGGAAGAATGTTTTCTCTCCTCCCCTCTTCCTGCCCTTTAAAACCAATTCTACTTGCAACCTAAAATAAACAAGGCCACTAAACACGAGACACAAAATGCTAATTCTGCAATATTACTGGTATTAGAAAGGAGTGAGAGGAAGGAAAGATTCTGGGTTTTAAAGAAATAATCAAAAGGCAAAGAGAGTTAGTGGGGAAGAACAGGGAAGGAGGGAGGTAAAACGGGGACTAAACACCTGAAGATGAAGAGCTTGGCATCTTGTCTCTTACTGCATCAAATCCAATGGAGGAGTTGAAGGCAGGGGTGATATTGTTATGGCTAAGGAAAATTAATTTTGGCAGCAGCAATTTGAATGGGGGGGGGGAGAGCCAGAGGGAAGATATTAAGGAATAAAGGTGCAAGTGAGGGAGCCAAATCATAACAATATAGCTGTACGAAAAACCATCTGTTAGGTCTTATTTTAGAAAATATGACCAGAAAACATAAGAGCTTAATCAAATGGTGAAAGCGGCTGTTATGTACAGTTCAAAGAGCAACCTTTCCATGAACTTGAATGGACTGGACTCGACCCTAAAATAATGACCCATCTAGCCTTTTTTGATGGTCGTTTCCTTTAAACCCATCATCCTATACAGTGCAGGAAAGTAATAACTGTGGAGATAAGTACGACCCCTTTGTTGGTACTAAGAGGCTTTGGTATAACTCCAATAAGTGCAAAGACAGAAACTTGCCTTGAACTTGCTGCTGCTCGCTGAGTGCACACGAGAATGAAATGAAAGAGAAGATAAATGTTATAGCTTTCCTGGCCTGTTTGCTTCTTCCTTTCATCTCAGGCTCTTCTTAATTTTTGAATAGATGCCTTGAGACCCCCATGCCCCCTATGCACCATTCTCAGCTTAGCCCCACAGTAACTCATAGACAAATTAAGAAACAATTTAAGTTTGCAGCAATACTAATCATTTCCTTTTTATTTTCTATAGGCAAAAATTGAAATAAAACAAAAACAGCAACCTTTTGCTGCAAGCTAATGAGAGAAAACTTATTAGCCTTCTGTTCTGTGCACATTTAGGTAGGAAATTTTTACTGTGGAGCCACATGAAAACAGCAGCAGTGGTTTGGTTTAATGTAGCTCCCTTCAATATTTCTCTAGCCTTTTGCTTGGTGTTTCGTATTTTGCTCTTTCAGAGGCAATGAGAATGATCACATCCATCTCTTGATACTTTATGGGATCCTATTAAACACTCTGACTGCATTAACCTACCATGTTTCCCTAAGATATATGAGACGCATGCACGTGTGGACACCGGAGAAGCAGAAGACTGAGAGAACAGATGTGGAATGCTTCTAGAAATGTAGCTGACAGTTCCTATTTTTTTCCCTAGCTCATCCTCTGTCTTCTATAAAGATATTATAAAATGCAAACACATTTACTTTTATGTTATCCTTTGATCTAATTTCTCCTGAATAATTTCTGGTCATGTTACAAACCACTCAGAGTGAATAAACCAGTGATTAGACATTATGACTGGAGTTGGATGCAATCAGCTATTTAAAGGTAACCTACTAAGGCTGTTAATGGAATTTATTTTGGGGGGGAGAGGGAGTAAATACAGTTAGAAACATATTTTAAAAATCCCTAATGAATGCATAGAATCAGCAACACTTTGATTTCATGTTTTGTTCGGTAATTAGATAAAAAGGCTCACTTTTAAAGAAATCAAGATTAGCTCCAACTTCAGTTTATGGGAAATGGATTCAGATAAGAATGATGGTGTAACTTTTCATGAACTGTGCTGCTCAGATTATCACTTGTATTTGCTTTCAGAGTGGATATTTTGTCTGACTGGTTTCTGCTGGGTGAGGGATGTATTAGCCAGGTAGCGTGTGTCCCAAGGTGGGAGACATGTATTTTATATATGACCTGCATCTTAAATAAGCCTTTTCCTTTCCTCTTTACTTAATGCATTTAGCTAAACAAACCAAGGGAAACCACCTTGCCAAGAAGATTTTGCACGATGTGAACTGAAGTGACTTTCCCTAGTTTTTTTTTCACCCTTTCTCCATTCAAGTGAAAACCCTGGTTATGTTTTCTAAAGGCTGGAATTCAGGGCACTTGGGTTTTTGACCTCGTGAATTTCCAAAGGAGTTGAAAAGGGAGCCAGGTGACTTATTTCCTTGTTTTTTTAACCAACAGCATTTGGCAGCTCAGGATTTTTGAAGATCCCACTTTTAAAGTTTCTGCTTCAGTTTACCTGTATCTGAATGCCCTGCATACCTGCCAGGGGTGCTGAGGTTTAGCAAGTATTTTAAGGACAAGATAGCCCACCTTATTACTGGATAACCTTTCCCATGTGAGGCATCTACCAAGACTGACTCTAATGCAGAGCAGAATTTTTTTTTTAAAGGCTTTGGTTTATTCTGAGAAAGTTACCTTGGTGACTTTTGGAAGAGGCCTTGACTCCTCTGTGCTGTTGTCTAAACCTTTTTAGATGCAAGGCACCCCTCAGAAAATGCCAGCTCTTAGTTTTCACTCATTTTTTGACTGCAGATAAATAATAGAACAATTCCTCTGTTGCAAAGAACCCAGAAAGACCACAGCAGGTCAGAGTGTTTTGATATTGTGGATTTCTATTTGAAATCTTTGGCTTTATCTTGTGAATCGTGTAGATGTTTGAACATCTAACAGTGTTAATATTGCATGGCCCCCTGCTAAACTGTCTGAAGCTTCTCATGGCATCCTGGTTGAGAATCACTGGTCTGAATTGAAGATAATATGTTTGGGTTTTAGGATGCATGTGGATATGTGAACATTAGAAAAATGTTTTATTTACAAGCAGGCCTGGAGAACAAGGTGAAGACAGAGCATGATGTGCCAGTAGCCACGATGCTTTTTATTGCTCAAAGGAACAACAGTCAAGGGAGGAGAAATATCTACAAAACGAAAAGCTTCCACTGAGAGCTAAATGAGAAATGTGCCCACACAGGCTCTTGACTGTGGTTGACAAAGCCACGGATTTATCAACTTATGTAATGTTTGTGAAGAGTATCAAAAGAGTCTAACAGCAACGGAGAAAAAGAAAAGGGCAAGTCTGGTAGCACATCTGGTAAGATGAGTGTTTTGACAAAAAGTTTCTAATGGCAAAGAGCTGCCAGGTAGCTCTTTGGGGCAGAGACCACCTTTGTTCCTGTGTTTGCACAACACAAGGGGGCTGGCATTTGGAGGGGCTTCTGCAACCTGAGCAGTGATCCTAATGCCAAGCCACTGCTGCTGCCACAGAGTAGCTTCATTGTGAATTAGGTAAAGTAAAGGGGGTCGAGTCCTAGTAAAACATAGCATGGGCTGGCTTGGACCTCAGCTTCGGTTAGGCATCTCTTTCAATGCTGGCTTTGTTCTTCCAGCCCTTTCCAAATTCTAACTGCAAGACCCTGTCGGATCCTGTCATTCCAGGCAAATTTCACTCCTACCTTTTGATCAGTGATTTAAGCAAAAAGGCCACCTCTCTACTTCAGGAAAAGTTGACAGGTTGCCTATCCTTCTACTCCTGCCTTGAGTAAACTGGGCTATGCTACAGCTACCCCTCTTCCCATTCACGCCTCTGCTTACTTCAGCTAGTGCTTTTGTTGGACAAACTTTTGTCCCATTCTGCTAGCTGCCTTCCTAAGTGAATTGTTTGGCCCAGGTAGGCTGAGGGCAGGCAAAACCTTATCACACATACTGGGCAGTGAGCACCCAAATGCCCAGGGCTAGTCTTATAAATCTTTTCCCCCCGCTGTGGTGGGTAGGTGCACCTCACATGCCAAAGTGCTCAGTGCCAAGAGCTCCTATTGTCTTAACAGCAGATCTGAGTACTCAGCCACTGTGGAAAAATCAGACCCTGAGTGCAGCCAGCTGCAGAACGCTAAGATGTTGATTTATCAGAAAGGATTATTACTCTTTCCAGAATGAGTCACTGCCTCCTGTTCTCTCTTCATTACAAAAAGCATTATTAGCATTATGCCAAGATAACATAGAACAGCCTAGGCAGAGGGCGATGAGCCTTGGAAAATGACATTTACTCGAGATCTCCCTGAGTCAGCCTGGCACAGGGGGCTTTGCAGGTCTAAGGCACTTGTCGTTTCAGTGTCAGCCCTTTGGCAGCCGTTTACTGACTCCTAGGGAGACTTGCACTATAGCTAGTTACCCCGGGCTTTGAAGGGACCACATCTATAGGAACAGGATGGAAAGAAAAATAAATATAGAGCAGTAGATGTTTGATGAAAGTAGACAGCTAATAGCTCATAACGAAGGTAGTGGAAGAGTCTGGGATGTGATTTCAGGATTAGGGCTTGCTGGGGTAAAAAGGCCCATTTGGCTACAAAAGCTAGCCTTTGGCAGGCATTGCCCTTTATGATTCTGGGCTCTTTAGAAACTCTGCCAAGACTTTTTTTGGCTCACTGGAGAAACTTCTTCATTCCTTGGTTTCATCAGTGATTCGCTCTATTTAATGCCCTCTTCATTTCTACAAATGTCAGGTGAACAAAGGACCATTGTGGCTTTTTGTAATTCTGCCCAAAAGGGAAGTATAAAGGGATAGATTCCTCCAGCCAGCCCCAGTAAGGAGCTGGGGCTCTGACTTGTCCTCACCATGTACATTTATGCACTTCTGATCCATTTTCAAGCTTCATTGATTTGTGTTTTTCTTTTTCTTAGCTCTCCTGGGAAGAGCTTTCTTCTCTTTTTCCTCTTCACTGCTTATAGTGCAGCCATACCACCTAACCTACCTCCTCTCTCTTTGTGGGCTGTTTTAACTCGTTGAGGATGCCCATCCTATACATGCCCCTACTATATGTGCTGCAACACACTGGCCCAGAGTCATCAGAGATGAATTTGTTTTGAAGCTGCTTTAGGCCTGGCAGAAGCATCGATTCAGATGTTGGAAAGCAGTGACTCAAGCCATGAGCAATGAGCCCCGACTCTGCATCTCTCGTGGGTATTCTGAACCCAATTTCTGGAGAGTAGCTGTTGCCATTGATGAGTCTCTAATATGAGAGAAAATGAACTGCAATCAGCTGTGGTGGCCTATGCCAGTGGGTGATTCCACAGCAGGAGCTGAGAAGGCTGAGATGTAAGGAAGTTGCCACGGATTTAGCTCACTGAAGCTCTATTGTGGGCAGAGATTCAAAAGACATCACCGAGGGAGACAATGATTTAAGATTAAAGAGATGACACAAAACAAATACAATTTTGGCATTGAAACTAAATTACATTTTTAATGAAGAGTGCAAGGACAATAAATTGCGAGGCAAGAAACAAAGCCAACTTTTATCAGAAATGCACAAGTTAGGAATATTTTAACACAACCAAAAAAAAAGAAAAAAGATACCTGAGCTTTCTGCACAGGTATTATTTAATGATTCAATCACAGTAGAGATGGAATTCAGTTTAAACCCCAAACAGTATAGTTCCTTTTAATCCAGTTAAAAATAAACACCAGACAATAACCAGGAGATGGTATCATTCGAACAGAACAGAACAGAACAGATGGTAGAACAAGGAGCAATGGTTTCAAGTTGTATCAGGGAAGTTTAGGTTAGATATTAGGAAAAACTTTCTTACTGGGGGGGGAATAAAGTATTGGAACAGGTTACCAGAGAGGCTAAGGAGTCAATCACCATCCTTAGAGGTTTTTAAGACCCAGGTAGACTAAGCCTTGCTGGGATGACGTAGTTGGGGATGGTCCTACTTTGAGCAGGGGGTTGGACTAGATGACCTTCTGAGATCCCTTTCAATCCTCATTTTCTATGATTCCCCTAATGTGATCTCTTAAAGTGCCATTCACTCTCTGCTCAGCACACAGGAAATGAAAGCGAACTCCCATCGCTATTGTCCGCATGTTACAACTATCCTGCTTGTCCAGGACTTGAATGGCAGATTATATTATTACCCGGCACTTTTAGGTCTCAAAGTGAGTTATCCTCTAGGAGCTGAGGTGGTTAGTATCTCAGAGGATCAGGTCCTCTTGGCAGTGCCTGTCAATAATGGTCACATATGCAGCATTTTCTCTGAACATCCAAAATGAATGGGGGAGCAGAACTCCAAGGGAAGCGTCTTAAAGAAGATGCGTACAGACTACTTTGTTGAAAATTAGGTCAATTGTGGCCTAAAGGAGGCTGCCCTTGATGAGACTCTCTCTTGCATCCCAAAATCCCTGGTAAACTATCATGTGAATACTGATCCTGTCCAATAAGAGAGTGAGCTGTTTCATGACCAGTACAAATTGGTCACTAGCACATCACTGAATTCACGTCTGTGGATGAAAACGAAAACCATGTTTTAAGATGAAAGGGTGAGAAATAAGCTGCTTTTTTTTGCATTCAAAATAAATTCAGCTTGTAATAAAGATAAAGATAACAAACTATGATTTGGAAAATTAAGCCAACTTTTATCGAAGATCAAAAAGAAAACAGTTGGGGACATTCGTCAATCAGAAACCTTTCCTCTGAACTCTTCTTCCATTTAACCGGGGGTCGATGTAGCATCATGAAAAGAACAAGAGCAGAGAGCTATCAAACTGGCATAAAAGCTGTTTATATGCTGTATTTCAGACATAAAGTATTTATATAAGCTGCATCCATTTGAAAAGCTGTAACACAAGCAGAAATCAATCAGATGTCTTGAGCATATGAAATTAGCCTCAACAAATAAAAAGGCAGATGAAGACGGCATCTCTTTATGGATAAAGCTGAGCAAATTACTCTTCTCTTGACTCAGATTAAAGGAGCGAGGAGCAGAAAATGAACTGGATATTTCATTAAAGCAGTAGTTTAGTATAGAAAAGGTCTTGGTGCAATTTAAAAAAAAAGATGAAAAAAAGTATTGAAGTAAAGGGAAAAAAGGTTGCCTCAAAGACTGACAAATAGAAAATCTCTCTGAAATACTGCAATTTTTGTCTGCCTTGCTTAGAAGCAAAGCCAGATTTTTTCCTGAAGTATCTCTCTTGCTGTTTTCCAAGTCTAATTTTCAAATATCCCAAATGCTGGCTGCACTTCCATAGCTTCCCTTGAGGAGAACATTTCACAATGAAATATATCTTGCAGCAGGAGGTCAGGACATTCAGCTTAAACTTCCTGTTGTTTAGCATGATCATATTTACCTCTAATCCATAGCAAATAATTGCTCAACCTCTGCTGTTTACTTTTCAAATATATAAGGACTGTTATTTTTTTTCCTGTGTTGTTACTTCCACCTCAATCCTTTCAATTCCCTGCTCATTTCTATTCTCCCCTCTCTGACCTCTCCATAGTCTTTCAATAGCTTTCAGATAACATAGTGTCCAAAATGGAGTGCTTACAGCAAGGCATTGAGAGAAGAGAAGGGCTGTGATGTGACTGACATCCTGGGCAAGAAATCCCTAAATTGTATTGACATGCTTTGCAGTTGCATACAACTGACAAGTTTGATTTCCTTCCCTTCTTTACTCTAGAATTTTTTCAGTGTTGCTGCTTCCCAGACTTGTCTTCCCTAGTAAGCATGTACATTTTACATTGTTTCTGCAGCTGGTATTAGCTTAAAGTTTTCTCAAACTTAATATCCTTTCATTTCGATCCATATTTCTATCTATTTTAGGTTATTTAATGTTTTCATTTTTTTTCTTTCCCCATCTCTTCTCCGCTCTTCACAATTCCTGCCACTTTACCATGTTCTGCTAACAATTTACTACTATTCTTATTGTTGTGTCTTTGTCATTGGAACAACACCCAAAGGTCTCACTCAGCGGTCAGGTCCCCATTTTGTGAAGGACTATACAATGGCCAAGAAGGTGACCCCAACCAGAGCAGTCACAAATCTCATTTCCACCCTCCATCCTCAAAGAGAAGATGGCTATTCCCATAATTAAACCCTCAAACTCACTTGACTGATTTTTCACTCATTTCTTAAGTGCAAATGCACATTCATGGAAGTTTAGGAATCTTGCCCAATAAAGTTCACAGGAGCCAATGAGCAGTGACGTACCTAGACTCCTAGCAGCCCCAGGTGAACTTTTAGTATTGGGCCTCCCTTCGCCAGAGATAATGGTAATAATAATTGGACAATGGGCCATTTTTGGGCCCCTTTTCTGCCTGGGCCCTGGGTGGCCACCCAATTCACCCATGCCTGTGTCCAGCCCTGACAATGAGCACCACTTCCCTTTTCCCCAGAGGTCTACTTGTCCTTACCCTGGAACCACCTGAAGTCCAGCTAAGGAGGCATGGGAGTCCCTCGATTTCTACATCAGGTAGCAAAAGGAGCAAAGGAGAAGTTATTGGCTTTGAGTAGGACACTTGAACCTCCACCAAAACCTACAGGAGTTAGGATTATCATGAGCAATTCACAGACTTCCACTACTTAATGCCACTCTATACCAGGGATACCTGGGAGCAAGGAACATTTTTTCTTTTCCTTGCACTGTTGTCTGAGAATTTTAGGAGACATAAGAATGCCATCTCCAGAATTGGACCCATACTTTGTCTGCCCCATCTTCAGGGCTGATCCTGTACAGAGCAATCTGAAGAGCTCTGAGTGAAGTCTTCTGTATGAGGACCTCCATGATTTACATTCACGCAAGGGGAAGAATTGGCATCTATTGAAGGGATTAGGTCAGGAAGGTCATTATAGATTGGCAGTCATGCTTATATATTTCATGGTGCATTAGGAAGGGTTCTGATGAATGTGGCATCCTAGACCAAGCACTGACGTAAAAGGTCCTTCCCAAATCTTTACAGTTAAGTGCTTGGCTTGTGTAAGACTGGCTATACATGAGAATACTTTCACCCATCTATACGCTGCTGGACATGGTTGATATGGTAAATTTAAGCAATGAACTGCAACTTAGCCATTCACTAACGTCTTATTACAGGAGAGCAAATACCCATGCTGCAGACAAACCTGGACACACTCATGGAATACAGAATCTTTCACCTGGAAGATACTGGGATCAGAAGGCTACATATAATTTGATATTAAAGGGGATTGAGTAAATTCTGCCAAGGCTGATGCCAGTTCTCTGCCAGCCATAAAGCAGGAGATGAGAATTTGTCAAAGGAAACCTACAGGGGACAGGGATCTGAGGGAGCCAGAATGAGCTGCATGACAATAGGAGCACAGCAAAAACAACCTTGAGAGTAAAGAGACACTTCTAGGCATTGCCATTCATATCCCTCTTCATGAGTGCTTGAGTGTATAACTGTCTCATGTCAGTACACCCCTTCAACTAGCTTCTTTTTACATGCTTTCTTTTACATAGCTTCTTTCTACATTACATACAGAACCAGAAAGCAGACAGATTTCCACTAGTATTAAGCAAATACTCAGAGACGTATCAGGCACTGTAGGCATTTATAGACCTGCTCCGGGAGTGGGGTGGAGGGGAGAGGTGCTTTAATCAGAGCAGCTCTCTGATTAAAGCACCTGGAGCGTCATGTCTATCAGCGTCCTCACATGGAAAAATGGCAGCAGGGGCACTTTAACTAAAGCTCATCAAACAGGCTTTAGTTAAAGTGCCCCCACCACCATTTTTCAGTGTGGGGATGCTGCTACACATGACACCGGAGTCTGATGGAGTGTGGTAATTACCATGCTCCAGCAGACTTGATCCATTGAGTCGGCGCCGACATGCTGTAATTACAGCGTGTTGGAGCAGCCTTGCTGCACGTGTATAGGTGACTTATACAGTTACTTGGGACAGGAAGTAAATAAAGGTGAATTGTATTGATTGGAGACAAGTCTGTAATATATCCAAGGTCTCAGAGTCCAGGCTTTTGGAAGGAACACACTTCACACTCCTACCACTCATACAAATGCATATCCTGACTTAGAATTGTAAGTCATTCCCTTAGCCAGATAATCACCTTCAGAACTGTGCCCAAGATGCAAAGCTTTGTGCTGGCTTGTCTACAGTTCAGAAGTGAGCAGGGTTGAGGATCTGATTTGGTAAGGTGGGGGAGGCCTTGATTTGGACCCACTCAAATGACCAGGAATAGGTTTGTGTTTTATTTAGATATTGATGGAGGAGTGGAATTTGGAATCTTTTAAAGGGAGGGTCTGCCCTTGAGGAATACAGGCCACCTACCCCTTGAATCTCAGAATCAGGCCCATAGTTTCTATGCCGCAGTTGTCATGAATTAGGATGTGACTGTTGTTGCCACGTTGTGGTCAATAATCAAAAGTAGGAATTGTAACCTGCTTTGCACCTTAGAGTTTTCTCTCTGGAGCTACTGTAAACCTCCGACATTCAGAATGTGATCTCCAATGCTCTGTCGCACACCGTTTGGGTTATGAATAAGGCTGTGTCATCCCATCTCTCCTGGGACATTCTTCACATGACATCTCTGATGTTTTGTCTCATAAGGTTTCTCTGAGTGTTTGGTGGACAGATTATTTTGGACAGCCCCATGTGTCCCTCTGTCTGCTCCGTGGCACACGTTCCGTGCCAAATGTTTTAGTTTCAGCCTTAACATGTCTCAGATATTCATATCTTATTTCCTGGATAACTTCTGACATGAAGTATTGTTGGACTGTGACACACCGCAGCGTTTGTTGCAAATGTGTTCCATTTTTCAGAGGCATTTAGATACCTGTCTGGATCTTTGGTGGGTTTCCAGCTTTTTACATTGCATATGCTAAGATGGCAGTAACATTTTGAGTTGTACTGTAGTTTGCACAAAACATCAACTTGAAAATTGTAGATTTTTTAATGACCAAGTCTGGCATAAGCTACCGAACACAGCTGCTGTCTTGTTAACTCATGATATAATTCACATCTGGACATTTCTAATAGTTTAAATGTTCCTGCCCATGCATGTGACTTAGTGCTTTTTATTTCTTTGGGTCTAATGTAATGTTTGGGTTGAGTTTTTCAATTTGGTTTTGTGGTTTTGTTTTGTTTTTTTCCAAGGTTGTGTTAGAATGATATTGTAGCCGTGATGGTCCAGGAATTATGCAAGAGGAGAGGATTTCTTAAGGAGATTCTCCTTCTATTGGACCAACTGTATAGTTGGGATAGGGAATGTCTTGCATTTGAAATCTTGTCAACACATGCAGATAAAGGTGTAATGGGATCTAATGCGTGATCCACACAATTACACCTCCTGCCATGCCACATGATTGTGGGATTGTGAATCAGATCCCATCATGCCTTATTGCAGGTGCTGGGGAGCTCCCAGCCGTGGGTGTGCATGGGCCATCTCCATGGGTGGGACATCGCAGAAGCTGTGGTCTCTCAGCCATGTTGGTGCCTGGGGTGCCCCCACAGCTGGGAGGCCTGTGAGCTGATGGGGCTCCCAGCTGTGGGGGTATGTGCTTCTGCAGCTGGGAGCCAGCATCAGCTGGGAGCTCCTAGGCTCAGGGGTGCACATGGGCCCCACCAGCTGGGGGCACAAGCTACATGTGCAAATTAAAGCTGGATAGAAACCAGATGAAGTTACTACATATTTTCCAGCAATAACTTTATAGCTAGTTGGACCTTTTTAAGGCGTTATAGTTAACTTGCATGTGTAGCCAGTCTAAATTAATTGTGCAATTAATCAGGTAACTGTGTAATGTGTTTGTGGGCCCTTAATTTGATCCCAACTATACAGTTGGTCCAATAAAAGATATTACCTCAAGACACCCTTTTTTCACCAGTGTCAACCTCATTTTTTTTGAGAGGTTGGACAATCTTTTTATCTTTGCTTGCATGTCGTTTGAGCTAACACTGAGGTCTACTTTTAGCTGGCACCAAAGTTTGTGGTTACTGTATTTGCACCGTGTAAGGAAAGTGTCATGTCCACCTTCACCTCTTCTTCATGATGAAAGGAACTTCGATGTCAACAGTGTCAGTGAGAGCCCTATCCCATCCCTCATCTCCGTCACTTCGCAGCTCTGCCTACTGCCTTTGTCTCCTTCTCCCACTCTTGGGCCTCATGCTACTCCACATACCTGGGATAACATCCCTCCTTTTAAGCCTCAAGGATCCTCACTGTCATTCAAATGCTTTTCCTTCTATGCTTTTCCTACCCTCAGTTACCCTCAGTTTCCTCTTTATAATATTGAGACATAATAGTCACTTGCTCCCTACTCACATTATATAATAGCTATTTATTTTAACCCTTGATCCTCCATCTGATATTCACTTTACTTAGTGACCGCATTTAGAGTATATGTAACCTGAAATCAGGAGGTGCATTTGTGGCATGGACACAAATATGTAAGCTAGCTTAATCTAGGTAGTACAAGGAACAGCAGTGATGTCACTGCTTCAGTGTGGGGCAGGCCTCTGGGAGGCTTGTTCTGCTGAATCTTCACTACCGTTATTCATACTAGCTAGCTGAAAGCAAGCACAAATATGCTTACCTGCACTGCCATCACACCTGCTGATTGCAGTATAGATATATGCTTACAGTGTCAAATCTCTGGGTATGAGACTTTTTTTCTTTATTAATTTCTGTCAAGTGGCATGTAAAATGATGAGATACACATCAGTTTTATTAAATAATAACAGTAGAAGTGAATTTCAGGAAGACTCATTTTGGATAAAAGCCCTAACATCAGCATCCTCATCTGAAATATGTAAATCTGATGGGGTCTGAAAAATTGACTTGGAAAACTCCCAAGAGTAGGATTTCTTTCACTTTTTTTTGGCAATTCCACTTTTAGTTCAAAGTAGAGCTAAAAAGCACAGGAATATTGGTTTAAAAAAATGAAGTTGGGGGAAAACTGCTAATTGCTGTTAATATTTATTTGCATTGTAGTAATAAATAAGAATTTTCCACTCTGGTTCCCAAATATAATAAATTCCCTTGAATATTTAGGCTGAAGTTTGGGTTTTGGATGTCATTTTGGGCTGGTTATTAATTAATCTGAATCTGTTTGCCCATAACTGCTGTAGGGAAAGTTATTAATTACTTATGCTAATTAGAAAGAGAACCTTGTACAGCTGCTGCAGTTAAGTGTGTTGCCTCTGAGTGCGATTAGTCAAATCATTCCACTTTTAATAACTGCACAAATGTGTTTCATATCAATAAAAATCTGATATTAATAAAAATTAGAGCTGTGTGAAGCTTTGAATCCCTGATTCAATTTGGCAGAGATTCGGCCTGATTTGGTGGCTGAATCCCTAAATCCAAACTGAATCAGGAGATCCTTGAATTTCTCCGAATCAAATCGGAACCCTCTGAATCGATTCGGAGAGATTCGGAAAGATTTGGAGATTCAGACATAGACGGAGCTTTAAATGTCTTTTCTACATACCTCTAGGTAGCAGGGGCTTGTGAATGCTGCAATTCTGGGATGCATGGAGCATCCCACAGAAGTGCGGGGCAGGTCGCTAGTGCGTTCGGCAGCAGACCCGGAAGTGGACCAGAAGCACTTCTGGGTCCCACGGGGAGTGTACTGTGGGTCCCCCCATGCCTCCCTGGCTTGGCAACTGATGTCTCCTGTGTCTGGTGGGCATCTGGGGTCCCTCTGTGGCCGATCGCTGAGCTGGGGAGGTGTGCAGAGGCCCTCCAGTGTGCTCCCTGGCAGACCCGGAAGTGGACCAGAAGCCCTTCCAGTCCACTTCTAGTTCTGCCACCAAGCACATGAAGGCCCCCTCCCCCCCCACTCCTGTGGGACGTTCCATCTGCCCAGACATTGCAGCGATCACAAGCCACTCTGGTACCTCAAAGCAGGT
>NW_017729001.1:22118428-22129456 GCF_001723915.1 Gavialis gangeticus
GGCCCAGTGGGCGTGGGCGCGAGGGCGCGAGAAGCACTATAGGCCCAGTGGGCGTGGGCGCGAGGGCGCGAGAAGCACTATAGGCCCAGTGGGCGTGGGCGCGAGGGCGCGAGAAGCACTATAGGCCCAGTGGGCGTGGGCGCGAGGGCGCGAGAAGCACTATAGGCCCAGTGGGCGTGGGCGCGAGGGCGCGAGAAGCACTATAGGCCCAGTGGGCGTGGGCGCGAGGGCGCGAGAAGCACTATAGGCCCAGTGGGCGTGGGCGCGAGGGCGCGAGAAGCACTATAGGCCCAGTGGGCGTGGGCGCGAGGGCGCGAGAAGCACTATAGGCCCAGTGGGCGTGGGCGCGAGGGCGCGAGAAGCACTATAGGCCCAGTGGGCGTGGGCGCGAGGGCGCGAGAAGCACTATAGGCCCAGTGGGCGTGGGCGCGAGGGCGCGAGAAGCACTATAGGCCCAGTGGGCGTGGGCGCGAGGGCGCGAGAAGCACTATAGGCCCAGTGGGCGTGGGCGCGAGGGCGCGAGAAGCACTATAGGCCCAGTGGGCGTGGGCGCGAGGGCGCGAGAAGCACTATAGGCCCAGTGGGCGTGGGCGCGAGGGCGCGAGAAGCACTATAGGCCCAGTGGGCGTGGGCGCGAGGGCGCGAGAAGCACTATAGGCCCAGTGGGCGTGGGCGCGAGGGCGCGAGAAGCACTATAGGCCCAGTGGGCGTGGGCGCGAGGGCGCGAGAAGCACTATAGGCCCAGTGGGCGTGGGCGCGAGGGCGCGAGAAGCACTATAGGCCCAGTGGGCGTGGGCGCGAGGGCGCGAGAAGCACTATAGGCCCAGTGGGCGTGGGCGCGAGGGCGCGAGAAGCACTATAGGCCCAGTGGGCGTGGGCGCGAGGGCGCGAGAAGCACTATAGGCCCAGTGGGCGTGGGCGCGAGGGCGCGAGAAGCACTATAGGCCCAGTGGGCGTGGGCGCGAGGGCGCGAGAAGCACTATAGGCCCAGTGGGCGTGGGCGCGAGGGCGCGAGAAGCACTATAGGCCCAGTGGGCGTGGGCGCGAGGGCGCGAGAAGCACTATAGGCCCAGTGGGCGTGGGCGCGAGGGCGCGAGAAGCACTATAGGCCCAGTGGGCGTGGGCGCGAGGGCGCGAGAAGCACTATAGGCCCAGTGGGCGTGGGCGCGAGGGCGCGAGAAGCACTATAGGCCCAGTGGGCGTGGGCGCGAGGGCGCGAGAAGCACTATAGGCCCAGTGGGCGTGGGCGCGAGGGCGCGAGAAGCACTATAGGCCCAGTGGGCGTGGGCGCGAGGGCGTGAGAAGCACTATAGGCCCAGTGGGCGTGGGCGCGAGGGTGCGAGAAGCACTGTAGGCCCAGTGGGCATGGGTGCGAGTAGGCCCCAGTGGGGCATAGGCCCAAGAAGGCAGGTCTGGGGGGGCCAGGTATAAAGCCGCCTGAGCCCCGAGCGTGAGAAACGCGAGACTAGGCCCAAGTGCAGGCGGGGCGCGGGAAGCGCAAGCAAGGCCCGAGTCGGGCGAGAACCCTGCAAGGGGTCTGGGGCCAGGTAAGGCTGAGGCCGCCTGAGCCCCGAGCGTGCGAAACGCGAGGAGCGCGAGTAGCAGCCCGAGTCGGGCGAGGATCACAGGGTGCGGGCCCAAGTGCAGGTGACCGCGAGACGTATGAGGGGTAGGCCCCAGTGGGAAAGGGGGCAAGCCCAGTTAGAGGCCCCAGCGTGGGGAAGCGCGAGCGTAGAAGGCCCCAGTGTGGGCAAGCGCAGGCGGAGAGCGCGAGGAGCACGAGGCACAGGCCCTGGCGGGGGCAAGAGCACGGGGAGAAGCCCCAGGAGAGGGCGCATATCAAGTAGGCCCGGGAGAAGGCCAGCACAGGGAGTAGAGCAGACTCCTGGTATAGTAAGACCGGCCCCGTGCCAAGGAAGGCAGCCTCCCATTGATAATAAAAGATCAAAGACGTGGCAGGTGAGACAGAGGGTGCGTTCAGGACCTGGACTTGGCACGATAGGCAAGGGCGCTAGGGGAGGTCACAGCACCCCTGAGGGCGTCCTGCCACAGGCCCATTTTGCACATGCCTAATAAAAATCCTCCTTTAAACCATTGATTTCTATTCATTATGGATGGTTGTATAGGTAGAGCTGGTCAACATTTTTCTGTCACGATTAGTTTTCAGCATAGAACTGGATTTTCAAGAGAATAAAATTTCGTATGTAAACTGTTTCCTTTTTGTAGGTTTATTATTATTAGTAGTAGTAGTAGTAAATATTCCATCCCCTGAATGCCTACAAAGTAATGCCCAGGCAGAATTCCTCTCTTATGACATGTCTTTAAGATCTATCTACTGGATAAAATTTTGACTGGTGTCCTCATTTGGTCATCCAAGAACTGAGGCAACCAAAATCAATATCTAGTTCTGAAAATTTGAGCCCATATTACTCTTCTAAACTGGCAGAGTGAAGCAGTGGAGAAAAATGAGAAAAAAACCTCCATATGATGGTAGGTTTGAAGTGCTGTTACAGCCAGTATCATCCTGAAAACACGCAAGGTGAAAGGGTTTTGTGGTGATACCTTTTATTGGACCAACTGTATTGGTGGGTGGGTTGTTAAACAATTTTGGGACCACTTTGTGCCCAAAAGCTTACCTAATATCTCTCCCAATCAAATACTTGTCCAATAAAAGGTGTGTCCAAAAAACTTTCCTTCTTGAACAAAACTTAAGGGAGCTCTTCCACTGATTTCAGTTAAACAGCACTGATTTCAGCAGCACTGGGATTTTACCTAGCTTCCTGCTTCATGCTGTTACACCCAGAATATTGATCTGCTGCATTATTTTCTGTACCTACCAGCAGCGGAGGAGGTCCCTTAACGGGCAAAAGACACTTGTATTGCAGGACGTTTAGTGATGTGGCTACTCCAAATGATCTAGTTTACTAATCTCCTCCTTTCTCAAAGTTTGATCCCATTTCTTTCACCTTTTATCACAAGGACTTTCAGCTCATGTCCAGGTCTAGGAGGAATCTGAATGGGGGGGGTCAGTATTTTTGTTTCTGTTTTTGCTTTGGATCTTAACACAGCTAAACCCACTTCAGACAGTTCTAGATACAGGTCTGCTTGGTGAACTGTTATTTGATCAACATGACAACCCTCTAGCTTGTCACAGCTTTACACCAACACGAAGCTAATTCCTTGAAAGAACTTTTTTCACCTAATATATTTCTTTTAGGTATTTAACATTCATCTTGTCTATCAAGTCAGACAGATGATTATAGATCAAATCCTCTGATATGTACATCACTGAAAATGACTAGGCTTTGGAGAGGCAGTGTTTGCTTTTATCTGCTAAAAATCTGTTTTGGGAGGATTTTTGCAATCTTTCTGAAGCCCTGCGTTCCCAGAATCCTTCACAGACCTCAGCTGCGCTTTGTTAAACACTGTGCAGGCTGCCAATCACATTACTTTATTGTACTTTGGCTTGCTTCTGTGTTAATAGGATTTTTTTCTTTTTAATTATTTATATTGGTAATGTAAAGACAGCATGGTGGTAGCAAAGAGAGAATTGAAAAATACATTGTAAAGTTTGCAGTACACATTTTTGTAGTTGCTGGCTTTTTTTAAAAGGAAATGTATTCATTAAAGGAAAGTACAATGTACTTTTTGGGGAAAAAAACAAGAGAAATGTGTCAGTTTCCACACTGGGGTGTGGGAAAAATCAGGCTGTCTCTGAAAATCCCTCTGAGTGCATGTTAGGATAGGATTTGTTAGTCTAAATAGAGCTCTGTAAATACTCATGCTGTGTAGGTGAGGCAGGGCTGGACAGATTTCATAGGGATGCTGATGGCTGCTTTTGAAAATGTCATCATGTGCCAAAGCGTGTGAAATATCAAATTGCCAAGAGGGGCAAAAATATCACGAGGATTAGGCATTCTTGTAAGTCTCCAGAGGTGCCTGTCTACGTAGCTGGGCACCTAAATACCTTTGTAAATCTAGTCCATGATTAATAAAGCTCATAATCACAAACCTCTCTATGGACCCTGAGTGCTTTGATAGAAGGATCTCTCAGAAATGTGAACATCTTGGTAAGAGATGTTGTAATACTGTCATTTTTAATAAGACAAATGAAAGGCCAGGAAACTACCACTGAATGCATTTGTGTGTTATCATATCTCCCCCCACTCCATCCCAACCCCAAAGCAACAAGGAACTACCAGCAAAGCCTGTTCTATGTGGCATTCTCTGTTAGTATGTACATGAAAAAAATATTTCCTTTTTTGGTGGAAAAAAAGAGAGAGTTTCTTTGTGTTTAAATCTGTTTTATTTTCAGGCTATGTGATGTTGACAAGATTTTAGTCCTCAGAGCCTAAAACTGATCTGAAGTGCCAGCACGATATGCGAGGGCACTGTGCTTCTGGGACTTGCGCCTACCTGATTAGATAGTCAGTACCTCATTTTATATTACCTTGTACATTGAAGATCCCACACACTTTTCAGAGGAGCCGGGTGTTATCTCCAGTGCCCTGAGCAAATTCTAAGTTGAATGATTATTTCATTTCCCTCAGTTTCAATTAATGCTTGGAGGCATGTAAAGACTTAATTTGGAGGGAGACTGAAAAGGTTAGGATTGTTTCAGAAAGAAGATGAGTAACTGGGCACAATGATAAAAGTATACAAAATCACAGCTGGTTGCGAGAGAATAAAGCAGACCTTGTTTTTTGTCCTTTCTCAAATAAAGAACGAGAGGATATTCAATGACATGCAAAGGCAACATACTGTATTTTTTGCATACAATATGCCCTGGAATATAACAGGTAACTTGTTTTTGAAAGGCAAAATGAAGATGAAAAGATTTCTCCAAAGTTATGGCTATATAGAGCAGGGACACAGCTTAGCCTTGAGCACGCTCACCCTCCCTTTCATGCTTCAGCTAAAGCTGAAACCCTAGCTGCCACTGAAGACATGGGGAAATCTATGATTTAGAACAATGGTTTTCAGTCTGTGGTCCACGGACCGCTGGATGTCCACAGACTATGTCTAAGGGGTCCACAAAAGATGACTATGATCAATCAAAAGTATATGAATACCCACACTTACAATTCAGAGGGGTACACACCATTCAGAAGTTTTTGGGGATCCACAAATGAAAAAAAGGTTGAAAACCACTGATTTAGAGAAAAGCTAAAGAGTCCGAGGCTGTGAAGTAGGAGGAGAGAGATCAGAAACACCTAGCAGATAGCAAAATTGAAAGGTTAAAAAGAAACGTTAGGTGGGTTAGTGAAACATCAAGGCAATTGAAAAGATTTTAGAGGCGGACAGGAGAGCTGAATGCTTAAATGTATGATGGAAACATCCTCATATAAAAATAAGATAAAAATATATGAGGAACAGAGGCCTCAGCTTTACACATGTGCTTAAGTTCCTGCTAATTCAGCACTGAAGAGTGTGCGTAACTGTGAGGATATGAGTGATTTAATTGACTTCAGTTGGTTGCTGTTCTTGCTTAAGGTTACGCAGATTTATTACATTAGGCCCTGTGGCCTAAAACAACTGTCTGCCTGGGATTTGGAAGAAGTTTTATCTACGAGCTGTTTTCATCATGGGTTTTCCTGCATCTACTTCTGTACCACTCTTCTGTCGCTGTTGGAGAAAGGAAAAAAAACTGTGTTCCTAAGTGTGTTCTTCTCTTCCTATAGCCCTGTAATTATAGTGCCTGGGTGTCTTTATGCCCATCTTCTAAACCAGTGCTTCTCAACCAAGGTTGCAGGTTCAATCCCTGGTTGGACTAAATGAGCTCTTGAGGTCCCTTCCAGCCTTACTACTCTGTGAAAAAGAATAGGAATCCATAGTGAAAAAAAATTCTGACCTTTGCAACAGAATAATTGTTTTTTTAGTTTTCTGTAGTCCAAAAGTCGGTGAAAACTAAGAGCTGGCATTTTCCGAGGGGTACCTTGTGTCTCAAGTGGGTGCCTTGACTCCTAAAAAGGCTGAGAACCACTGTGATTCTCAACCTTTTTAGGTTGAGAAACTATTTAAAAGCAACTTTACTAGGTTTAATGCAGTGGCCCAATATTCTGCAGAACTCAGTGACCTTGCTAGACTGTACCTCATGTTGATGCCAAGCATTTCAAAGTACACTCAATGCGTTTTACTTCATTCATGATAAGGTTCTGCTATAGGAGCGAGATGTTGTCGTTAGTCCTGGTATGGGCAGGGATGATTCAAACAGAAGCATCCTGATTAAAATTATTTAGTATATGGGTAAAAATATTTAGTATCCCATTCAGGTAATTAATGAGAATTACATTTAGAAATAGGAGTGGGCTTTTCGCTATCTTTCCAGAGAACCAACTTGATTTAAAATGCAAATTAAAATCAATACTAAAGTGTGTGTTCATTCAACTTTAAATCTCTGTACATTGCTGTTAGGCTGGCTTTCATTGCTGTGTTTCTGAAGGAAACCAATGGTTTAACTCTGTTTTCCCCCCCACCCCACTGGTGCTTTTTCTCTTTGGTCTACATAGTGTCCTAAGGGGAAAATTGCTTGTGAAGGTATTTTTGGCCTCCCCCAAAATTAAGAACTACAGGGTGAAGAGGAAAGAATGAAATATATACAAATATCTGGTTTTACCTTCCAATTTCCATCAAATACATAAGTAAATCCTTCAGTGCTGGCTGAAGAATATTATATGGTATGAGTTATACCTACTGTGAGGGTATTAAATACCTGCACCTCATCTACCTTGGGGCTGACATCTTTCATCTAAACCCAGATCCTTATAGGATGCATTTGTTAAAAGTGTGTACATAGTAGTATTTGTTTGCCTTATGCTCTAGGGCAGGGCTAACCTGTGGCATAAGTGGCAGATGCAGCACCTCTGTGGCATGCAGCAGATTGGGGAGGGGACAAACAGCACAGTGGCAGATAATGCAGGAAGCAGAAAGCAGAGCAGAAAAATGGGCAGGGAGCACAGGGAAGGGAGAAGAAAGAAGAGCAGCAGATCAGGCAGGGAGTATAGGACTAGGAGCAGAAAGAGCAGCAAATTGGGAAGGGAGGGGGATCAGAGGGGCACTTGAGGAGGATGCAGGACTAATTTGTGGCATGCTTGCCAAAAAGATAGCCCCCTCACTGCTTTACAGCATCTCTTTTTACCAGTGGCAGTTGCTCACCTGCTGAATGATACTGATAGATCTGGCACAGCAGACTCATTTGAGTTGAAGGGCCTGATCCAGACCGTGGGGGTTTTCATGGACTGGATCTGGACTGAGAGGCTTTTTTGTGAGCCAGACAATTGACCCACTTCCAGATCTGGCTCACAGGGCTTTTTGCCATGGCTGCTGGCTGCGAAAAGCCAAAGAGTTCATGCCATTGCTGCTCAGTCCTCATCACTGTGCATGCCACAGTCACTGTATCAGCACAGCCAGCACGCAAGGGTTAATGTTGGCACCCCACCACTGATTTAAATGCTGAGCAGCAATTATAAAAACAAAAATGCTGTGGTGGGTGAAGGGGCAGGTGGTGTAACCCTTTGAATGCTGTCTGTGCCGGGGTAGCTCTGTAGGCCTGGAGGTGAGTTGTCCAGCCCGAGAGGAGCCCCATGGGCTGTATGTTTGACAAGCCTGTGATGGGTGAATGAGAATCACTGCAACCAGTTTCTTGAAATGGCTGCCCAAGAAAACCATGTTTATCTGATCTTTTTTGCACTACAAAGTTGATTTGTGCTATATGCAGCCAGATCTTTATGTGAGCACAGCTTGCATTTAGGGCACTAAAATGAAGTGGTCACATTTTCAAAGAGAGCTGTTAGGTCCTGATCTTCTTTGCAAATGAAAAGACTCCTGCAGGCATGGCGCCTGATGCCTGGTGCATGAAGTTTCCATTTCCTCCTGTCTTTGCATTCTGCTCATTCTGGAGAGCTAGGTTATCCTGACAGATTTCTCTGAATGTCTCTGGATGACTGCATTCTTCCACATGCTTGAGGTCAACCTATTCCTTTTCCATCTGTAATCTTGTCAACCAGTAAAGTAGTGCTCTTTTGATCAATGTTGCCATATATAGATGACTAGCCCTTAGTGTTTATAGCATGCACCATTTTTTACCTTGAAAATGCTTTACAATAAGAAATGTATTATAACACCCAGAATCCTTCAATGTATAAGAAATCATTGAAGAGGAACATATTATTCTATTACCTTTCTCTACTGATGATCGTTACAAAGCCAGGTACACAATGCAACAAGAGGCACAGCGCAATTCATCAGTTCCATTGTGTACCATTGACAAATTAAATGTTCTCCATACAAGGACTCTGATTATCATATTTCATGTAATATATAGGATTTTCACTTCTTTAAAACTGGTTTCATTGATTGAACACACATTCCTTTGAAAAAGTCATCCAAACAAGCCACACAGAGAATGACCTCCAGTAAATTCTTCCGATTTAATTTTTGTTTGAGGTATTCATCTTTTAAGCAAGCTCTGCTCTATTAAAATGTCAGATAAAAAGGAAGTTAACTGTCTGGCCACATTTGCAACTAACAAAGAGATGCATTTAACTGGTTCAATTATTACCAGAAGCATTTGATAGAGAAACAAAAAGAAGGACAGGGCAATTTATTTTCACATTAAAGGCATTATTTCTCAGAAAAAAAACTAATTCCTGAGTTTTAACATTGCATTAATGATGCACTTTTCATATAATTATAGCAGCTTTTGTCCCAATTCCCACTGATTTTTAGATATAGCCTGAGGTAGATAATATCCGTCTTTGGCTATAGTTAATGGGCCCTCTAATTGGGCTGAAACTACTGCCATCCAGTGACTTCCTGGACTGTTTTTTGCCTTTATTATTTAACACCTGGGTTCAGGAAGGAAGAAAATGCATTTCATACTGGATTTCTTTCCAGCCAAGTTTAGCCTGCATCCAAGATCTTGTCGCTCTGCTGCAGGGATTTGTACAATCTAGGGGCAGAGGCTGGCCCCTTCACTGGCTTCCTTTGAGATTTTTAACTCTTAATTAATTTTTCTTCTATGAAACTTACAAGTCAGAGAATTCATGACCTACCTACAAATACATATCTTTTATTGTGAGTGGCAACGGACACCTTTCTTCCCAAAAAATCCTCTTAGAAATCTTTTTATACATATATGTCGCAGGGCACTGGTTGTGCCTGCCACTTTAAGGGCCTGGAGCTGGCAGCTGCCAGGTGCCTGATGAGGGTGACCATTTTGGATCCAGGGCTGCCCATATAAACAGGGCAGTTCTGCTGCTGGAGGCCAGGCAACAACCTCGCCTGGCCAGAGGGCCGCTAGTATTATCTGGAGGTAAGGGAGGAGCTGTAGGGGATGATAAGGAGGCTCCTGGTCCTGGGCATGAGCTAAAACTGCACCCTGCCGAGAGTGGGTGGCCTAGTGGGGCTCTTAGTGGTGCAGGAGCCCCCAGGAAATGCCAAGCCAGTTACCACCCTGGTGAACAGTGGGTCGGGGTGCCTTAACCCCTAGGCCCCACAACCGTGTGTGTTACCCCTTGTTGGAGGGCCTGGAGGGTGGATCCCCGGAGAGAGAGAAAGGCCATAGACTGCCTGTCCAGACTTCCTCTGACTAGTCCATGCTGGGGCCAGGACCGGAAGGGTTGAAGGGCCAAGGGCCCACCATGAGGAATGCCCAAGAACTGCACGCCTGGGGTTCCGACTGGCCTGGAGGTAGGCCAGGGCTAGAGGAGCCAAAGGTCCTGGGGGGGACCACACCTGTAAGGGGAGGCAGTTCAGGGAGCTGTGTTGCCCAGGATGAAGGAGGATGAGACTGCCTGAGGAGAGGAATCCAGGTGGGATTCAATCAGGATTCTGGGGCCCAGTGTGGGGGTCGGTGATAATGATAACATCTAGATGCCATCTGCGAGACTTGGGCTACAGCGTAGGGGAAGAATGGAGCCACAAATAGTGCCCCCTAGCATTGGGGCAGAAAATGGGAAGCCTCCTGCTTAATTATATCTTTAACGAATTAATTAACAACAAGGCGTGGCAGATGAGAAGGTTAGTCCAGGAACAGGTGGGCGGGCCGCAGGGAAAGCAGCCCCACGCAAGCCCCCTATTACAGTATGATACATGTGGCTACTAATAGGAGAGGTAGCAATTCATTTGTTGGTTGCCAGCTGGGACTTGATCTAGGTTGGGGGTGACTGAATCTTACCTGCTGGCTCTTAGTTGCAAATGAGGCGGTAATGTGTTAAGTGGGTTGGTGATGCAAAAGGCATCTGCATCAGAAAGAGAAACACCATGAAGGAGTAGAAGGAAGGCCCAGGGTGGAATAGGACCACTACTGAATGGGCAAAAGCAATTTGTGACAGACAGGGAGGACAAGGCTGAACTCCTCAATGAGTTCTTTGCCTCAGTCTTCCTAAACGAGGGGCAAGACAAGTCTCACATTGTAGAGAGGCAACAGCTGGGCGCCAGACTACCAAGCGTTGACCCCGAGATGTTGCAGAGTCACTTGGAAGGACAGGATGTGTTTAAGTTGGCAGGCCTGGATGAGCTCAATCCAAGGGTACTGAAGGCACTGGCTGATATCATTGCACAGCCACTGGCAAGAATATATGAGCACTTGTGGCGCATGGGACAAGTCTCAGAGGACTGGAAAAAGGCCAGTGTGGTCCCTATTTTCAGGAAGGGGAGGAAGGAGGATCCAGGCAATTATAGGCCAGTCAGTCTCACCTCCATCCTTGGTAAAGCCTTGAAAAGATTATTAAGGCTCATGTATGTGACAGCCCAGCAGGAAAAATTATGCTGAGAGGAAACCAGCACGGGTTTGTAGTGGGTAGATCATGCCTGACTAATCTAGTTTCTTTTTATGACCAGGTTACAAAACACCTCGACACAGGAGTGGGGGTTGATATCATTTACTTAGACTTCAGGAAGGCCTTTGATATGGTATCCTACCCCATACTGGTGAACAAGTTATGAGGCTGTGACTTGGATGATTACACAGTCTGGTGGGTGCCAAATTGGCTACAGGGTCGTACCCAGAGAGTGGTAGTGGATGGG
>NW_017729001.1:22130201-22138891 GCF_001723915.1 Gavialis gangeticus
TCTGGAATGGGCTCCCAAGGGAGGTGGTGCTCTCTCCTACTCTAGGGGTCTTCAAGAGGAGGTTGGACAATCATCTGGCTGGGGTCATTTGAACCCAACACTTTTTCCTGTCTTTTCAGGGGGTCGGACTCGATGATCTATTGGGGTCCCTTCCGACCCTAACATCTCTGAAACCGTAGTGGACGAACAGAACGCACATTTGCCCTTTGGTGGTGCAGCGCGGTGGGGAGGGGAGCTGCAAATCTTAGATCGAGTTATGCTGTTTTTAAACCAGTCTATGTGTGCTGAACTTCTATTCTGTTACAGGTATAGTTCCTGATTGCTTATACTGAGAAAAGTGTAACACCTAGACCTGGTCTTAGAGAACCCAGAGAGGCTATACATATAACCCTTTTATCTCAGCTTCAGTCTTACCATGTAATGGGGTATCTTGACAGGATACCGCTCTGAGACTAACCTCATTATCACTGTGTTGTGTGTTCACTACAAATGCTGTAAACTAAAGTGGCTCTTTGATATGGTTAGAAAATCTGAGCATAGATTATAATGAAGCTTTCAATGTCCATGTTGTATGTTAAGGGGAAGGAAGCAAGTCTCATCCCTCAGGCTAGGGACAGAAGTTACACATAAACCGGCTTAAGTAACCAGAAACTGGTTTAAACCTGTAACACAGTGGATGTTTAGTGCACATAAACTGGTTTCAAAATGGCTGAAACTAGTTTAAGATAAACCTGGTTGAATGTAGTATCAGATATAACTGATTTAGATCAAACCGATATATAGAACTTCTGTCACAGACCCCTTCCTGGTTCAAGTTCAGTCAGAGTCCCCCGTAATCCCAGCATGCTTTGCAGTCCTGGGCTGGACTGGGCTGTCTGCTGAAGTAGAGCAGGGTTGGTCCTGCCTTGCTGCTCCCTAGCCTGAGGAGTGAGGGTTGGCTGACAACGGGAT
Organism: Gavialis gangeticus; assembly: GCF_001723915.1. Taxonomy (NCBI): domain Eukaryota; kingdom Metazoa; phylum Chordata; order Crocodylia; family Gavialidae; genus Gavialis; species Gavialis gangeticus. The sequence goes on from NW_017729001.1 coordinate 22,131,153, forward strand.
TGGGGTGGGAAACCTAGTTGGCACAGCCTGGTCTGCCTGGTGGGGGCAGAGCAGCCCCTGCCAGGCTTTTCCCTGCTGGAGTGGAGGGGGTGGCGGGGTGTGAGCCAACAGGCTCAAAGGGAGTGGGGGGGATTACCTTCCTGCATCCCCTTTCCCACCTGCATGGGACCCCAGCCCAGGTCTGCCCAGCTTTCCCCTTGCTTGCTGCTCTAGTGGTGGGGGGCATGGCCAGAGCCCACCTGGGCAGCAGCCTCAGGTGAAAGGGGGGGAAGGGAGGGAGATTAAAGCTCCTCCCTCCCTTCTCCCACTGGCATGGGGACCCCAGCCAGGGTCTGCCCGACTTTCTCCTCCGCTGGTTGCCTGCGCTGTGGGGGGCATGGCCAGAGCCAGCCCAGGCAGTGGCTCAGGAGAAGGGGGAGCAGGGAGAGGGATTAAATTCTCCTGTCCCCCCTCTCTCCCACTGGTACCAGGACCCCTGCCAGGGTTCTCATGCCAGTGGGAGAGAGGGGAGATAGGGGAGTTTAATCCTCCTCCCTGCTCCCCTTTCACTAGGTGAGCAGCCAGTGGAGGGGAGTTAGGCAGACCCTGGCTGGGGTCCCCATGCTGGTGGGAGACTGGGGAGACAGGAGGTCTACTACTGTAGGTCCTGTATATGCATGTGCAAGCTTCCATATACCTGAGTAGTATTTTTTTTTAATTTCCAGTGCACAGACATGGCGTGCTTCCATAAAAACTTTGTGCTGAATTAGTCTGCATGACGTGGATGCTGCAGCTTGTTTGAAATATCTGTTCTTTGTTTTTATAATTCTAGAATTCAAAATTCCTAGGAGATGTCCAGATTACTGGATCAGCAGTTTCATAGTTGTTAGGGACTGGAAGGGACCTTACAGATCATCAAGTCCAGCCCCCTGCATGTAGGCAGGAAAGACTTCTGGTTTTAAGTGACCCCAGCAAGATGGGTGTCAAGACATTTTTTGAAGATCGCCAGGGTGGGTGGCTGTACCACTTCTGGGGAGAGCCTGTTCCAAACTCTCAGCATTCGGCTTGTAAAGACGTTTTTCCTTATGTCTAGCCTGAAGCGATCTTCAATCAGCTTGTGCCGATTATTTCTTGTCCTCTGCTGGCGGGCCTTAGTGAATAGATGCTCCCCCAAGTCCTGATGTATACCCACGCCACTCAAGGTGGAATTGGTTGCAGCCTATATCAGATACTTATAGGCTGCAACCAATTCCACCTTGAGTCATCTTTTCTCCAGGCTGAACAATCCCAAGTCTTTCAGCTTCTCTTTATACGTCTTGGTCTCCAGGCCTTTAATTATGCATGTGGCCCTCCTCTGGACTCTCTTGAGCTTCTCCACATCCTTCTTGAAGGCAGAGGAAAGAATAAAAGGCAGAGGAAAGAATCACTATAATGATTACATGTTTCATAAAGAAAACCAATGTAAAAGACCAGGTTTCCTTATGAATAGTGGAATACCCACTGGATCCTCAGATTTTATCTTCTCCTATGAATGTATGTTTGCTTTTAGTTGTATAAGATACCTTAAAGTAATACTGCAAGGAACACATTCCTAAATTGCCTAGTCTGTTAAGGGGAACATTGCCTTGTGGGCTAAGGACAAACAGTCAGAAAGCCTGAGGCTGAATCAATTCAATCTAGGCAGCTTCCTCTAAGCTGTGTAGGTTGAACCGATAACTAACTGAACTCACATTCAGCTTTCAATTGGGAATGGCAGGGGGACACCTACACTGACCCAGGCCAGTAGGCAGGGCAAATCTCCCAGCCTGCTGGCCATTGCCAGCCCAGCCAAGTGTCCCCAACCCCCTGCTGTCCCCCCACAGGGGTTAAGGAGCCTCCAGTCAGGGTGCTGGCCCACTTTGGGAGAGTCTTCCCCTCAGGAGGTTTCCCCCAGTCTGGGTTCTCCAGCCCAGGCTGCTCTGGGGAATCCCCCCACCCCCCTTCCCAGCTGCTGATTGATTCAGCTGCTGCCACAGAAGTGAGGGAGAAGAAGTTGTCCTGGCCAGGTGCCTGCCCAAGCAACCCAGCATGGGGGCACCAGTGAGCCCCCACCTTGGGGGACTTCCCTGTACCCCACCCCAGGGTCCCCAGCTTCAGGTACTCCCAGGGAGCTGAGGGGAATTCTTTCCCTCCCCAACCTGTTGACTTAGCTTCTACAAGTTTCAAGGATAGCCCAAGGAGTAGAGGACATTTATCTGCTCCCTTGTATTAGTTTTGCCTCAGGCTTATAGGAGCTAAGGCAAAACTGGCTCAAGAGGAGCAGGAGAATCTCTGCTCCTTAAGGCTGCCCCGGGCTATCCCTGAAGGCTCAGAACAGCTCAGGAAAGTAGCCCTAGGGCTTGGGAGGGGAAGAATTCCCCTTAAGACCCTGGGCTGGGGTGGAGAGAAGCCCCCCAAAGCAGGAGCTCCCTGGTGTCCCCGTGCTGGGCTGCATGGGCAAGTACTTTGGCTAGGTGATCTCCTTCTTCCTTCCTCCTGAGGCAGCCACTAAAGCAATCAGCAGCTGGGAAGGGGGAGTGGGGAGGGCTGCCAAGGTCTGAAAAGCCGCCACCAGAGGGTCTTTCCCTCCCTGCATGTGCTCTGTAGACCCTGGCTAGGGAGGCTGGAGTCTGTTCCCCTGCCCCCTGTCCCTATGGGCTGATGGACACACCAGGAAGCAGGCTAAGGAGCAGAAAGGCAAGGCAGTTTCTGCTCCACCGGAGCAAAGCATTCTGGGATGCTGGAGGACTGTGAATAAACCTGAATTGGGAAGGGATCTGGGACAAAAGTTCCATAAATTGGTTTAACCTAACTCAGTTAAGTATGATACTACATCCAACCACGTTTATCTTTGTAGCAGGGCACTAAGGTGCCTACTACCTGGAAGACAGCAGCATGGGCTCAGGTGCTGGTTGCTAGGGGCAACCAAGAGGAGCTAAGGGCCCACACATGGTGAGTCGGCTGACCACTATAAGACCCAGACAGGAGGGTGAGGGTTCTGTCTCTCAACTAGCAGCCAAGGAAGAAGGAGCTCTGCGGGAACAAGCAGAGCAGGGAAGCCTGATGGCATGAGCAGCTTCTGTTCATGGATATCGGATGGAGAATTCCCTGGTAGGAATTTGAATGATGGTTAGCCAGGTGGCTTAGATTTTATGTGATAGCCCAGGGGCTTGTTATTGTTTTGCTGTTGTCGTTATACCGGAGGACCGGTTGAGGCTATTAGGGGTTGGAGGAGGCCTCGTAGGGGCTCCACGATAGCGTGGGGACCCCGGTGTGAGAGAGGGCACATCATTCAGGGGTGCATGGACCTCAGCCTTAGTGCGGGCGGTGGCGAGAAACCACAAAAAGACGAGACAAGCCAGAGAGGGCGCCAGTGAGGGTGCGGGCTGCGAGACAAGCCAGAGAGGGTGCCAGTGAGGCACCGAGAGGGAAATTGACCAGACAACATCCGGTACATCTGCGAGGCTTAGGGCGTGGTGCAGGGGTGGTTGGAGCCACGCATAGCCCATAAGGCCGGGGTGCACTGAGTCACCCAAGATAGCACTAAGACTGAGACCCATCAGAGCACCGTGTCAGACAGGATTAAGGGCAGCCTCCCTTAAACGTTATTAATATCAAAGACGTGGCGGGCGAGATTGTGAGGGTGCTTTCAATAACACCTTGGCATGGTAGGGGGCGCTAGGGGAGTTCACGGCCACCCCTAGGACCCCACACCACTACAATCTTAAACCAGTTTTGGTCATTTTGAAAGTGGTTTATGTGCACTGAACTTCTGTTACAGGTGCAAACCGGTTTCTCATCACTTAAACTGGTGTATGTGTAACTTTTGTCCCAAGCCACAGAGTCTCATTAGTTCACCATTTTTTAAAGGGCAACAATGAACCTTACTTGTGATCCGATCAACCACCTTCTGCATAACTTAGTACCAAGCCCATGGGAAACAGTCTTCCACAGTTGATAGTACAGTATTATATTGCACTAGAGTGCCTGGCAGCTTGCAGCAGAAAGCCCTGGTGTAAAGCTTAGCTTAACAATGTTCCAAATAACCACTACAAATGCAATGTCTGATAATCATATGGATGAAACAGTTGAAGCCAAATGGATATGCAGTGGTTATTTAGAGGGAATAGGAGAGGGGGCCATAAAATTGGAATTTTCAGGCATAAGCTGTGAGTCCTTAGGAAATAAGAGTGATATATTGGATCTGTCAGATATCATATGCCAGACTGGCAATATTTATTCATAATGAAATATTTATGAGGTACTTAAGAATATGTTTCATGTCAGACACTGTGCTTTCTATGCCCCTCACTTCCCTCCCTCCCCTACAACAAGATGCAGTTACTTTGAGACCAGAGCTGCTTCCCTGAGCCAAGGTGCACATATAATCCTACACAAGAGGGATTTCATTGGAAGTTATTTAATTTTATTTTAGTGTTTTATTGCAATTGCCTGTTGCTCCCTGGACAACTATGGTTAAAGCAAATGCAAATCTCTCTAGGTTGTATGTGAAGGTCCAGATTTTATCTGCTTGTGAGAGAATGTGGGGTGGGAGGGGTTAGCACCACAAAGGAGAAGGGGCCTCCTACTTCCATCTGACTCGAGGATCTGGGAGGGAGTAGCAGGATTCCTGCAAGACGGGTCTTGTGAATGAGTGGCACTCTCAGGCTGTCTCATCTTCACTTGCTATGTGCATCATCTAACATCTGGCGCCTTTCCTGGAGCTTGCCTTCATTTATGAAGTGGCAAAATAACTCAGCAAGCCAACTGACTGGTAGGGAGTCAGTGTCCTCCTCCTCCTCCTCAGAAAGCGTCTCAGCCTTGTATTCCTGACCTGGATCTAAAAGGACAAACTTCCTCCAATTTTTTTTAGGGTGAGCTGGCAACTCTGGGCTTGTAGCTAGAAATCAAAGGCTTGATACAAGATAAGGATTGAGCAGAGGGCTCCTCTCAGTCAAAGTGGATATTCAAAGGCAGTGCTTCTCAACCATTTTAGAGTTGAGGCACCCCTCCATAACTTTTGTGAATAGAGTGGCACCCAATTAAAAAACCTAATTTATATATTACAGTGCTTATCTCCTTATACAGAGGCTGAGCAGTAGGTATGGAGGATTTTCCAGGCAGGGACAAGCTTGAGCCTAGTTTATCTGCTTAGCTTATGTACTTATCTGCTCATACCTTGAGGCACCCTTCAAAGGATTTGGTGGCACCGCAGGGTGCCCCAGCACCCTAGCTGAGCATCACTGCTGTAAGGGGTGGGGTGTGGCTATAACTGTGACTATCTTTAATGTGGCTGCAGTGGCTTTGGGCTGATGCTGGTGCTGATATTTACAGTGGGATTTGGAGATGAGTTAACAGGCTGGCTTTTTAAAAATAAAGGTGTAACAATCATCACTGCTCCAGATATCCTAGAGAAATTCTATGTGCTTCTAGTTCCCCCAGGTAGACTGCCTTCCCATACTTCCCATGCATGGTGTACATCGACAAGCTTGGGTGGTCGGCAAGTTTTGGAACAGACTACCTAGAGAAACTGTGGAATCTCCATCCTTAAAAGTTTTCAAGAGCAGGTTAGACAGACACTTAGCAGGGATAGTTTAGTTAGGGATGATCCTTCCATGAGCAGCAAGCTGGACTAGATGACCTAGTGAGGTCCCTTCCAGCCCTACTTTCCTATGATCCTAAATCTACTGCAGATGCAACTGTTAATCCATATTCAATGGCATTATGATAGGGTTGAATCAGCCTAATGAAATATGGTGCAGTAGGTTTGGGTGGGACAATCCTAACAGGAGGGAGAACTAATTGTGTTTTGCCTGTAAGTAAGATACAGAAGTTACTTCAGTTACCTTGGTGGAAAGAAGTTACCCAAGTCTACCCTAATAGGGATGAGAAGGGATTGCTTGAAAGAAGTTCTTAACGGGAGGATTAGGGTTCCTTGCTATATCTTGGTATATCTGATTTAAGCTGTCATGGTCGAATGCAAAGGGGTTGATTTAAATGGAGGCAATAAGAAATATTTGGCTTGATGAAACAACATGGGGGCTCCCTAGGGCAAAGAACAAAGATTTTTTTTTTAATTTTCATAATCCAAAGATAATACACAGCACATGTACATTGCATTGCTCATCTGAAAACTCTTCAGCTGCGTATTGTGACAAAGACATTCAACTTGTAATTTTGTGTTGGACAAACTGTGACTTTCATTAGCAAGGCTGGCAGGAGAGAAGGAGAGATTGTTTCTTTGCTTCCCCTACATTTCTTGAAGACTGTTCAGCTTTCAGAAAAAATGAAAGCTTGTCTCATTTTGTCCTTGTCTCAGGTCCTGGATTCCAGCTGCTTCATGCTAGAAGTTATATTTAATGGCAAGCATGGAACTGAAAAACATTAACTGTTGCCTCCAGTTTGCTACATTCAGAATTTAATAGATTGTAATTTTTTAAAACTAGAAATCTTTGCCAGAAGTTTAGCTTCAGAGTTGTCCACAGAATCACTCAGTGACAAAAGATTCTAGACCCATTGTCAGTTTTTTAATCGCATTAAGTGGTTCAAAAAGTTTAATGTGGTGGAAAAGGGTGCTACTAAAAAAATTACAAGGATCATTGACTCAAATGAAATTATTGTTCAGAATCGAGTATCAATCTCATTTTAAGAGATGGCTGACCTGTATTTATTACTCCTATCAAAATAATTACAATGGAAATTGTACTGTCACTGTTTATTTCAATCTTATATATCAAGGAAAGCAGCAAGATGTAGTGTTCCTTTTCTTGCAAGTCAGAGGGGAGTGGCTTCTGTTACCATTGGGAGAGAGAGAGATCTCAAACAGTCCAGCTTCATGTTTAGTTGCGTGGACAGCTTGGCTAAATATATCTTCTAGCAAGACCAGAAGAGAGATGTTAATAGTTTCTTAAAGACGGTCTAGACAGTAATGACTAGATATCAATAGATTCTTAAAGAGGTCTAGACAGTATTAGGAGTCATACATACACAATGGGCTAAATTCACCTCATTGAAGTCTGTGCTGTAAATAGTAATTTGACATTGATAGGGTGAGGGACTAATGGCATAGTGGGGCTTTTAAATCACTAACTTCTCTGATTCCAGGATTTTAAAGAAGGATGAATTTAGTCCAGCAGGTTTTCATTGTATTTCCCAGGTGACCAGTTGTCATGCCACTAATTCGTATATAATACTATGTGGAACACAATAGCTTTAAATGAGGGTAATTATACTGAAAAGATACTAATTTTCTATTGCAGAAATTGATGAGGTACTCTATTTTAACCAAGGATATCGGTCTGTGTTTTGTGCACTCAATAGCAATGATCTGTTCAAATTGTTCCTTGTTGCTAGAAAAATCAGTAACTGTTTTATCAGTGGTAAAATAATTAACATTAAGTTTTTATCAAGCAATTAATTAATGAACTGCCAGTAGTGCTTAAAATAATCTCTAGTATACTATTGCTTAATTATAAACCTAACTACGTACACCCTGTGCTCTAATTAGAATCCTGGAATCATAGAAAAGTGGAGTTGGAAGGGACTTCTGAAGGTCATCTAGTCCAACCCCCTGCCTAAGGCAGGATCCTCCTTATGCCAACCATTTTATACAAATCCTTGTGTAGCGGGATGGGCCCTGGGGCAGCCATGGTGTCCTCTTATCCTGCCTGCACTCCTGGTCTTCTATATAACCTCCCCTGTCTTATCTTGCCTGCCTCACCTTGATGTTTCCTTGATATTAA
>NW_017729001.1:22140369-22141483 GCF_001723915.1 Gavialis gangeticus
TTCTGGGAAACTGCACCTCAGGCTGCTGACAAGTAAAACTCGTGACATGTGGCAGTGTGCATGTGTTAAGGTGTGTCCTCACTGGTGGTAAGGCCTCTACATGACATGGTAGTATGCCCCAATGAGGTCTCCTCCACCCCTACAGCCTCAGTCTGGTCCACCACTTTAAATAAAATCAGGTAAAATAATAACTTAGTGTGGAGCAGCACAGTAGCACCAGCAGCATCTCAGGTAGCCAAACTGTGACAGAGCCTTTCTTTCCTCTCCTGCAGGGACGTCTTCTCCAGTATGCGTCTTAAGGCATGCCCTCACTGTGTCCTTCTCCCCTCATCCTCCTCCTTCTCCTTACTTTGTTTCCCTGCAGACAAGTCCAGCTTCAGCTTCGAAACTCAGTTTTGAAACTTTCAAAACATTTCGACTGCCCTTGTTTTGTTTCGAGGCTGTTCCAAAGCCCTTTGTTTCATTTCAATTTCACTGTTCTGAGCTCAAAACGAGTTGAAACAGTGTTGAAATGAAACAGCTGGCAAGATTTCGCACAGCCCTAATAGCTAGCCCTAGATCATCCCAGACCAATGCTTCATCCCACCTCCAATGATGGAGATTCCCACAACTTCCCTAGGCAGTCTATTCCATGGCCTTACTATTCCTACAGTGAAGACGTCTGAGTCTAAATCTACTTTGCTGAAACTTCAAGACATTGGTCTGGATCCTGATCCTTATGGCAAGATAAAATAGATAGACTTCCTCTGCTTTATGGGAGCCCTTCAGGTATTTGAAGATTGCTATAATGTCCTCTCTTATTTGTCTTTTCCACAAGCTAAACATGCCTATTTCCTTTGACCTTTATCATCCATCTCTATACCCTCTCTAACTTCTCCATGTCCTTTTTAAAATGTTGAGCCCAAAACTACACACAATGCTCTAGTTGAGGTCAGTGCCATAGCAAGGAGTGGGGGACAAGTGGGGCGACTGCCCTGGGCGCTAAAGCAAAGGGGTGCCAACAGGTGCTGCCCAGCTGGGGTGGGGCATGGGACAGAACTGTGAACAGCTTATTTGGGGTAGGGGGCATGGGGATGGAGGAAGGGTGGCTCCTGGGCAAGCATGGGGAGATGTG
>NW_017729001.1:22146483-22156770 GCF_001723915.1 Gavialis gangeticus
CTGGGGTGGGGCATGGGACAGAACTGTGAACAGCTTATTTGGGGTAGGGGGCATGGGGATGGAGGAAGGGTGGCTCCTGGGCAAGCATGGGGAGATGTGTGCCCCCTGGATCTGTGCATGGGGTGAGGACAGGCTGCCACTGCATGCTTCGCCCTGGGCACCAAACTTTGTTGCTATGACACTGCACGAGTCCTTACCAGCGCTGACTAAAAAAGCACTATCATCTCCTGTGTCTTGCACCTAATGCTCCTACTGATGTAGCCCAAAACTGCATTTATGCTTTGTTCAGTTGCATCACATTGCTGACTTGTACTGAATCTGTGAGCCACCAAGACTCCTAGATCTTTCTCTGCAGTGATACTGTTTAGCCAGGTGTCACCTAATCTGTATTTGTGTTTTTGAATATTCTTCCCATGGTGCAACACCTTGCATTTGTCAGCTTTTAATTTTGTCCTGTTACCTCCAGCCCAGCTCCCCAATCTGTCCAGATCCTTCTGAATTTTGCTCCTGTCCGGCAGTGTGTTTGCAGTCTTTCCTAGTTCTGTGTCACCTGCAAATTTGCTCAAGAAGCTTTCTAAGCTAGCGTCCAAATTGTTAATAAACACACTGAACCACAGTGGACCTAGGACAAACTCCTTTGGGACTCCACTTGAAACCTCCTGCTATTTCAACATGGACCCACTTATAATTACCCTTTGCTATCAAGTCAGTTGTCTATCCACCTCATAGTAGTTTTGTCTAGCACACATTTCTCCATTTGGTTTATGAGAAGGTCACATGGGACTCTTTCAAAAGCAGTGCTTAAGTCCAGATATACTATATCGACTGCATTACCGTCATCTGTCCAACTAGTTTCTTGTTGAAGGAAGAGATTGAGTTTATTTGGCACAATTTGTTCATAGTAAATCTATGCTAGTTGTTTGTGGTCAGCCTTCCTCCAGATGCTTGTAAATAGATTTCCTTATGATCTACTCTAGTGACTGCTCAGGTACTGAGGTGAGGTTAACCAGTCCATAGTTCCCTGGTTCCCCCTTTTTGCCTTTTTTAAAGAGGGGCACTATGTTGGCCCTATTTGTATTCTCTGGTACTTCACCTGTTTCCCATGACTTCGAAAATAGTATTGTCAAGGGCTCTGAGATCTCCTGTGTGAGTTTCTTCAGTACCCTGGGATGAAGTTCATCAGGCCGTGCTCACTTGAATTCATTCAGAACCATCAAAAGCAGTCTGACTGTTTCTTTTGTTATCTCATCCCTCAGCTTGTCCCCTTCTTATCCAAATAATGCATTTTAGCAGTCTGGTTGTAGCCTCATTTTTAGTGAAGGCTCAGGCAAAGTGGCTGTTGAGCCTTTCTGTCTTCTTTGTATCTTCTGTTAAGAGCTCAACCTGACTATTTAACAGTGGAGCCACAACTCCCTTGGCCAGAAAAGAAAGACCAAGATAAAGAACCTTTCAATAGATTTCATAGACATCAGGGCTGGAAAGGACCTTGCGAGATCATTGGGTCCAGCCTCCTGCCCAAGGGGCAGGAAGTCAGCTGGGGTCAGATCACCCCAGCAAGATAGGCATCCAAGCATTTCTTAAAGGCAGCAAGAGTAGGTGCTTGCACCACTTCTGGGAGGAGTCTATTTCAGACTCTGGAGACTCGGACGGTGAAGAAGTTTTTCAACGGTCTTCCAGCAGTTTGTGACGGTTGGACCTTGTCTTCCCTTGGGGTGCCCTGGTAAGCAGACCTTCTCCCAGTTTCCTGATGCACACCCCTTATACATCAGGTTCTGATGCACATCCCTTTTCTTGTTGTCTTTAACGTCCCTTGTCACGTGAAGCTCACTTTTTACTTTTGTCTTCCTAATTTTTGTCCCTGCATGTTCTTGCTATTTCCTGGTATGCTTCCTTGGTGACTAGTCCATTTTCTCCTTGCCTGTATACTTTTCTTTTGCAGTGGAGGCATCCTAGAGGCTCCTTGTACAGCCACCCTGGTTTCTTGCCATTCTTGTGCTTCCATCATGTCAGAACAGCTTCTTGTTGGGCTGCCCATACTGTGCCCTTATATTAGAAGTATAAAGTGTTATTAATTCAACCATGTTTATGGCACTTGACAGCCTGTCTCAGCCCTGCTACTCTGTTTCTGTTACTGGATGTGGGGTAACAGGCAGCCTCTTGGTTAGGCTCACTGTGTATCAGATATTTGTCTAGTAGAAATCAATTTAACACCACTGAATGCATGTTTTAGGTGCAAAAATCAATGAAGCTACACTGATCCATGCTAGCTGATGATATGGTCCAATAAAATTGGAGAGGGAATACAATTAGAATACATTATTTTCTAAAAGCTTTTCTATTTGAATGCACAAATACATCCCCATCATTGGCAGGTGGTCCACATCATCGCAAGAATTGGTTTGAATTGAAAAATAGACAACTGTCTTATAGAATTACCTTGAGCCTGCTTTTTAAAAAAATTCTTTTAAATCAGCATTTTAAACATTTGCATACTCTAAGTATTTTTATTTTAATTTTGCTCCATTTCTTGCCCAGACTAGCAGCATAGAGTCTTGTCTGGTAGGAATCCATAGCAACCCGACACCCAGCACGAAGTCATCTTTCCTTTCAAGAGGCACGTCCCATTGTGGTTTTGATGTAAAGTTGTTTTTAAATCCCTGAACAAAAAAATTGCTTTTAAAATGGCACATCCACAAACTGAAGGACACAACTGGGTTTGCACAGAAATTTTCAGCAATTAAGACAAAATAAACCTGACAGCATGGAATTAACCATGACAATAAGAAACCAAATAAAACCCTTAAGTACCAGAGTAGATATAGAGAGATGCTGGAAATCTATACAGCAGGAATTGATGTAGTCAGCTTGAATGAGGGATATAAAATCAATGATGTGTGGATACCCCTGCTTGAAGAGCACATAATTTCTGCAGAAGGGAAAAAGGTTTTATGGAGTCATGGGTAGCCCTACCGTGTTAGCTGTGCTAAAAGCAACTTTTTAAGGTGATGGCTTGGATCCAGTTAATGCATATTGGCTGGGGTTAGGGGTATTATATAGGCTTATTTGTCTTGTGCTTTGTTATCCCTTTTTAAATTCCCCAGCCATATATATTTAGGGCTCTATCCCCTACTTGCTGCATATGGACAGGTCTTCATAGTTTCCTAGTTGGTAGGGTCGGAAGAGACCTGAGCAGATCATCAAGTCCGATACCCTGCCATGGGCAGGAAAGGATGCTGGGGTCAAACGACTAGAGATTACAGGATTTTTGCATGTGCTTCATCAGGTGCCAGGCAAACAGTGGGAGAATGGAGAAGGCCCCACAGAGGTTTTAAGGTATGAGAGAGGAGGTACTATTACTAAGGCAGGAAGCAGGCAGTGGGTTTGGGTTGCTGCCAAACAGCAGGTGACTCCTATCAAGAGAATGGTGAATTGGACCTATATGAGTGTACAGCAGGCAAAGCCCTGAGAGAAGACTGCAAACCTCTTCCTGTTATAAACGTGCCTCCTCTGCTACCTAAATTCCTCTTATCCATCTTCCAAAAGGCAGGTCACCCAACAGGTGAGACAAACTTCCTAGGAGATGTCAAAGCAGTTTCATAGTTGTTAGGGGCTGGAAGGTAACTTGAAGATCATCGGATCCAGCACCCACCCCCCCGCACTTGGGCAGTAAAGACTGCTGGGGTCAGATGACCCCAGCAAGAAAGGTGTTTGAAGATGGCCAAGGTGGGTGACTGTACCACCTCTTGGGGAAGCCTGTTCCAAACCATGAGCACCTGACTTGTAAAGAAGTTTTTCCTTATGTCTAGCCTGAAGTGGTCTTCAATCAGTTTGTGCCCATTATTTTGTGTCCTCCCCTGGGGGGCCTTGCCCCTTGCTGCCCCCCACCCCCCGCCCCTGATGTACACCCCTGATATACTTGTAGGTTGCCACCATGTCCCCTCTGAGTCTTCTCTTCTCCAGGCTGAACAGTCCCAAGTCATATGACCTGGTCTCTAGGCCTCTAATCACGCACGTGGCCATCCTTTGGACTCACTTGAGCTTCTCCACATCCTTCCTGAAATGCCCAGAACTGGATGCAGTGCTCCAGCTGCAGTCTGATCAAGGTCGAGTAGAGCAGGAGCATGACATCCTTTGCCCTGCTTGAGATGCCTTGGTAGATGCATGCCAGTGCTTGATTAGCTCTGCCAGCTACGCATCGCATTGGTAGCTCATGTTCATTTTGTTGTTAGTCATGACACCCAGGTCTCGTTCAGTTGTGGTGCTGGCTAGTGTAGCAGTGCTGAGGCTTAAGTGTGTTGTGGACTATTTTTCCTTAGGTGGAGCACTTTACATTTCTCTGTGTTAAATGACATTCTGTTGATGTCCGCCCATCTCACAAGCCTGTCCAGGTCAGCCTACGTTGCCAGCCTGTCTTCAAGCGTGACCACGTTCCCTGCTAGTTTGGTGTTGTCAGTGAACTTTGCTAGTTTGCTCATGACACCTGAATCCAGTTGTTTCAAAATACTCAGCAAGTGGGCAACAGGACTGCCTTGAAAGTCTGACCCTAGTGCTAGGTGTTGAACATGTGAAAATCTAATGCTAGGCTTCTTAAGGATGTGAAATCAATTGATTAACATTAGGAACCCAAGAGGAGGTTGCTTTTAAAATGTAAACGTGAAGAAGAAAATGCTCACACAGTACAGACATATTCCAATAAGTCCATAACTATGACATCCTGTAGCACCTTTCTGAAATCTGATTCAGTGTCTTCCACTAACTCAGGACATAAGAAGTTCTTAAATAAGCAGTTTATCAAGGAAAACATGTCTGTTTGATAGAGTAAGTTCCCTACAGAAAGTGATTTTCATTGCGGGCTGACTGTTAAATGTACTTGTAACAAAATCTACAATGTACATAGTAGCAGGGAGCCCTTTGAAATAAATGGCTTTTAAGGCAACAAGAGTGGTAAACAAATACATTTCCTGTGCACTGAAGTTTTACAGCTTGCCACAATCTCTGAACAAACTCACAGAGCATTACATGCCTCTTCTAGTGAGAGCAGATAAAAGTGAGAAGTATTTATGCAGGGTTGCTGATGGCTTCTGGCATTTTTTTTTTATATCGGGTTAAGAATGTCATTCTCTGGAAACTGTTTAAAACTCTTTTTTTAGGGCCCTGTTTGAATAGCATGCCTTGTGAAGTTATCCCATATATAAAAATGTTATATACATTACTTAAAGGAGCTGGAGCACATCTAAAAATATCAGGGCAAACCTTTCAAAATCCATAAGGGCTGCTGATGATGCCATTTCCTTCAGCATGCACTCCCAGTGATGACCCACCCAGTTCCGGCCTAGCATATTGCAAAGAAAATGATGGTGTAGATAGGCACAGTAAGACTATTAGTCTATCCATAACCTTGTAAAAAGTCTTTTATCTTATTACAGATCTTCTCCTGGAGCTTTCTTTGCATGGATTACTTGGTCGTCATTAGAAAAATCTAATGAGCTGATAATGCTTTAGTTTGATGAAAAGAATCTTCCCCAGCTGAATTACATACAGATAAGTTAAAGCCTCAGGAGAGGGAGAGGAAGACGGCACAAATTAAAGCATGAAAACAATGACCAAAACAGTGTTCATGCAGCATGTTGTAAAAGAGACCCTGAATATTTTAAACTCTCAGTGTTTTCTCACGGTACCTTTCCATGTGAAAGTCTCTGGGCCTTTGTAGCACATTGGGAACAGCAGGAAAATCCTGATAAATAGCACATAGGAGTGAAATCCTTGACCCAGCAGCTACCACAAAGCTTTTTACTGGCTGATAGAGGAAGAGGAAGTTATTCAGATATTTTGGACTTAGATAGTGTGACCTATAGACTTCTATCCAATTAGGCAACTAGCCGAGTAGTAGTAGCAGCCTTAGGGGAGGGCAAACCAGATGACTGCCCAGGGCCCCACACTTTAGGGGGTCCAAATTTGGGGGGATTGACGTTTTTGCAAGGAAATGGCTCTATTTGCATTTTAACACTCAAATATATTTATCTAATCCTCCCAAAGAATATTAAAAAGATTCACGATACAACTGTGGTAGGTTAATATTGACCTGAGCACATACCTCTAAGGGGCCCCGAATGACTCTCTTGCCCAGGGCCCCAACAACCCTAAGGCCACCACTGTGAGTAGAAACAGTCTCCAAACCAGTGGCAAAGGCAGGCCCATGAAAGGAGGAATGGCAGTAGTAGACTGCAGTCATTTTGCAGGATGTAGGAGACGCAGTTCCCTCCTTGCCTTATGCTAAAAAGGCAACATACTCTACTAGACTTAGATAGTGTTAGCATGTACTTTCCTTACTGAGAGCTCAGGATACTGAAAGTATCTGCTGTATGTTAAACGCTATAAAAATACATACTTCTAGTATGTGAATGAGAGAAATGACAACAAAATAAAACATGAACTTGTTTTTCAAAGTATTTTGCTTGTATAGTTTCTATTTTGCTTGTATAGTTGGTTGCTTACCATTTCTGTGTCATTAATATTCTAGAGTAAAAAAACTAGTCTATTTATCAAAACAGGTGTGTTTTCAATTTCCAGCCAATTCAAGTCTTTTAGAAGATAATTTCCCCCCTTCCAATTCATAAGAAAGCAAAGATAAATATAATCTTTCCTACCTGTAATTGCACTGATAAACCATATATATGGCCACAGATAAAAGCATCACATCTGTTTTAGTGACTGCAGCAACGATAGAGATTAGCCTATTTCTTTCCACCCATATGAATTCCACAGCATCTCCTCCAGATTTCTATTCTATGGCCCATCAATACGTAATCTTTGTGAAATGCATTTATTTGCTGTTACAAGACAGTGTTGATAAGGTAAAGTAGAAATGTAAGCATCTGAATGGAATTTAAGTATTTGAGGGAACTTCAAGGACCTCTGCCGGTGGAGAATGGATCCTCCTTTTTTCTGTTTGTCTGACATTGTTAACGCTACGTGTCTAACAGGACTATTAATGTTGAAAACTAGCTGTGTTGTTTACTATCTTTAAAGAAACCTTATAACTATGGATGTATATGTACAAACGTATCGCTGGTGATAATAGGCTAGAACAGTGGGAGCCAATCTTTTTGACAAATTAGCTCTGCACCCTCCCCAAATGCCACTCTGATCTCTTTCCCCTACCTGATCTGCTGCTCTGCTTTCTGCTGCCTGACTGAGCTGCTACTCTGCTTTTTGCTTCCTTCCTTGTGTTCCCTGCCTTATCTAATGTATTGCTTTCTGTTCCCTGCCTGATCTGCTGCTGTGCTGCCTCAATCTGCCACATGCCTCAGTCTGCCACATACCACATAAAAAGGCCCCTCTATACCACTTGTGTCACCTATGTTGTAGGTTGGCCACCCTTATGCTAGTATTGCACATCTTGCTACTTCTCTAGGTGGACCTATATGCCACAGAGCAGGGGGGAGAGAGACAGAGAGACAACAGCTTAAGCTGTCACTTGTGGTATTTATAGGTAGTAATACAGCATGCCAGAAAGACTGTTTTATCACCTACCAGTCTGGAGGCCCTGATTTGTCTTCTGAATAAACCTTGTTTTGATTTTTTTTTTCCCCATTTAAAAAAAAAATCAATAGGGTTCTGCAAGTTGCTGCCTACAACACTCCCTGCAAGTTTGGAATTGATTGGCTGTGATATTCCAAAGTTTTACTATGTTTGACACACTGGCAAATAGAGGAATGTCATCAAATTATGTATGGCAGGCACATGAATGATTGGTGCCTCCCAGGATTTGTGGGTGGCAGTGTTGGTGGCATCAGCAGCAGGGTGGCGAGGGGTGACTGCCTGCAGAAGCAGGGAGGGTGGGGGTTGCAAGCAGTGAGTGGTGATTGGCAACCGCCCGTAGAAGCTGACAGTGGTGAGCGGCAATCAGCAGCCCCCTGCAGAAGCCAGCGGCAGCGGTGAGTGGCGAGTGCCAGCAAAAGCCGGTGGCAGCATTGGTGGGGGCGGAGTGTGGCAAGCGGTGAGTGCCCAAAGAAGCCAGCAGCGGTGGCTGATCTCAGGGGAGGCATGTGCCCCCTCTTGCTTCTTCCTCCCACATCGCCTATGGGCAGGCACAAAACCAGAGAAATAGCCTGAAACTGGGGGCAGGGCCTTGCCTCACTCACCTCAATATCAGGGAATCATAGGAGTTGAAGTTTATAAGGACCAGCTACATCAGATCTAGTCCATTCTCCTGTCATTGAATGAGTATTCCCTACCATATTTTTTTTCTGCTGCTTTGTTCAGTCAGTTTCAAATATCTTGAATGTTGGAATTTCTGCTCAGTGAGAGACTCCACAGGTTGAGAGATCTCTACCATAGCACAATTTTTGCCTGGAATTTGACTTAAAATTTGTATTCCTTTTGAGAAGGTTGTTGCATTGCTCCTGGTTATACATTTGGGCTAGGGAAAAAATTACACACAAACTGGTATATTTGATTGGAAACTGGTTCAAATCTGTAACACAACAGAAGTTCAGCACACACAAAACATTTTCAAAATGGCCAAAACCAGTTTCAGAGAAATTTGGATGGATATAGCATCAGACTTAACTGATTTAGGTTAAATCCATTTATTGAACTTTTGCCCCAGATTCCCTCTAGATTCAAGTTAACTCACAGTCCCTCAGCATCCCAGGATGCTTTGTACTTCCTTTGCAAGCCTCTCCTTGCAGGGTGGGTGGGCTAACCTTGGGCCAAGATGGGAGTCAAGCAGGGAGGCATGCTCTAGCTCCCCCCCAGCTTCTGGCCTGGGCTATTGTAAGCATGTGGCTGCATTTCTGGAATCAAAAGTGAATGTCTGGTCACTTGCTTATCAGTTCAATCTACACAGCTTAGACTAACCTATGAAGATTGAATCAATTCAGCCTTGGCCTTTTTGACTGTCTGTACTTAGCTTTGCAGAGCATCTTCCATGAACTTCACATGCTTTACAAACACTAAGTATGTCTCATTCCAGACTCCCGAAACAAGTTTTATTCTCTCAGCTCAGATAGGTTGTACGCTCATGAGGAGGGCAAAGAAAATGCTTCAGGGATGTCCTCGGGGCCAACTTAAAAAAAATGCAATGTTGATGTGAACTCATGGGAGACTATTGCCCTGAACCTTGCCAAATAGAGAAAGAGTCAGCTGCTGGGATCTCAGTACTTTGAAACCTCACATCAACAACAGGAGATGGAAATGCAGGAGTGGCAGAAACAGTGTGTTCATAGATTAATAGATTCACAGATTGTAAGTCCAGAAGGGACCTCAGAAGATCATCGGGCCCAGCCCCCTGCACCAAGCAGGAAAGATAACTGGGGGTCAGGTGACTCCAGCAAGGTACTGTCTAGTCTCCTCTTGAAGATTTCCAGGGTTGGTGACTGCACTGAAGGGAGCTTATTCCACAGTCTGGACACCTTGACTGTGAAGAATTTTTTTCTAATGTTGAGCCTGAATCGGTGTTCCAGGAATTTGTGGCCATTACTCCTGGTTTTCCCCTCGGGTGCCCTGATGAACAGTTGCTCACCGAGCCCTTGATGTACTCCCCTAGTGTAGTGATAAGCTGCTACCAGGTTCCCTATCAGCCTTCTTTTCCTCAGGCTGAAGAGTCCCAGATCCCTCAGCCTTTCCTCGTATGGCTTACCTTTTAACACCCTGATCATATGAGTGGCTGTTCTTTGGACTCTCTCAAGCTTGTCCATGTTCTTGTTAAAGTGTGGTGCCCAGAACTGGATGCAGTACTCCAGCTGCATTCTCACCAGTGCTGAGTAGAGTGGGAGAATCACCTCCTTGGTTTTGCTGGAGATGCATTGGTTGATGCATGCTAGAGTAATATTTGCCCTACTGGCTACAGCATTGCACTGCCAGCTCATATTCATCCTGTGGTCTATTATTACCCCCAGATCCCTTTAATTCGTTGTGCTAGTCAGTTTGGTGCCACCCAGCCTGTAGGTATGTTGGGGATTGCTTGTCCTGAGGTGGAGCACTTTACATGTCTTGATGTCGAACTTCATCAGGTTCCAACTTGCTAGCTTATCTAGGTCTGTCTGTATCTGTAGCCTATCTTCAAGAGTGACTACGCCCACCGCCATAACTTGGTGTCGTCCGTGAACTTAGCCAGTGAGCTCTTCACCCCCACATCCAAATTGTTAATAAAAACGTTGAAAAGTACTCGACCAAGCACTGACCCCTGTGGGACACTGTTGCCCAGTTCTTGCCAGGATGATACAGATCTGTTCACTATGACTCTCTGGGTTTTATCCTGCAGCCAGTTTCTCACCCACTTTA
>NW_017729001.1:22166927-22167145 GCF_001723915.1 Gavialis gangeticus
AGTTAAGCCCACAATCCTCCAATTTTCTTGCAAGGACATCATGAAATACTAGATCAAAGGCCTTTTGGAAGTTTAGGTATACAATGTCAACCTGCTTTCTTGTGTCCAGGTGACAAGTTACTTGGTGATAGAAGGAGATGAGGCTGGTAAGGCAAGACCTGCCCATGGCAAAGCTATGCTGGCTGTCATTCAGAATCTTACCCTCTGCAAGCTTATCG
>NW_017729001.1:22172145-22172556 GCF_001723915.1 Gavialis gangeticus
ACTAACCTATGAAGATTGAATCAATTCAGCCTTGGCCTTTTTGACTGTCTGTACTTAGCTTTGCAGAGCATCTTCCATGAACTTCACATGCTTTACAAACACTAAGTATGTCTCATTCCAGACTCCCGAAACAAGTTTTATTCTCTCAGCTCAGATAGGTTGTACGCTCATGAGGAGGGCAAAGAAAATGCTTCAGGGATGTCCTCGGGGCCAACTTAAAAAAAATGCAATGTTGATGTGAACTCATGGGAGACTATTGCCCTGAACCTTGCCAAATAGAGAAAGAGTCAGCTGCTGGGATCTCAGTACTTTGAAACCTCACATCAACAACAGGAGATGGAAATGCAGGAGTGGCAGAAACAGTGTGTTCATAGATTAATAGATTCACAGATTGTAAGTCCAGAAGGGACC
>NW_017729001.1:22177556-22186626 GCF_001723915.1 Gavialis gangeticus
GTTTGGTGCCACCCAGCCTGTAGGTATGTTGGGGATTGCTTGTCCTGAGGTGGAGCACTTTACATGTCTTGATGTCGAACTTCATCAGGTTCCAACTTGCTAGCTTATCTAGGTCTGTCTGTATCTGTAGCCTATCTTCAAGAGTGACTACGCCCACCGCCATAACTTGGTGTCGTCCGTGAACTTAGCCAGTGAGCTCTTCACCCCCACATCCAAATTGTTAATAAAAACGTTGAAAAGTACTCGACCAAGCACTGACCCCTGTGGGACACTGTTGCCCAGTTCTTGCCAGGATGATACAGATCTGTTCACTATGACTCTCTGGGTTTTATCCTGCAGCCAGTTTCTCACCCACTTTACTGTCTTGGAGTTAAGCCCACAATCCTCCAATTTTCTTGCAAGGACATCATGAAATACTAGATCAAAGGCCTTTTGGAAGTTTAGGTATACAATGTCAACCTGCTTTCTTGTGTCCAGGTGACAAGTTACTTGGTGATAGAAGGAGATGAGGCTGGTAAGGCAAGACCTGCCCATGGCAAAGCTATGCTGGCTGTCATTCAGAATCTTACCCTCTGCAAGCTTATCGCAGATAGACTCCTTGGTGAACTTTTCTAGGATTTTCCCTAGGATGGAAGTTAGGCTGACTGGCCTATAATTACCTGGGTCTTCCCTCCTGCCCTTCTTGTGGATGGGCACAACATTGGCCCTCTTCCAGTCCTCATGGACTTCTCCAGAGTGCCAAAAGTTGTGGAAGAATTTTGCCAGTGGTTCTGCAATGACTTCAGCCAGCTCCTTCAGCACTCTTGGATTAAGATTATCCGGTCCTGCTGACTTGTATATGTCTAATTTTTTAAATTGATCATACATCAATTCTATGGCAATAGTAGGAAGGCGATTATTTCTACCGTGCTCATCCTTTACTTTACTTGGCATGGTTTTCCCCTTGGTCCAGTGAAAGACTGAGGTGAAGTAGTCACTCAGGAGCTCAGCTTTCTCCTGGGTACCAGTAACCAGCTTTCCTGAGTTGTTGAGCAATGACCCCACACTCCCATTTGTTTTTCTCCTGTTCCCCATGTACCTAAAGAAGGACTTGTTGTTTTTGATTCCCACTCTTAATCTAAGTTTGGTCACCACTTTAGCTTGTCTGATCTGTTCCCTGCAAATGCAGCCCATCGATAGTCCTCCTTAGGGCCCACCCCGAGCTTCCATTGATTCAGTCTTGCAGACTGACTCAAGAATTCAGTGCCACCCACCCCACAGGGAAACACGTCAGAGCTGCAGTAGAGGCTGTCGATCCCAGATGGGCCTCATCAGCCATCCTTGGATGCAGGTAAGATAGTCCTGGAAGACGATCATCCCTAGCTGCGAGCAATTGGCGAAGGGAAACACTAATTAATCCATTTCACAGAAATGTGAAGGAAGGGTATTACTTTCATTTTACACATGGGAAAGGTGAAGCACAGTGAGAGTCAGCCAGAGTAACCCATGGACAAATTTAGCCCTAAACAGTATAGTGGGTCAATATATGGCCCATATGGGACGTATGATTTAGTTTCTTTGATTTTAGATGGTGATGTAAGAGATGCATAAATTTTATGCTAGCTGTCTGAACAGATCAATTTAGCCCTCAGCTAGTTGAATGTTAGAGCCTTGATGGAGCTCAGAAGCCACTTGTTCCTCATCATCCTTGTCCCACACCCTTCAGTGGCACTCTCAAGAAGCCCTTTCCTTACATCTTTCAGCACTGGTTGTTTATAATCATAAACCTTTAGTCATCCATGTACTAAAAACAACTAGTTCTTTGGCTCCTTATAAATAAACTGCTCTGCTTCATAATCAATGGATGAAATAGTTTTTACAAAAAGTAATGAAGCTAGAGATTATTGCATTTCTGGAATGTTGTGGTCAGGAACTGAAAATATCCAACTCTGACAACTTCAAGAAAACAGTTTGCCTATTTTAATGTTGATCTGCATACTGAATAAAATCTGATTAACTTCAATGTATTCATTGCTCACCTGTTAGATTTAATAACAAATAGTCCTGCGTAAATGTAAACAGACAGTCTCCAAATATGAAGCTGAAGCTAAATGTGATGAAATGTTTAAGAGCCCGTGAAGTGGGGTTGAAACAGATATTTGTTTGTTATGGGTTCCATTTAGTTAGTGAGTCATTCTGCTGTAAACTAGAAATAACAATAAATTATAGAACCAATTGGTTTAGATTAAACTATAATGAGTGTATTTCAGGCTACATTCTGCATGGATGACAGTGAAGGAAGGCTATAATGCCTATAAATATGGTCTTCCAGCATCAGATTTAGAACATCCTTAGATTTGCCCAATGTGGGAGAATCATTAGCTCTTATATGTTGACTATGGCCTGTATAGGATGGGTATTTGAATGACTACTTACCATTGAAGGATACAAGTATAACCATCTGCTGATCTGGTTCAGGAGAGGTAGGAACAGTAGAGTTTATTCCTAAGCATCAGCTTGAAGCATGTTACTTTTGGCTCAAACACTGTGCTGGTATGAACACCCACTGGCAGGTACTTGGCAAGGACCAAAACCATTCTCGATTATTTAAAAAAATAGCACATCTGAGCCATTTTTGAAGTACCAAAAAGCATTTGTACATTCATGTTTCATTTCTACTGCTGGGGACCTGTTTAGTGTTTGGCAATATTTTGATGAAATGGCTTGACATAGTACTTCCTCATCCAGCCTGACTGTATTGAAATCCCTTTTATGTGACACAAACATATTTCAGATCAGTCTCAAACTCTGAAATCAGCCCAAATGCTGGGCAGACCATGAAAAATTTCAAAACTTGACTGACAAAGATACTTTCAGGAAGACATTCCTCATATGGACTCATGGTAGTTTGTTCTGGCATTTCTTCATCTTGAATAATAGGTTGGTAAGATACTGTAAACTTTGGTACATGAGCAATAAGCCATAGAAGCTTATTTATTGCTATCAGCTTTCTGAAAGCATGTCATCTTCTCCAACGTGTGAATGGCTGTATCATTTTCTCAGCTCAAGCTGTGAAATGTAACTTGCTTGTTTATCTATATAACCTAAGCTATTAGACCACCATAAAACCAAAAGCCCACGTTTGGATTCACTCACGTTTACCCTTCAAAGTCTTAGTCTTGTTACCGGCAGAACGTTTGCCATTGCTTGTCCTAGTTCTACACCGAATTCAGTAGGATGCTCTTAAAGGTCATAGTAAGTACTTTGAAAAGCAGCATATAAGAGTATACAATGGTCAACATATGAAGTATCAAACAACTATTTTAAATTGAAATTTGGAAATTTTTTACCAAACTACATGTAGGACAAGATCCTGCTGTCACAGAAATCAAATCAACAAGAGCTTTGTCTTTAAAGTCAAAGACAACCATAGGTCACTCTTAGCCATAGCAGCAGACTAGTAATGTAGTGAAATGCATGACAATATTGAAGTTGTGTCTGATGTGTATATATGGGTTTAAACAAGCAAAAGGAAGGAAAGTCCCTAAAGAAAGACTTGAGGAATTTAGTGTAATTTTTAAGCCTCCAAAAAGCACTGAAATAAATCAAAAGAGACAAGATAATCAATAAATACCATTAAAAGTGTTTGTGTGTGCATTTATGTGCATTTCAGTAGCATTCACAGACCCAAATAGAGAATAGGGTCCTGTTGGGCTAAATAGTGTAGAAAAGTAGTGTCCTAAAGCGTGTACAAACTGAACAGACAAAGCAAAAAACTGCAGGGGAGAGAAAGAGGTACAGAAAAGGAAAGTTGTGTGGAATGTCAATAGTAGAGGTCATAATGGAACCTAAGTTGGCTGAGTCCAAATTCTATGGCTGGATCAAAGGACCATGCCCAAGGGAATCCACTGAAATTGCTCACATATAAAGAAGTAGCAAGAGTGGGTCATAGATCAACAGAGTTATCTGATCATCCTCTTACAATGGAATAATGCCATCACAGTCAATGGAAATGTATTGGTGTCAGAGGAGAATCAAACATATGGGGTCAGAGTCTGTCTTCCAGTGGAGCTGTTATTAGCACAGAAGTGAATGGAAGAGACATAGAGGCAAATGGGCCAGAGCTGGGGAAAGAATTTATTCTTTTATGTCCTTCTAATGCTGAATAATAAGTAAAATGAAAACACTAGTATCTTCCTTTAGTTCTCATGCCTGGTAAAATGAGCAAGTACATCAAGATTGCTGAATACTGAGTCTGTCAGCATGGCTAGCTTCTAGATACGTTTTTCCTAGCTAAATCTCAATTCTCTTGCTAATTATGGTTGAGAGAGTTCTTGCAGATTGATAATGGATGTACATTGATTCAGAAAGCATCTTAATTTATACTAAGAGGATCTGCAAATGGATGATCCATTAAAACAGACAGATAGATAAACCATGATAAAAAACAATTACATTGAATATAAGTAGCTGTTCTAATCACTTCATGCTGAGGTTTGTTGGTTTTTCCCCCCTATTACCTAAATATAATTTACAGATTAATTGAATTAGGAAGGTTGTTATAAAAGGAGCAATGACAAGAAATAAATAAAAACCATCTTGATCTAGTATTACTATAGCATAACTTGTCACAAGAAATGAAACAGGAAGCCCAAAAGGTTTTCATTTTGAACCCGGTCTTCCTCACACTCCGTCTGACCAACAGCACGTGCCTAAACACCCTTTCAGATGTTGTTGTTTTAAATAGTCCTAACATATTTTTAAAACCAAGGCATGCTCAAAAGTCAGTTTTTAGTAAACAGCCTGTACAGAACAGAAGGGGAGCCGCCTTGTGCTTTTACCATGTTGCATGTTATGCTGTACGTGTTTCCACACTTCCATCAAAAATGAAAGGTGACTACTGGTCTGAGTTGAACCCCATGCTGTAAGAATGTAGGAGCCGTGGTCATGGTCTGTGTGAGTCTTTGAATTAATGGCTGCACCTTGCTCTACTGTCCCTTCAGCTTTCTCTTTAAACATACTCATTTGGTGTTTCATATTTAACTTCCCAAACTTTCCAGGCTGGTTATTTCCCAGTCTGGAAATACCTTAATGACTTGACACTAGAACATGACACCTAATAGGCTTCGGCCAATAAAATTAACATGAGGATAAATACTTACTTTATACAGAGATACAAAAAAACCCCCAACTTGTTGCCCCCTGTGATAAAATTAGCTGTGCTTCCTCTTGCAAGAGCCTTCTTGGCTCAGGGGTGTCAAATGCATACAGCTCCACAGGCCGGATGAGGGGAGTGGAGATTTTCTGTGGGCCAGATCGGGTCAGCAGGCTGGCCTTGTGCTGGATCCAACCTGCAGGGCTGTTTCAGGGTGGGCACTGCTTGCAGCATGTGCCATGGATCATTTGCATGTGCTTGTTGCTTGCAGCATATGTGCCAGTTCCAGCCCCGTGCACCATATGCTGCACACATTGGTCCCAGCCCTCCAGGCAGCACGCAGTCCATGGGGCTGCTCTGGGGCCCCGGCATCTGCTCCATACTGGTGATTTGCACGCGTGCCTCAGAGCAGGGAGCCAGGGAGGGTTGCGCTGCCTCAGGACCTATCCCCGCTCTGCTCTGAGGTGCGCGTGCAGTTGCCGCCACCACGGAGCTGACGCCGGGGCTGCAGAGGCCAGTGCAGCTGTTTGCAGCCTGCCTGCTGCTCAGAGCCCAGGCTGGCTGCAGGCAGGGGCCGGCAGCAGCACCAGGCTTTTCCAGGCTGCGCTGCCTCAGAGGTCCCCCCCCACCGCCCGCATCTGCTCAAAGGTGTGTGATGCTGAAGCCCAGAACAGCTCTTTGCAGCCTCCTGGCTGCAGCCAGCCCAGGCTCAGTAACTGCTGCCAGCCACAGGGTCCAGGCTGCTTGCAGCAGGGCTTGAACCCTCCCAGCCGCTTGCTGGGAACAGCCCAAGCTCCATGGCTGGCAGCAGCTGCCTCCTTGTCTGTCTGTCTCTCTCTCTTGCCCTCTTTTCTTCTCTCTCTTGCCCTCTTTTCCTCTCTCTTGCCCCTTCCTCCTCTCAAAACTATGGCAAAAAAATTGCTGCGCTGTGCTGCGCTGCGCATAATTTGGCCTGCCACACTTTGCGCAGCACTGGATTCAGCCCTCCTACCTTTGTCCAACATCACTTCTAGCCCAGGTACATACTTGAGTTGTGTGCCTCTGGTGTAAAAGGTGGCAACCCTATCCACACCAGATCAGACATCTGTCATATCACCGCCTTATATACACAGCCCTTCTTCCAACATATGGCACATATTAGCCTGTAAATATAAAATCCCCAGGAAAATTAAGTGTTGGGGTACTTATTAAACTTTTCAGAAGTCTGGGGGTACTTGCTACTTAAATGGTTGAGAAACTGTGGTCTGGGGCGCATGCTGGAGGCAGAGCACAGAGCTGGTCTAGGTGGAGCATTGCATGTGGCACCCCTGCCAGGCTAGCCCTGTGCACTGGATCCAGCACATGGGGCCAGTCTCTAGGTCTAACTGGACTGGCCCCAGAGCTAGCATGCATGCAGCACACATCCTAGACTGGCCCCCACTGCTTGTGCTGTGCTGTGAGCTGGATGAAACAGCTCTGTGGGCTGGATTTGGCCTGTGGGGAAGTTTATCCTATTGCTGCCTGGGGAAGGCCTAACACATTGAGTTTTTTGCTTATAAAACTAAAGCTGTATAAGCAGTTATCTTTGGTAAACAAACCTTACAGCTTCTCACATTGTTAATAATTTTCCCAATTGTCTTTCGTGGCCAAAGAGCAATGCCTTTTCATCTCATAGTAGAGTTATTTGGGGAAAGGTACTCTGGTGGCTGATAAGCCAGATTTTGGTTGGAACTGTGGTTTTACAGCCTGAATAGGCAGTGGTGTTAGCTGTAGACTGGGAGGGCAGATCCTGATGCTGAGACTTACATTGTAGATCCTTGTAGTCTACATCTTTGTGCCAGTTCTCAGAGCTAAGTTTTGTTTTGCACCATGTTTTGCGTTTGTGGGCATTTTGTTCCGAACTCCCTACATTAGTTCTATACTGATGCATGATTTTTTTTTTAAAGGTCCTTGTATATTTTCTGTTGCCCACCTTGTGAATGTCTGCCTCAGCACATGTCTCTGTCCAAGATTTTCCTGGGGGAGCCCACTTACATGGCCAGACCGTCTTAGATGTGCTTTCACCCTCATAGCACCTATACATGGCATAATGACTAATTGGAGGACTTCAGTGTTTAGGTTTCTATCTTGCTATCTAATTTTCATTAACTTTCACAGACAATATAAATGGACCAGTTAATTTTTTTACATGCTGGCTCTGTGTTGTCCAAGATTCACAGGCACATAATAATGAGGGTTGGGTTGGTTTGCATAGCCTTTTCTAAAAAAAAAATATCACTGTTCAAGTTTTTGATAGTTTCTTCCAATCCTTTTGAGGCTTTGAGGTCCTCTAGCTGGTATGAGTGGATGCTGAACTTGGGGTAGATAAGGTAATGGTTTATATAACACACACCTCGTTGCTTGGACTTTGTTGTAAATAAAGTCAACCACAAAGGTGTGTTAAATGTTATTTGACTGATTACTTTGTGAGGAAGAACTACAAAGTTCCTAAGTGTCAGGACAGGCATTGCTACTTCACTCTCCTTGCTTGGAATTGATAATTTGGGAATCTATTCTGACAACAAGATGTCTCACAGCTTAAACAAAGGAAGTTGGAGAATGCCACCTCCTAGTTGAATGGTACTGATAGAAATGCCCCCTTTGCCTGCTGAGCTATATCATAGTATCCCTGATTAGTATTGCTGGGAATAAAATATTCATGAGATTAGACTCCTGCACGAGTTCAAGTAATAAAGTGACTGAACCCTGAATGTGATTAGTCTGAAGCTTGCCTATTCAAGAGAAACTGTATTGGTGATCAATCTTGAGGAAGCCTTTAGCACAGAGAGGATGGCTTTAAGGGTTAGAATCGCTGTGGCTCAATGCACAAGTGCAACCGTTCTAAAATGAGGAACTACAGTGAATTGTCTTGCAAGTGTGACTTGCCTCCGTGTCTCCTGATGATCTGAACAGCAAATTGCTAATTTTGCTCTCATGATGCAAGACTTTTAATAACAATATTTAATGTATTAATATGCAGGGCTTTTTACAAACATTAACTGCATCAGAGTGGGCAACTACTGTTATCACAGGTGCTGTGAAGGAGCAGCTAAGGCATGAATTAGTTGATTTACTCATTGCCACACTGAGGGCTAGGAAGAGTTCTTGACTCCTTGCCATGGGGTCAGTTTATTAGATCTTACCATCTGTCTTTCTCTCACCTTGTACTCAGTATCCTGCTGCAGTGCCCACTTATTTAGTAAACTGATAAACAATCTGCCAGAACAATGGAAACAGCTGAACTGCATTACATGCATTAGGAGCAAGGGGAAAAGATTCCTGACTCCTTACTGAGCCAAGGAAACTTTCTTCTGTAAAAAATGAAATGCTTGGATGCTCGGACATATACAATTTGTTTAACAAGTCTTCCTCTGGCTGGACAACCTGAAGTGGTTCACACAAATTGCTTCTGATACCGTAGTGTCAAAGAATTGTGCTTTTTTATAAATGTCAGTAACTATCAAGTTACTGCCTGGACTCAGATTCTTGGGTTTGCTGAGCTCTGATTCTACCTGTAATTTATTTATCAGGCTATAAAAATAATCCGTGGCACAAGAAGATATAGAACGGTTAGCATACCACAGTGCTCTGTTAAACTGCCAATATTTCAGAGGAAAAGATTCTTCTGCATGGTGCAATCTGGAGAGGCCTCACTACATATCAGGGCCCCACTGTATTAGGCACCCTGACGAGACATGATAAAAGGAAGCTTCAAGAGGGGCATTACAAAATGCACACAAAAAAGGAGGGGAAGTGGAGAGACAGGGTAGTGAAGTGGAATGGAGCTGGTATAGAAGGCCACATCTGCTAGATTGTGCCATCTTCTCTACATCACTGTGAAGCAATGTCACTTCACAATTTAAGTTCCCTGACTTTAGTTTCATAGTAGCTAGGGTGAGGAGGGACCTGAACAGATCA
>NW_017729001.1:22187285-22195652 GCF_001723915.1 Gavialis gangeticus
TCTCCCAAGGTGCAGCACCCTGCATTTGTCTACGTTGAATACACTTAAGTTTGTCTGCAATCATAGCACCTTTTTGGCAGGGCAGATGGGCATTCACATTTCAGAGACTGTCTCAGTTTTTCTTGTGTTGTGACAGCAACTCCACATGTAATGTGGGTATTTCATGTTTTCCCTTATATCTTTCATTTTTTTCATCTGTTATCAGCTTCTGAAGACAGCTTCAGTAGGGACATTTGGATGGTTTGGCTGAGTATCCAGAAAAATATCTATCCTTTTAAATAGATTTAATATACAACTTTTGGCTAAAATATGATCATCCTCCAACCCTCACTGTCCATTAGGGCTGTGCAAAGCTTCAGTCCCTGACTTAATTTGGTGGCAATTCAGACCGATTCAGTGGCCAAATCTCCAAATCCAAATCGAATCAGAGGACCCCTTAATTTCTCTGAAACAATTTAGAACCCTCTGAATCAATTCATAGAGATTCAGACAGATTTGGTGATTCAGACGTAGATACAGCTTTAAATGTTTTTTTCTGCATACCTCTAGGAAGCAGGGGCTCTGAATGCTGCAGTGCTGGGGCAAATTCAGTGTCCCACAGAAGCATGAGGGGCTCCACAGCATGCTCAGCAGCAGATCTGGAAATGGACCAGAAGCAATTCTGGGTCCACTGGGGAGTGTGTTAGGGGCGCTCCTTTGCCCTCCTGGCTCAGCAACTGGTGCCTCCTTGGTCTGGGTGGGCACCTGGGGTCCCCCTGCAGCTGATCACTGGGCCAGGGGGGGTGCAGAGTGGTGCTCCTGCTTGCTCCCCAGCAGACCCGGAAGTGGACCAGAAGTACAGAAGTACTTCTGGTCCACTTCTGGATTCAGTGCTAAGCATGCTGGAGAGCCCCCTGCGCTGTTATGGGATGCTCCATGCACCCCAGCACTGCAGCGATCATGAGCTGCACTGCTACCTCAAGGTATGTAGAAAAATCTTTTAAAGCTGTGCCTGTGTCCAAATTGCTGATACATCGAATCAGCATCAAATCATCAAATTTGGATTCAGTTGAATCGAATTGGGGACATGATCCGAATCAAGGGATTGATCACTGTCCCTGATTCAGGCTGAATCTGAATCCAAATCAAATAGGGCTCATTTCACACACCCCTACTGTCCATGTGACAGGAGAGCTAACTTATACTGACATATACCCTATGTAACCCCATTAAACTCACCAAAACTTCATGCAGTATGGATGAGGCCATGATGCAGCCTTTGGTTAAATATCTGAGGTAAAAAAAGACTCTGTGTTTTTTGTCTGGGGACAGGCATTAAACATAAATGGGTTTAAGTGATCAGAAACTGGTTTAAACCTGTAACAGAACAGAAGTTCAGTGCACATAAGCCGATTTGAAAATGGCTGAAACTGGTTTGAGATAAACCTGGTTGAATGCAGTATCAGACTTAACTGATTTGGGTCAAACCAGTTATGCAATGTCTGTCCCAGACCCCTTTCTGGTTTAAGTTTAAATCAGAGTCGCCCAGCATCCTGACATACTCTCTGGGCTGGGTAGGGCTCTCTGCGCCAGAGAGCTGGGCTGGCCCCTCCCCTCTGCTCCCTGGCTGCAGCTTTGGCAGAGACAGTGGGGTCTGCCTGGCTTTCTCCTGTTACCCTCTCCCCCTTACTGCTTCCTCCCCTCTGCCTTACACAGACACCTCTCAGCATGAGCTAGCAGACCACAAGCTAGCTGTGGTCCATGCTGTGGCAGACAGGACAAAGGCAGACAGAACAGTGTCGGCTTAGGGCTTTTTGGAGCTAATGAACAGGTAGTTGGTTCCTTCCCTGGAAAAAGTTGTTTAAGAAGAGCTTAAACTAATGAGAGATCTTTTTGTTTTCTTAATGGTCTCCTAAACACTGAGTTAGGGGTGATAAACACTGTGTTATCAACTCCCTGCTGGGCTGCTGGGGGTGGGGGACTCTCTCTAATCAGAGTGTCCTGCTGGGGCCTAGCCATGCCCCCCTCAGCTCGGCACTGTGGAAGGGAAGGGAAGGGAGGGCTGCTCTAGTGGCCCCTGGCTTCTACCCTGAGCCACGGCAGGCATGTGTTTGCATTTCTGGAATGAAAAGGGAATGTCTATCTACCTCCAAACTGGTTTAAGCTTTGCAGGTTAGACTAACCTGCAAAGATTGAATCAATTCAGGCTCAGGCTTTTTGAATGTCTGTCCGTAGCCTTAAAGGCTGGGTTCAGCTCAAGTATTTAGGAAAAAAAATGGTAAACATAGTACAAACTGGTCAAACTGGACATTTTCATCACTCCCTTGTTGCCCATTGGGCTCATGGCCAGAAATCAGAGATGCTGTCATCTGTCACAGTGCATAAAGTGACTCAAATCCATGATCGGGGAGAGTGTGGGGAGGCAACTGACAGGCTCCAAAATTACAGCATCAAGAGGCTTGCCTAGAAAAGACATTCAAGACCTTTCTGTCCAGCCTTGTTAAAGCAAAATCCTGTATAACAGGGAAATAAAAGGATTAGAGAGACTTTGAAGGAGCGATGCAGAGAGACAGAACATGTGTGGGGGAAATAGTAAATTCCAGCGCAGTCTCCAATGCTTTTACTACAATACTATTCTCTCCCTTGAGCTGTATGTACATGATGCATCTCTTGATTGATTTATTTGCTGATGTTTTTATTTAATATGTCACTATGGAATAGTAATGCTTCCCAGACTGAATGTGGAAGGATTATGTTGTTTCACACAGGGGAAATTCTGCCCAGATCCATATACCCGCTATTCCTCTTGATGCGAGTGGGAGTTGTGTACTCAGTTCCAGAGCAGTCTATTGCTTACAGTTTATCTCTCAGTAATGTTAGCACCAGGTCTCTTTCCGTTGTATCTAAATAAACAGTGCCAAAGAAACAAAACTTGCCTTTCTTGCAACTGGCTACTGCAGATCTTGCTGCAGCCAAATTTCTGCCTTGGCCTGGGGATGTACGACTCAATTTTTCATCAGATGAAGAAAGGCAGTATATTTGCGTTCTCCTTAGGAGTGATCATGGCAGCAGTTAGTATAAATCTGCAGCTTGCATTTAGGAAGACTTAAAGCCTGAAGATAAATTTTAATTGAATTCTCAGTAATCTTTCTTTTTTTTTTTTTTAGCAATTGTTCATGTTAATTTGACGAAGCATCTTTTCCAAATTGCTCACAAGCAATTCCAGGCCTTGATGAAAGTCCACTGAATTGCAGTGCCGATTTACATATCACTGCCAGTTTTCTTTTAGCTGATCTTCCCTTCCCCCCCCAATCATTTTTTTTTCCTTCTCACAAAAACAAGGGCACAGAGCAATTAATTCAGTGGGATGCTCTTAAAGGTCTTTATAAGTACTTCGGAAAATGGCATATAAGAACATACAATGGTCAGCATGTGAAATATCAAACAACTGTTTTAAATTGAAATTTGGAAAAAGTTTACCTATGTACATCTAGGATAAGTTCAGGGGAGTTGCACTTTGCAGAAAACGGGCCCCATATATGTTTTTTAGCAGCAAACATAACATTGGACAGGATTGATTGTAGGCTTATTCCATATTTCCCCATTTGGAAGAGAAACTGGTTCTTGGAATGATTCAAGGAAAACCAGCCCAAAGATTTTCTCTAAAAAGTAATAAGGAAACAAGGGAGTTGAACATGTTAACATAGTGAAGGACTGCCTATAGGAACCAGTCTTTCACCATCAATACAAACCCTACTCTGGTTGGTAGTGGCTAAAGTTGAATGAGTGCTAAGGGAAAAACGCCTTGGACAGGTCTATACAAAGAAGGATTTAGATTATTACATTGCAACGGGGGAAAAATAAGAGGAAACATGGCAGAAATATGCAACAATAAAGAGCACAGAAAAAAGCAAGCAACATACTCCCATTTCCTCATTTTCATAAGAAAAGAAAAGAAGGGGAGGTCAATGAAAATGAAAAGCAATTCATATGAGCTGGATAACACATAATTACCATGCTGACTTTTTGCCAGGAAATCCTTGAGACCATAAGCTTTAGTAGAAATTAGCTCATATCCATGTTAATGCTCTATCCTTTTATTCAGTTTTTTAAAGGCCTATATAAAGCCTAAGGATTCAGGGAATGTGCCTTGTACTATTAGGAAATGATGAACAAGCTTCTATATAACTGTTCTCTGCAGGGTGTCCTGCCCTGTCCTCTGAAGCAGCTGGTGCTAATTATTATGAAAGATGGGACACTGTATTAGTCCTGCAGGGCAGTTTGTTTGCTCCTGTAGTTTAAAAATTAAGTTTGCTTCATCCATGCTCATGACTTGCATTTGCTTTCCAAAAGGATTCGTATGACCAAATGTTACTTGTTCGTGGAAAGGAATCTTCAAGGCCATGTACTTCCTACGATTTGTAAAATCGTGCCTGTATGAGCACCTGAGCCATTAGAGCTTCAGCACTCAGCCAACCAGAAAACAGAGGCAATGTCACGCTAATTGTATGATCAATAGCACCTTCAAATGCAGCTTGAATAGCAAATGCTTCATTCTCACAAACGTGTTCACACCCAGTTCATAATTAACAAAACACAATGTCTGTTTTTTCAAACAATACCTGGAGGATGATCTAGTCACCCAAAAGGAATCGTAAAAGCCTAAACATAGAATTTTTAAAGCACGCAGATTTGGGCTAATTCTGTCCCCATTTTAGCCAAATGAATTTTCGTATGATTTAAAAGGCTAACACTTAAAGGCTTTGAAACTCCCACCCCAAATTCGGTGGCAAATTCTGTGGTTAACCCTGGTCAGATAGGACCAACACTTGTTGCCATCTGAAGACTACCTTGGACTTCATGAGCAATGTCAGTCCAGAGTAGGAGATCATCCATGATGCTCGAATGACTACTCAGCTGCATTAGGTTGTGGTTCTTCTGCCTGGATCAACGCTGGAACTACCTTCCTTCCTGGCCTGAGGTAAGGCAATGTTGAAAAGGTTATGCTGCTGATGTATCTTACTACTTGGGTACAGCATCCCATCTGCTAATTTTTGGGTTATGATCTGTGTCATCTTATGAATGTCAGAATACTTACTGCATGAGTGAAGAGCTTGATGGTGACTACAGGGTAATTGTTCTCAGCTAAGCACTAAGAAATTTTTGAGGTTTATAGACCTGAGCCTGGTACAGTGCTCTGAAAGAAATGGTTGCATATGCAGATTAGCATATTTATCTATTATGCTGACAGTGCAAAGCTGACTTGTCTGTCTTACAGAGAAAGGAATAACCTTGAACTTGCCAGGCATTTGTAAATGGGCTGAGAGTCCCATTCTATCATGCAGCACTGTGATAAGCTACATTTTGTTTATGGAGGGAATATATAGGGTCATTCTCTGCACAGCGTGCATGCACGTCTGAGCCTGGGATAAATGTTTGCCATATTACCGCTGCTGGACTTGCCTTAGATTTATGCCTTTGAAAGCAGAATTCTGCTTTCCAAATTGTGTGAGTGAGTGTATGTGTGTGTGTGTGAGAGAGAGATCACAGGAATACGTTTCTTTAGGTGCATAAACTTCTTCACGTAACGTATTGAGTAGGAACTTTCAGCCTTGTTCTGCTTCTTTTTAAGGAGCGCCAAATATATGCAATCAGTCTTCTAAGGTTGAAAATAGAATAATTTGAACTTGAAGCTTCACAGGAGCCCAAAGTTTCATTTCACTACATGCACAGAAGACCTTGGGCTTGACAGAGCTGAACAGCTCAGCCCCTACTTTGCCTCTTGGTCTAGTAGGATCCAGAAACTAAGTATTCCTCTTAGGGATGGATCCTCAAAGGGCCATGTAGGATTTGGTTTGGTGGTGGGTGTTCTCAGAATATGTCTAATATGAACCTGTAGGCAGTCCTGGGATAGGGGACTGTCTATAGCCTCCCACTCTTCAAAGAAATGGGAGATGTGGCTTTGACTTCCCTAAGGCAGAGGAGGGCTTGAGCTTAGGCCTTCCACTTCCTCTGTTTTCTGTCCACTGGGCTACAGTACCAAAAGGGGATTGACACCATATCTACCACCATATTGCACTTCTTGCAGAGCCCAATCCTGTAGGCTCATATTAGACATTCTGAGAGCGCCCACCACCAGATCAAATCCCACCATCCCCACCCTCCTGCTGGAATTGTTCAAAGAGAATTCAGGATTCAAAAAGCCTAGGGTGGGTGACTAAGTAGTCTAGTGGGTAGGTCAGTTTTCTGGCAGTGAGAAGACTGGGATTCCAGTCCCTGCTCCAAGGACCGTTATACAGTTTCTCCAATGACTGTTTCATGAATGCATATTGAATGTTATGTTTCCCAACTGTGGACTGCAGGAGTAGGCACCAAAGAAGAGGGGCACCTCAAAGGGCACTCTACCAAACACCTGAACATCTTTTAAGTATCCATCACACAGATTACTGGTCTTTCCAGTCCCTTTCTCTCCCCTCACCCACATCAACTTTCCTCCTTTCCTAGTTTGAATGAATTTTGTACCCTTCTTTGTATTGATATATTTATGCATTTTGCATTTTGATAGTACTTAACTGTACTTAAGAAGCTCTGCTACTTGCACTTTGCTATTCCATACATCCTATACCTTGCCTGAAGTAAATAAGGATCTTTCTCTGCTTTTCTGAATTGACTGACTTAACAAACAGTGATGCCTATAAATATCTCCGCCTTAGTCAGGTATCCAGGTTGTAGCTATATTGGTGTAGAGGAAAAGGAAATCAGGGATCGTGGTAGAGGTGATATCTTTTATTAGACCAACAAGATTTTTGCCAAAAAAAATTCCTGCTCTAGTCCACACTCCTCCAACAGTCTCAGAAAAGAGAATAAAGATGAGGCAGGATGCCTGGCAGTTTATCAGAGCTGAGCTCTGGCTAACCAAAAGAGCACCCTTCAAAAGACAGGAGCCCTCATACAGAAACTGTACCAACTTATTTGTAGCTCCATGGAGGGCACCCCAGCTTTAGTGCCTCTGTTGATAGAGGTGTTGGCAGTAGGTGACAGCCAGGCACTCTCTCTTTGCTCTCAAAGCTCTTTGGGCTCTATTAAGACATTGTTGTTTTCTCAGTGAGAGAGAGAGAACTGGAAATTAACTCCTAATTAAGACGTAGCTGCAGCTGACAAATCAGCAAAGAAAATAGACAGTGAGGGACCACTTCTTTATTTCTTCATATTTCTTTTACTAAGTCTTAAAACTCAGGAACTTATCATGGCCGTCTCTATCACTAATGGTAATCAGTCGTGTGTTAGTAGTGTATATTTGCTTTTAAATACCTTATTTGTCTCATTTTGTGTCTACAATATTAGGGAACCGAGTCCTCTTCCAAACACTGGAACATCAAAAAAATTGCACTTATCAGCTGTCAATTAGTTTTTGCTGTTATTTTACTTACTGGCCTTTAAAAGGTACCTCAATTTGGCTGTATATTGCAGCACTATATATTTTACTGCTGTAATTTATGTAAAATGAATTATTCGATGTAAGCTGGAGAGAGCTGTTTCTTGCAACAGAAATTTTATCTCAAGCAGAAATGGATTGTGTAACAATGTTACTCTTGATTTTCTGTTTCTCCTTCCATCAGGGGGTCTCCAAATGACTAAGCATCTCATAAAACACACATTAAGTGCAGTAATTCTCTGCAAATGCTGGCTCTCACATTGCCATACGGCAACTGGGGAGGTACTCTTTTTTTCGGACTTGCAAGTGGGAGATTGCGGGGCATAGAAGTTGAAGGTCAGCATTCTCAAAACATCCCTCAGTTATTATTGCCTTCATTTCTGGTGCTCAGCTTGAAATGCAAGACAAATGCTCTTCAGAGATCCCAAATCCCAGAAACTAATACTGTCCTTAGATAAAATTGCTGGTGTTTGCACCCATTGTAAAATAAATAAAGTGGGAGTTGTAGACGCTGAGCACCCCAAAAGAGTGGATTTTGAAAACATGGGCCTAAGTCACTGACCCATGTCAGTTTGGGATAACTGACCCTATACAGAAGACACCAGATTATGTCTGATTATCTAGTGTCACACCTGGATTAAGTGCAAGAGATAGGATTACAATTTATAAATTCCTGGCTCTCTGTTTTCTGTTTAACAGAACAACCAACCAGGACTTCTGTCTTTACTGTCTGAGAGGGCCCTGCTGGTCATCAGCATAGATCCTGGTTTTCTCTGTTTAAAAAAAAAAAAATCCCCATTTTTCAGTTTATAAAAAGTAACCCAAATCCTTTCTGTGATTAAAATGAAACACCACTAATATATATAGCTATATGGATAGAGATATATATATGGATAGAGAGATAGATCTATATATGGATGTGTGTGTATATATAGATAGATGGATATGGATAT
>NW_017729001.1:22200652-22204892 GCF_001723915.1 Gavialis gangeticus
AAAAAAAAAATCCCCATTTTTCAGTTTATAAAAAGTAACCCAAATCCTTTCTGTGATTAAAATGAAACACCACTAATATATATAGCTATATGGATAGAGATATATATATGGATAGAGAGATAGATCTATATATGGATGTGTGTGTATATATAGATAGATGGATATGG
This sequence comes from Gavialis gangeticus, assembly GCF_001723915.1. Lineage (NCBI taxonomy): Eukaryota > Metazoa > Chordata > Crocodylia > Gavialidae > Gavialis > Gavialis gangeticus. The sequence continues at coordinate 22,200,820 of NW_017729001.1, forward strand.
ATATAGATAGATGGATATGGATATATAAAAGTGGTGTTTCATTTTAATTATGGAAAAATATGGATTTTGGGTTACTTTTTATAAGCCGAAAAATGGGGTTTATTTTAAATCGGAGAAAACCAGGGTCCCCGGTCATCAGCAAAACATCCCTTAAGAAACACTGAATGTCATAAGCTACCACTGTTTCGCTTCAGATTTGGTGTGAGGACCGGCTCAATATTACACAGTCCATTTATGCTAATATTTTGCATGCTGTCTCTTCAGATGTCTTCAAAGCTGTTGCTAAATCCTACCATTCACTGGTGAGCAATGGGCTGAGATGCATCCTAGTTATTTCACGTCAGTGGAGAGAGCTACTCAGTTCCCAAAAGACAATTCAAGCTTGATTTTGCAAATGGGATTTGGACAAGCTCCAAATTCATCATTTTTGGAAGGCTTATATTATCAGAAAAAGCTTTGCAAATCTCTTTCCTCTTTTCAATTGTTCTGTGATTAAGATGCTAACTAGAGATACATGGGAGCAGTCTCCAGCCCTTTAAAAAATCTGGGACCATTATATGTTCATTATTTATACTGCAGACTGAGGTGAAATTTTGAGGTCTATTGAGCACTGAATTTTCACAGTAGAGTTGCAGAGGAATTATTCAAACCAGGTGTTTCGGTAATTGCAGTGCATTAGGGAAAATTCTCAGTGCTGAATAGATCCCAAATTCACCCTTTCTCAGGAGTGATGTGGTGGTTTAGTGTTAGTACACAAGGCAGTAAAATAAATTGCATTGAAAAACAAGGCTGGCTAGAAGGCTTTAGAGCCATAAAAGAGTTTTGATCACACATTCTGTGCCTCTTTTTATTTTTTATTTGCTTATGTTCTGGCTTGTATACCTACTATCCCAATGTATGGAGGTGAACCTGGCACTAGAACTGAAAAGAAGTGAGGTCATGCAGCTAAAAGGACAGAATAGCTAAATTCTGCCCCCTTCTACCACTGTTCTGCTGCATAGTTTATGGCCAATGGCTTTAACACCTCTCTTTCTCAGTCTACCTGAGCCTAAAGACAACCAAGCCAAAAAGAAGCTGTCACCACAATACGAATAGAATGATTGCATCAACGGAAGCAGCTCCTTTTTAGTTTACAGAGGAGAAGCTCGTGCTTACAGTGCTCTGGAAGGTAAAGGTACTGTCAACATATATGGTGTAAAAAAGCCGTGCTGTAGATAAGTCTCTGGCTCAGTGTCCTCTATTTGGATTGGATTGGAGATGAAGGAACTAAGTGGTAGAGAGTTAAATGGTCTTCTCCTGGGGGAAACAAATGGCTAGAAATATTAAATGGATTTTAGATCACATGCTAAAGCAGAGGTGGGCAATTATTTCAGTTGGAGGGCCACTTAACAAGTTTTGTTGAGCTATCGAGGGCTGCACACTAGGGGTGTGCGAAACAGGCCATATTTGATTTGGACTCAGCCCAAATCGGGGACAGTGATTTCATTTCTTGATTCAGATCACTGTCCCTGATTTGATTTGGCCAAATCCGAATCTGAAGATTCGATGCTGATTTGGAGAATCAGCGATTTGGCTATAGACACAGCTTTAAATGTTTTTTCTACATACCTCGAGGTACCAGGTGCAGCTCATGAACGCTGTGATGGTGGGTGGATGGAACGTCCCACAGGAGTGTGGGGCGGGGCCCCTCACATGCTCAGCATTGAACCCAGAAGTGGACTGGAAATACTTCCAGTCCACTTCCGGGTCTGCTGCCAAGTGTGCTGGGGAGCCCCCCATGCTCCTTTGGGACGCTCCATCCGCCCCAGCATTACAGCATCCAGGAGCCGCCTGGTACTTTGTCTGAATGGCCGAATCTTTCCAAAACTCTCCAAATTGATTCAGAGAGATTAAAGGGCCTACTGATTCAATTCAGATTCAGAGATTTGGCCACTGAATTGGGCCAGATCTCCTCTGATTTGAATCAGGGACCAAAACTGTGCACAGCCCTACCGCACGTGTAAAATGTTTTAGAAGATATCTTTGTAACAAATTATAGATTAAAAAACAAATCCTATACTAAAAATCAAATGCCTACTATAACACACTAACAAATTGCCTAACAAGAATGACAAGGTGGGGGATGGGGATGGGTGGGGATGGAGCACTGCCATCCATCACCCAGTGTCACTGCTGCCTCCCAGGAGCGGGGTGGGGAAGCTTGCATGTGGCAGCCACCACCACCACCCACCACCCCGTGCTGCCGCCGCTCCGCATCTGTCCGTGTGCCACCCCCCTCCACTCCGTGTCTGGCTCCACGCCACCACCCCTCACCCCTGGCCACATGCCACACCACTCCACTCCACTCCATGTCTGGCCCTGCACCTCCCAAGAGCAGAGGGGGATGCAGAGGAGCGGGGGAAGCTTGTACATGGCAGCCACTGCTGCCACCCACTGCCCTATGCCGCTGTTGCCTCCCAGGAGCATGGGGGGGGAAGCTTGACCTGCTGTCCCCTCCATCCCCTCTGCCAGCACCCCATGCTGCTGCTGCCTCCATAAAGCAGGCCGGGGGGGAGGGGCGTGGCCAGCAGCGCTGGCTTCACCCCCCTGCTCCATCCCCACCATCATAATGACACTCTGACGTCCCATTCCATCCCTGCCATTCTCTGCAGAGCACTCTGGTTGTTTCAGTAAGCATTGTGATTGATTGGTTATCTCAGCAGCCAGAGTGCTCCAGGAGCATTATGGATAAACAGTAGGGGTGTGCAAAGTGGGCAGTATTCGATTCAGGTTTGGCCTGATTCAGCGGACAGTGATTCGATTTGCTGATTCAGATCACTGTCCGGATTCAATTCAGCTGAATCTGAAGATTCGATTCTGATTCGGTGAATCAGTGATTCGTCCATAGACACAGCTTTATATGTTTTTTCTATGTACCTCGAGGTACCAGGTGCGGCTTGTGAATATTGAGATGGTGGGGCAGATGGACCATCCCATGGCGGAGAGGGGGTCCTCCATGTGTTCGACGGCAAACCTAGAAATGGACTGGAAGTACTTCCGGTCCACTTCTGGGTCCACTGTTGAGCACACGGGGACCCCCTCCATGCCCCTGCAGCCAGTCCCCAACTGGTGACTGGTGACTGGCCACGGGGGGACCCTGGGTGCCACCCTCAAACCAAGCAGGCACCAGTCACTGAGCCAGGGGGTGGGTGGGAGGTCACTGTGTGCTCTGCTATGGACCCAGAAGTGGACCGAATGTACTTTTGGTCCACTTCTGGATATGCTGTTGGGTGCACGGGGGACCCCCTCTGCATTCCCATGGGATGTTCCATCCGCCCGACCATCACAGCAGTCACGTGCCATGCCTGGTACCTTAAGGTATGTAGAAAAAACATATAAAGCTATGTCTATGGCCGAATTGTCGAATCTCTCTGAATCACATTGGAGGCTTCCAATTCAATTCGGAGGGACTAATCGGTCTCCTGATTTGATTCAGATTTGGAGATTCTGCCACTGAATCAGGCCGAATCTCCTCCAAATTGAATTAGCAACTGAAGCTTTGCACAGGCCTAATAAACAGACAGACACACAGACAGACAGACTAAGCCCTTTATATATAATTTAAATTTTATTTCAAAAAAGAATTGTTGTCCTGAATTATGTTCCTTTGAGTAGAGTAAATAGAGATGATTGTATCAAAATGATAGCTCAAAATAAAGTATAACTCTTGTATATTTGGGGGGGTGTATGTGGGGGTGGGGGTGTGCAGTTGTGTGGGAGGGGCTGCCTGCAAGCTAGGACCTGGGATCTGGCTGGGGGTGGGGGTAGTGGGGGAATCTGGTGGTAAGGGCGCCTGCAGCACAGTTTGCCCAGATGGTGCAGTGCAGATGCAGTCCACCTCCACTCCTCCACCCCCCATTCAGCCCATGGCTGTGCCCCCCGACAGTACATGGGGCTGAGCCATGCCCACTCCTCCCACCTGGGGCCGTCCTTGCTGTGCTTCTGTGTTCACCCACTGGATGGTCCTGGCCCTGGCCGGCACACAGCTTCCCACTGGAGCTGGTCCCAGTTCTGCTGCTGCTGCCCAGGTACTG
>NW_017729001.1:22204933-22219908 GCF_001723915.1 Gavialis gangeticus
GGTACTGCTTTCCCCCCCACATCTCCTCCCGCCCCCGCCTCCCCCCACATCCAGCAGCTGCTTCTCCTCCTGCCGCTGCTGTGTTGGTCTGCCTGCCCAGCACGATGAGCAGCCATCTGCGGGTGGCCAAGCGGGTAGAAGATGGCCAGGGGCTGGAACTGGAGCCCTACACACTGGGGCAGGGGCCACCCAGCTGCAGCTCCCCCCCTGCCAGGAGCGGCACAGCAGGGGCAGGCATTTCCTGCCTTGTATATACAAGTAGAGAACCTTCTGTTATGAGTAGAAAAAATTGGTATTCTACAGATAACTCAGTGATGCCAAGGAAAAGATGCTTTGGTCTTTTTTTAATAACCTATTTATGAATACTCTAGATGAAAACATTATCTCTTTGTTGGGGTTTTTCATTTGATAGCCACATCTGGGTCCTTCTGATGGAATATTGCTTCTCTGCCTCTTGCCACCTGTTTTATACAGTCATCCTGTGTTTTCCATTTTCAGGTAACATTTTAAAGGGCAAGAAAATAGAGGGGAAAACAATACATGTAAATGAGTCTCTGGAAAGTAGGTAAAGATTATGAAGCCTTTTAAAGTTCAGCCAATCAGATTCCAGACCTTCCAAGTTAGCAACAAAGATGGTTTGCCCTGCTTTTTACATGAACAAAAATGAATTTTGGCCATACTTAAAAGCTGCCACCACCAATCTGTTGAGTGTTGAGTCTGTCTTAACTACTAGTTAAGTGTTGAGGCAGAACACAGTAACATTTCACTAATTCTAAACTCAATGTAAATGGTGGGTTTCTCTATTTCTGTCAAAATCTACTTTATTCACGTTAAATGAGATGATTTTTTTTTAAAGTGAATCAAAGAAAAGTGTAGTTCTTTTTAACATGAAATCAAACTCACATCTCATGTGAAGTTCATCCCTGTGTTGAGAGCCAACACAAAGGTTATGCATCAGTAAGCCTCATCTTGAAGGCTGAAGTGGTGTGTGTAGAAAATATTGACTTCTTTCCCTTGAATCAACATGAGTTGCTTCTAACTTACACCAGAGCTGAAACTGGTCTTTAGAGAATGCAAAACCTATGCACTGTATATAGTGTTTTCTCTCCCACACCAACATGCAATGCCCACTAACCGGTGGTGTTGCCGCTGACTTTGACACATCAACCTTAGCAACTAGAGGGACACAATGGATACATCCAGAGAGAACTTTAGAAATAATTTAATCTTAAAAGTGTCTGTAAGCCTATAAGAAGAAGCATTTTGGCTCTTCAAAGGAAGGTATGTTCCAGACACTCCATAAAGTTCAACAGGGACTTTGCTATTGCTTTTTGCTACTGATTTTAAGTGGAAGAAATTCAGATACTACAAAGATGGGTGGTGAGACAGATAGATGAGCATCAACAGCGACAGCCTGTTTTAAACATATTTATGGTAAAGTAGTAAAATTTGAGTAAATATGTTAATAGTCTGGCTTTTATAGGCCAAAAATGTATAGTCCTTATTTTCCATAGAAATGAACATTCTCTCATAATTTTGAACATTCTCTTCTAATGTTCTGTAATGAAGGGAAGATCATCATTTTAATTGCAATGCGTGTATTAATAACATCCAGATTCTTTTACAGCTTTGCCCCTCCGTTTTACCATTACACTAAATTTTATATAGCTCACCATGGATACTGACAGTTGATTTATATAAAGTGTCTTGTATTACTTGGATATTGAGAAGGAACTAAAATTAATTTGTATAGCTCTAACCTGGTAAATTTGAGCAGCTTATGTAATATGTTAATTATATGCATGATTCAAAAAGAATGGTGCTCTTAGAGCATTTTATAGGGTGGTACATCCATTTCTTAACTAAGCTTTTGAGCATCAGTGTCCAAGTATGGAAAAAAGATATCTGTTGGGCTTTGGAAACTGTAATGTGAAAAATCTAGATAAATTACAAAGGCCTCGTCAAATATTGTGCTCCTCTGCAGAAAGATTCATTCTAGGACAGAGACCCCACATGAGATGCTGTAAAGGATAAAGTTGTACGTTGGCCCCTGGGCTGAGGCTCATGAGATTGGGATTGTTCCTTCCTCTCTGCCATGGACTTCCCTGGGGCGGCCTCAGGCAGGTCATTTTTGTTCTCTCTCAACTTTAGTTCACTGGCTGCAAAATGAAAGTTAATGCAAGCCATGTGATGAAGATAACGAGCTGAGGTTTCAGATCTTTGGTTGATGGGGATCTTTTAGAATCCTAAGATGAACTTTAACAACAATTGCTCCATAGCACCTTGCAAAGGCTCCTGATAGTAAGGTGAACTCTCTTCCTGAACAACAAAAGGAGAATACTAGGAAAAGCAAGCCTGAGAGTGCCTGGCTATACTGGACAGGACCTTATGCTGTAAGAAGTCATTATTCTGACAGGCTCATGTAGCTAAAGTTGTCAGGTATCCAGAATCAATACAGGGAGGCAGAAGTAATGAGGCTGAACTATTCTACGAACAAAAATTACAATGCAAAATGTAGGCGCTTAAGGCATTGGCAAATTGCATCCTGTACACCGCTGTTTCCTCACTTTGCTCTCAGGAAAAGAAGAGCGGATGAATAGGTGAAGAACAAATTGGGGATATGAAAAGGTGAAAAAGCAAGGAGCTGAGGTACAATGTAGGTGTTATAAAAACAGGATCCTATAAAAGATAAGGGGGAAAAAGCTGCAAGATATAAAAGTGATTGTGCAGCTGGGTGACAGCTGTCTCAAAAGGGGAATGTTTCTGCTGAAATCAAGTAATGATTCCCTTATAGTCAGCACAATTTCGCTTATGCTCTAAACTTAGTAATGAAAACTCATTTTTCTAACCTTGATCTTTTTATGAATCAGGGAATGTGTTGTTTCTCTTGGTTGCTTTCCTTGTACCAACTGCTGTAGTGTCTAGGGAGGTAGGTCCAGCAAAGCACTTCTGCACAGGTTTCACCTGAAGCCCAGTTCCCTCTCACAGGGCTAACCATATGCTTAGAGTTAAATACATGCTTAAATGCTTTCCCAGATCAGGCTCTAGGCTCATGCCTCAGTGCCCCCAAGTCCTTATTGAAATGTCTTTTTCTCAAGGAACAGGTTTTGGAGGTTTTTGGATACATCTCTGAATAATGGTTTCCCAAAGTCTGTGCCTTAGGATAAAAAAAATAATCAGATTGGATAGAAAAAATTACACGGCACAGCAGTAGAGACTAAGTCTCGATTCCAAGGAAATAAACCGTGTCCACTGACTCCTGTCTCACACCTCAACCCAGGAAATCAGGGCATGGGGATATTGCATGGGCTCCCCAAGTTTGAGTATGATGCTAGGGAAGTCCTCAGGACCTCCTTACTGCCTCATTCTTGGGACTGTGTCATGCAGGGAGCAGGTGCATAGGACTGATTGCATTAATGGGAAAGCTGAGCTCTCTGTCACCAGAGTATAGACAAAACCCATCCAAAACACATATAGTGAGCACTAGGTTCTTGCTTCACTCCATACTGACCCAGCTTCACCTTAGAAGCTCAACATTTCAATATTGGGAGTAGATCACTTCACAAATGAATGTATGCAATAACAAAAAGGAGCATCCTGGAATAATGCATTGGACTAAATCCTGTAGCTTATGAGGCAAACTGGTGTAATTCTCATAGCTGTACCTGCAGAGGATCTGCCCTCCTTCTGGCAAGCAGCTGATAAAATTCAGTAGGGAGTTTGCCTAAGGAGAGCGACTATAGAGTCCCCGGTCTGTCCTTGTAACATTGAGTTTGGTGATTGTGTGAAATGCAACTCACCCCCTCATCTGCCAAGGAAAAAAGTCATGCTCTAAAACCAGTTGACATCAATGGAAAGATTCAAATTTACTTCATTGGGGTTTGGATGGTGCTTGGCAGAAATGAAGTAAATGAATGTCTATGTTAGGTAGAGGGCAAGAGGACACACATGGAAGAAAAAAAAGCAGATGCTAATATCAGCTATTACATCTGCCTTACCTGGGAGCCTTAATTGTACTGCAGTTGGCTAATGCCCTTGATGATTTAACTGACAGCATGAGTGGAAGCTTTTGGAAGAGTCTTCACTCCACATTAATTTTATGTCATACTGTTACACCTAAACTGAGCCTGCCTTCAGGGAAGCATTGAGTAAGATGCGCATACAACATGAAACACAACGGTGGAACATCAGTGCAACTTCAGTCATACAATGCAGATATAATACTGAGACACTCTGAGTTTTCTTGCTGGTTTCAGCTAATGAGAATATAAATTTTTACTCCTGTTCTTTTTTTCCTGTTTAGCACCTGCTGAGCATTTCATTGGGCAGGATGTTTACTTTATTTCTGGATTAACTTTCAACAAATAAACTCAAGGTTGTTCAGTTCTCTTTGAATGTGGGATCAGGGTAGCAAAAGATGGGGAAATATAACACACATTTCACAGAATGCATCTCTGGCGTAACTCACGGGCATCACCTAAGTTATAACGAGGACACATATAGGCCATTGCTTGTAATGCAAATTAGAACCCAGGGTGTATTTTTCCAGAAGTTCTTATGGATGTATGCAAAGTTGCTAAATGAACACTGACTTAACAAGCATTATTAAAGTATGTTTATAGTTAATTTCTTGCAATTTTTCATTGCCTAGTCAGAACACCTGGAGGTTTGGATTATTCAAAATCCACAACTCTTGCTAATTCAGTGGCCTGCACAACTAGAATACCTTCCTCAAACCAGTTTCTTACTCAAATGCATGCAGTAAATTAAGCCTCTGCAGCATTCCCAAAGGTTACTTTTCTTTGTACAAATGCCCAGCCCTGGATGGGATTAACATGGCAGAAGATAAATGCCAGCGTAAGTCACATTATGCCACAGATGTGATTAATGCCATAGTATGTGACCCAAGCGTGGGTAATTCAGCCAGAAAGGAGCAGGAAAGAGGAGAGAGCAAGGATTATGGCAATTAGCTCTTCCTTTTAGGTATTTGCACTTCTTGATGGTTCAGTTAAAAGTACTGATGCATTTAATTATCTACTTGCTGCCTCTTGGCAATGGAGGAGAGCCTTTATGAAGCATTTAAACTGGGAGATGGTCACTACTATTCTCTTAATTTCCCCCACAGCTATGCCCATATAAATCATTAAGTTTAGTGGGCTTATTTGTAATTGGCTCCACTGTGCATAAAAAATATCGCAGAAAGAGGCATCATGCATGGGAGAAAGAGATGGAGGAAATGAGGCAGAAGCTTCTCTTTTCGGTATCCAGCAAGGGCAGTGAGTTATGCCATCATCAGACATTGCATTAAATGGGATGGACACAAGATGGCAGGGCACCCTCCAACACCCTTACTCACTCTGTGCCTTGATCCTGCAAGATGCCAAGCATCATCAAGTCAATGTGAATTAGAAGAAGCTGCCAGCACTGAGAACTACACTAGATTCTGCCATGGGCTAATTTCAGAGGGACCAACTGGAGAATAAGGCATTTCCTGCCATAAGGAGTAACCTTCTGCAGTAGAGTCTTAAGTTTTGTAAGCCCGGTGCCCAAGCCTTCTCCTTGCTGCGTTATGCTCATGCCTTTTGTTTCCAGTGATTAACCCCATTAATATGCAGCTCAGGCAAGCTGTGATAAGGGGTTTGAAAGGTGTTTACTAGCTGAAACGTACACAGTAGAGCCAGTTTCCAACTGTGAGCTTTCCTTTAAAAATACTGCCAAATAATTCTTCTGCAACCCTCTTGATGTGTGTGAGTAAAACTGACAGTATTCTGCCATTTGTTTGCCACAGCCACCACATTATGCATATTTTTCTCACCCATATGAAAATCACAACTGCCGTATATCTCAGAGACCCATTATGGGAGAGAGAATTATATTAATACTGTACGTTCATTTAAAAAGATGTTACAAGAAGAACTATATTTTCATTTTTAATTAGCAATTTTTGTTGCAGAGAGCTGTAAAGCACCAGGAGTCTGGGCATCAGTTCCAATACAACTATAAAATACACAGCTTTGCCTGGAACCATATTGTTGCAAATGAATCAAACAGCATAATCAAACCTTTTTATACCCCTGTGCAGTTTCTAAGTTTAAATTAGAAATAGCTCAGCAGCTAATTTGCCTCTCAATTTGTTTTTGTTTTCATCGTATATCAGCAGTGGGCATACAAAGACTCTGAATCATTTGTTCTACCTTTGGGTTGTATCAACATGCAGCCACCTGATCCGAGTCCATTATATAGTCTGATGCCTGAGATACAGAGTGTTTTAAGTCTGAGTTGCTAGTTTTTCAGCATGCCTGCGGTTAAGACTGCTTGTTTGAAGTGCCTAGGGTGGGTTTAGGAGCCTTGCTTTAGGCAGTCATTTTTTGATTTAAAATATTTGTTGAGAATGGTGGTTTGCCCTTCATTGATTCAGAGTCTTACAACAGGACATAGATTTTTTTCCCCTGATGCATGGATGCCCTACAGGTACAAGTTTTGATATTGCTGAGGTCAGAGTTAAGGTCTTGCATTAGACAATGTGGTGAAAAATGTCACATATGGACTGTGCAACCATGCATAGAAGATATGTAGGATGTGTGACATACTGACCAGGTGCAGAGACTCAGTGAGAGAAGTTAATGCAAAGTGTTTCTTGTCATCTAATGCAGTGCTTCTCAACCTCTTCCTCAGCCTGACCCCATTTAAACATTGGAAGTCTTTTGTGACCCCAAAATGATGCAGACAAGATCAGTGCCTTCTCCCCCCACAGGCGGCATGGCCAGAGCAGAGCCCATAGCGGGGGGGCGGGGGGTGCAGGCTGTCCTCTGAGGGCTTGGGGCTGCCTGCCCTGCTGTCTTCCCCCCAGGTCCTCTGTAGCCTAGTAGATAGGAGGGCAGCAGGGCAGGGAGCCCTGAGCCACAAGTGGTTAGCTCGCATCTGCCCCTGCTCTGTGCACAAATCTGTGGGGCACATACCCCCCCCATGTCTCCCTCCCCAGGACTGCATGGGGAGCAGGGAGCCAGTCCCCCCACTGCCACCTGATGAGCTGCCCATGGCTCCATTCTGCTCCCCCAGCTGGGCCCTGCATTCCTGCCCGAGCCCCATGCCCCAGCCTAGCTGAGCAGTGCCCTCAGCCCCAGCCCTGCCCTGCCCTACTCCCTCTGTCTCTCCCTCCCTCACCATGGGGGCCTCAATCTTTTCCCCCCTCCACCAGTTGACTTATCTGGAGGGAACTACAGGAGCCACTGTCCACACTGCCTGGCTGCCACATGCATGTGTGTGCACACATGCACATGGTGCCCCATGACTGATCACCTTCCTCCCATTCACCCCACCCCAAGCAGCCCCTTGCAGGCTGGAACTCCTGTTTCCCACTTTTTCAGTGATTCTCATCATAATTGGCCAACAATGTCAAGTGTCTTAGCAACCCCATTTTTTAATGTTGCAACCCCAAATGGGGTTGCGACTCTAAGGTTGGAAACCGCTGATCTAAGGCTTTGTGTGGACTTTCCTCCCACTCCCAGCCTTTCATCTTTACCAATGGTTAAACAGATGTTAAACATAAACAAGGACTTATTTTTTTTCCCTTGTTTGTCAAGACTATATTAAATTTAACAACTCCACAGGGGAAAAGACCTCATGGCAAATGAAGGGGAGGAAGCAGAAGCAGATTTGTAGTACCACCAGCTTTTTATCTTACTCCCTGATTTGGTATGTTGATAAATTCTGAGCATCCAAATATATCAAGGGGAACCAAGTGTTCTCCAAACACACCGCAGCCATGGACAAGCTGTGGCAGGAGGAAATCCCTCCGTTTCCAAACCCAGCTCTTCTGTCAGCACTGGCTGGTAGGTTGGGGGAATAACCCTTGGGAAAGAACGATTCCCCAAACTGCCTCAGCCAAATGGTGGTCCAAAATACACTGACCCACTATGTAAAAAAGCAGTGCAAAACTGCCTCATGGGACGTCTCCAGTGTAAGTGGATGGACACATCCTGTTGGTGGCATCAAGGTAAGGCAGGAAAGAGGTTGTTTCTGACCAGCCCCTGTTTCTTTTCAGATCCATCACTGCACCACCCCATCAGCTATTTCTGTGGTCACCATGAGGATTGGTCTCTCCTAGCTACGTTAGCAAGAGCAGGTGCTTGGTGCTTGGAGATGGCATGGCAGGTTTTCTAGCCCTTTCTGACCTCCAGCCTAGCCAAAGTTATCCCTTCTGCCAAGAGAAAAGGATGGCAGACCACTGAATATCTGAGGCACACAAGCCAGACAGGTACAGAGCAAACAGACTTTTCCTCCTTCTGGGTTGGCTTTTAACTTTCTTTGCATTACAAGGTCTAAAATTATAAAAATAAAATGACTTATAATAGGCAGGTGTGAAGATTCATCAAACACCCACACACTGCAGATGGTTTGCAAGTCCTTAGGCAAATCTCTTCAGTTTGACTACCCAGTGAAGCTTCCTTATTCTGTGAGGTTTTGAGTAACCAGTGGCTGGTTCAAATCCTGGTCAGTGCTACTACGATGGCATTAGGCATAGTCAAAACTTTCTCAAGCAATCACAAGAGTGGACACTCCTCCTCAGATCACCTGCTTCTCCTCTCAGTAGAGATGTCACGTCTTGCTCCATTCACAATGTCTCTCTTTGCAAGTTACAGCTAAAATTGTCCCTCCCACCATTTCAGATGGCAGGTGGGGTGGGGAATAACACTGATAACTAGCTCTTTCAAGATAACAGTATCATCTTTGCTCATTCATGGAAATGCTGAGTCAAGAATCAGTGACATAATATTTGCACAGGAAGATGGAATGACCTGTAAGTGGGTATATTTTTGACTATGTATGGATGTGCAGTGGAGGTAATACAGATAATATGCACTTGCACATTATCCAGCTCATTTCCAGTTTCTCGTGAGCCAGTGCTTGCAAAAAACCCCCCAAAAACCTGCACAATCCATTGACAGACTCCATTCCTTCTTGAAGGGGGAAAGAAGAAATGGAATTAAAAGAGGGCAAGCCTTGAATGCCAGGGATGATCTTGATCTTTAGTTACTCTGCCTGGCTCCCTTTGTCTCTATCACACAATAGTCTTGTTCCAGAGCCCTCATGCTCTCTTGGAATATGCTTCAATGTAGCAAATGAACCTACATTTGAGTGGCCACTCCAAGTGATCTCTGCTTTCCACTCCACTGTAACCTGCCAAGATAGAAACATAGAAAGTCTATTAGAAATTCAAAGGACCTTCAGCTGTTAGACAAGGGTCCAGTAAGCAACCACAGTATAACAGGAACTCACTGCTGTCTCCCTGAATGGGGCTGTAGAGAGAGGAGGGAACGACTCCAGCTAAGATTTTTACTCTGAGGTGGCAGTGGTTTAGCTGTTCAAGTTTTTCCCTTGAAGAATCAGGGTTTTATGACCTTTTGAGTAACTGCCACAGCAGCAGGAGATGGCTAATCTGCATACTGTTTTTTGTCATACTGAAGAGAAACAGTAGATCTGGCACTTCTAGCTCATGAAGGAGACTTAATGATGCCTGGGTTAGAAGAGCAGAATGGTCCCATTGCTTCAGCTTTTCTCACTCTCGGCATCTGATGCAGATGGAACAAACTCTTACTGAACTTTGCTAAGCTGCAGTTTTAGGTAGAGCTATTGCATCTACACAGCATATTTACCAAGCCCAGCAGCTGGATCCTCAAACAGGCCTCACCGTTCCCTGCTGGCTGGCTCCTAGACCAGCCATAATATAGCCACTTGTGTACTGTGCTTCAGGTAGGTCAGACAGTCACACTCCTTTTGGCTTCAGAGGCAGCCTGCACAGAGCAGTTTGCTTGAACATGCTGGTGCTAGACCTGAGGTCTCTGCCAACTAGACCTCAAAGTGGTCTTCCTCTTGGGTAGCTTTCTGAACAGGGTCAGACTTTTGCTTAAACCAACATTTGAAGAAAGAGCTGAAAGCAAAGATTGAATTGAACTAGTGAATTCCAAACGGTTTTGTCTCAGCACATGAAATGTGACGTGAATTTTTTCTCACATACTTCTGAGCTGGGCTTTAGCAAAAATAGTAGAAAAGGAAGCTAGAGCAATGCTTTGTCTCTCTAGGGTGGGATCTGGGATTTTCCATAGGTGTTCATCATTGTCCTTTTGCTGCTGTCACTGGCATGAATAGGAGTTTTGCACCAACTTCACTGAGACCAGAGCTGGGTTAATACAGGGCACATCTACATGTTCATTAATGCTCCTTAGATACTGCTTATTTTGTTTAGTACTTGCTTAATACAGTACTAACTAAATGTGCAGTAACTAGAGTTACTGTGCAGTAGTGCTGGTGCACGGTTGTTTTGTGACACTTATTGTGCATTACCTTAATAACACTGCGCAGTAGGCTATTAGCACGGGTTTTAACCGCCACACTACTGCACAGTGTTATTAAGCTAACGTGCAGTAAGAGTCTCATGTAGATGCTCCCACAGGGTATTTTCATAAATCCTACACCCACACTTTTGTACACTAGGCTACTCCAAGAATCACCTGACCCTAGCAGCTATTTAATGGATGGGATTAGGAAGCACCACTGTGATTTAGAAGCGTAGATATGATTGAAAACCAATGGGAATTTTTCTCCTAAATCACTTGAAAGGAGGATTTGCAGAACCACTTATCAGATACTCCTTGAGTTTCTGTTCATTAAAAAAAAGTTCAATCCAGGTGACAATGGCATGGTTTGGGAGTATTACCCTGCACGCATCTAGTGTTGAGCTAGGGAGCCTAGTGCTCTTCTTGCTTTCTCATTTTTACTTATGGGGGCTTTGTCTGCAAAAATAAGTTGGGACTGTGCCTATTGTGATCTCCAGGAGAATATTAGCAAGAAAGAAAATTTATTTTAGAATAACAGAATTCAGAGAAGCCTGAAGACGCAGGCTGGAAAACAGCTTGGAGGAGCCTTCAGCAAGTTCCAGGGGAAATGAGGATCCCTACATAACTTGGGAGAAACTTTTAGAAGGAATAAATGGTAGCTGGATTTAAAAAAAAAAAATCAATTTCTCTAATATGATACAAGAAATGTAATCTAAGTTTTACTGTTAAACAAAGACGTGTTAAATGCCTGGGAAAATAGATATGGATTTTAGAGGCATTCTGTTTCAATTTCAAGTGCAAATGACTTTAAGCAGCAGTAATTGGAATACAATGTGAAGCCTTCTGAAATGTTCCCAAGCTAGGTTGTTCCCCCTACTGACTCTCTGGGAGGCAAAAGAAGTGCTGTAACTTCCAATTCTTGCTTTCTGAAGTATGAATTTGTCAGTCCATCAGAGCTTTCTCATCTCTCTTTTTCCTATTAGTCATCTTACAGTGATGAACGTTTGACCAGGCCTTTCTCCTTGGTGAATTAAGCACATTTTTGTTAAGCATGGTTTCAAAATGGGCGCGAATTAACTCTCACTTGAAGTCAATTGACAGATTCCTCAGGCTTTCACAGGAAACTGGAGCAAGTCACTGGTCAAAGAGTCTGGTGACACCAAGGTGCACATTTTAGGACCCAGGCCTAAGGTTAAAGAAGGCATAATATTGTCATTGATTTGTCAACAGTGATAAAAGTCCAAATATAGAAGCCTGGTTTTACTGAAATCAGGAGCTAGGATTTCACTTTTTTTAACTTAGGTGTTTAAGTTAAAAAAAAAAAATGTAAATACAGGTCTTTTTGTATTTCTGGGGAAGACGGAGAAGATTGACTAGTACTAACTATCCATAGACATTAAGAAGAGAAACCCAGCCATAATTTCAGTCTATACCTTGAAGCCACATGAGGGGTGTGGCGGGTGCAGAGATCCCACCTCAGGAACACAGCTGGGTATTCCTATCCTTCCGCTGTTTCCACCACGTGAGGCGGGCCAGTAGGGGGTGCTCCTGCGTTGAGCCACCCACCTCCCTACGCCCGACCACCTTCCAGGCTCCGAATGCCTCCCTAGGGGCGCCTTATGTCCGGCCGACCCCTCTCCCGGAGCACACTCGCTAGTCTGGGGGTAACGTGCCGCCACCACCCCAAGAATGGACTGTCTCGCGGCCCTGTGTCCTTGGGGTAACACAGGCCTAAAGTCCCACGGGTACTCAACCCAGTACAGGCACTTGGGGTACTTCCCCAAGTCCGGGGGCAAAAAGGTATAGTCTCCCTTAGTCCACAGACCTAAGGGGTCTCTTAGGCATAATTTAGACCCACCCCTCAATAAGTCTCCCACACCAGTCAAAAAGGAGAACTTTATTGATTACAGGGGGTAGGGTAAACTAGGGTACAGGATAGAGCAATATCTAGAAATCCTAAAGAGCAAACAGTCTGGCTGTGGTAGCCTTTTGATTACGCATATGTGATACCTTCAGATAAATATCTAATCAGATTGAGTAGCTTACTCACAAGCATCTTCCAAAGGCAGGTGAAGTTTCCCTTTGGAGGCAGGCGGTTCCTAGCTCGTGAGTTTGGGGGGAGAGAGCCAGTTTCAGATGTTAAGGCTTCTCTGTCCCCTGCCTGGCTGCTGCGTCACCTCATGGCCGGAGAGGAGAGACCGCCTCCTTCCCCATCCTAACTTATATAGCCCCTGTGACCTCATTCACCTGGGCCAGCGGAGGTCAGCCCCAGTTGGCTGTCAGCCAACCAATCTGAAATGCATCACCTGTTACCGGGCAGATCCCAGCTCCCCAGGTAGAAACCCCTTACCCAGGTAAGTGATGCAAGTCACGTAGGCAGAGGGAGCAGGTTTCCCCCTCCCTCAGGAATGCAGCCAGCTCCAGTTCCCTAAAGAGCCAGGCTGAGGGTGTGGTCCCCTGTGTGCTGGGCCCATCCTAACTGAATGGTCACAGCACAGAGATTTAAATCACAGTGTCACAGGGCAGAGATTTTTGGGGAGAAACCAAGGTGGCATTCTGCCACAAGGGTTATGTGCTATTGTTTCAGAATCCCAACTACAATATTTGACTTACGTTTAAGGATGACTGGCCGATCCATAACAGGGTACATGGTTAAATATGAGCTGCAACTAATAATTAAAGAGGTCAATACTATAGATATGGTTTCTTCTAATGAACCTTTTCTGTTTGCTCCTTTTTGAAGCAGTTATGTATAATTAAAATACACAAGGCCTAGCTTTTTGAAGGATCTAATTAATTAAAAACTACCAAGAGGTAAAATAGTACAACAATTAAAATAAATAACACATCTTATTTTCCTTTTCTGTCTCCAAAGGGTTTCGTCTGATCCATTATGTTTAAATGCTTGACTTTCTAAAAAAGCTGTGCACAAACACTGAAATTAAGCCATATGATGGAAGGGATTAATACAAAATTCTCAAGGGTTGCAGGTGCTTGACCTGAGAATTTAAAAGCTCCGAGCCCAGTAATTGTTCCAAATTGTTGTCATAATAGAGCAGCTGGTAAGAATGAGTTGACAGCAAGATGCTTGCTGCCTTCCTGGGGAACTGGATTAACCGGGGAATAACTGCCTGTTGATAATACTGGTCTTACTAAGTAAAAATATCTGTATTTCTAAGCCTAGGGGCAGCATAGATAGATCAGATGGCAAAATGATATTAAGCACGTGTGGAAAAATTGCAGCAGTCGGGGAAATGTGTGTGTGGGGGGGTTCATAATTACATTCACAGCACAATTAAATTACCTAACAAGTCCCCCAAAGTGAGAGCATTTGGGATCTGACAAATTGAGACCGGTGGGCAGATCAGCAAAGACAGCTGAGTGTATAGGCCACGTGTCGTTGCTTGTGGGCATGGACACACATAACACTTAGAATGGTTTAAATGTGGTTTACGCCTGAAGCAGACAGACATACATGGCTGTTAAGTCAGTTCACTGTGAACTGGTTCGCTATTGTATGTGGAAACCAAGTTTTCCCTGGTTAACACCTTGACTTTAGCAAGGCTTTTGTTATAGTCTACCACAACATTCTTGCAGGCAAGCTGAGGAAGTACAGGTTGGATGAACGGACTGTAAGGCAGATAGAAAACTGACTGGAGCATTGGGCTCAAACGGTAGTAATCAATGACTCAATGTCTAGATGGCAGCTGGTATCTAGTGGAGTGGCCCAGAGGTTGGTCCTGGGGCCGGTTTTGTTCAGTATCTTCATCACTGACCTGGAAGATGGCATTGAGTGCACCCTCAGCAAGTTTGCAGATGACACCAAGCTGGGGGGAGTAGTAGATACACTGGAAGTTAGAGCTAGGTTTCAGAGAGACCTCGATAAATTGGAGGTTTGGGCCAAAAGTAATCTCATGAAGTTCAATAAGGACAAGTGCAAAGTTCTGCACTTAGTATGGAACAGACTCATGCCCTGGTACAAGCAGGCAACTGGCTAAGCAGCAGCTCTGCAGAAAAGGACCTGGGAGTTACAGTGGGCAATAAGCTGAATATGAACCAACAGTGTTCCCTTGTTGCAAAGAGGGCCAATGGCATACTGGGCTGCATTGGAAGGTGCATTGCCAGCAGATGGAAGGAAAGTGATTCTTGCCATCTACTTGGCATTAGTGAGGCCACATCTGGAGTACTGTATCCAGTTTGGGGTCCCCCACTACAGAAAATATGTAGACAAATTGGAGAGAGTCCAGTGGAGGGCAGTGATCATGGTTAGAGGGCTGGGGCACATGACTTTTGATGAGAGGCTGAGAGAATGGTGCTTATTTAGTCTGGAGAAGAGAAGGCTGAGCAGGGATTGAATAGCAACATTCAACTACCTGAAGGGGGATTCAAAAGAGGATGGAGCTGGACTGTTCTCAGCAGTGGCCGATGACAGAACAAGGAGCAGTGGGCTCAAGTTGCAAAAGGGAAGTTTAGGTTAGATATTAGGAAGAATTTTCTCATGAGAAGGGGAGTCAAGCACTGGAACAGGTTACCCAGAGGGGTGGTGGAATCTCTGTCTTTTTAATCCGGCTAGACAAAGCTTTGGCTGTGATGATCTAGTTGGGGATGGTCCTGCTTTGAGCAGGGGGGTGGACTAGA
>NW_017729001.1:22224908-22228297 GCF_001723915.1 Gavialis gangeticus
TGAGAAGGGGAGTCAAGCACTGGAACAGGTTACCCAGAGGGGTGGTGGAATCTCTGTCTTTTTAATCCGGCTAGACAAAGCTTTGGCTGGGATGATCTAGTTGGGGATGGTCCTGCTTTGAGCAGGGGGGTGGACTAGATGTGACCTCCTGAGGTCTCTTCCAACCCTCATTTTCTATGATTCTATGATTTAATGGCACAGGTGTGGTTGGTCCCACACTGCATTGCTCCTCCCCACCCAACACATTGCTAACACTGGCTGGTTTAGTACACAATCAGAACTCTAGTGCTCCTTTTTCTTCCCCTTTACAGCCTGCGACACCTGTTCACCACTTCCCAATCAGTGATATTTTGGAACAGTTCAATTATTATGTGTGTCCATGCCCTGTGTTAGGTTACCAAGCGGCAGGCATTCTGGGTAAAAGGGCAGATTTATCACACAGACATGCTGCTCAGAAAGGAGGAGTGTTCACCATAGAGTTATGCAGAAGGTATCAAACTAGAGAACAGATTGTGAGTTAGGACTTTGCACTGACTGTTACTTTTCAGACGACATCTCATGATATTTTTGTGGTAATTGAACCTTGCAACTAAAACAGTGCAATAGTTTGTCATCAATTCTAAACAAATTAAAAAAAAATTTTTTTTTCAAACTAAGATAAAGCAACTTTTGTTTCTGATTAAATGCAAAAACTTTCATTTCTTGTTCAATGCAAAAGGTTGCATTTCTATTGAGTGGGGTTTTTTTTACTCTTACTAACCTTGAAACATTTAAAAAAAATCAATTTCATAACTAAAAATCTTCATTAAAAATATCATAATAAAATATCTATTTGGAAATGTTTCTTTGTTTTTGGATACAAACAATTCAGCAAGCCCCAGCTCACCAAAAATTGCAAACTTTTACTGTGTTGCTGAGTCTGTATTTTTTCATTAAAATGTTTTGGACTTGGAGTCAGTCAGGTAGATGGCTTTCCTAGGGCAGAGGAAATTGAGGCACGCAAACACTGAGCAATTTTTTTGAGGTTACATTACAATTCAGTGGTCCTGCTAAACACTGAACACCAGTGGGTTTTCTTGTTTGTAAATTATTGTGAAGGCTTAGCATGCAAAATGTGCAAAACTATGTGGATGCCTCCCTTGCTTTTATAGTACAGCCTGGTAAATATGCTTTTATAGTAAGATGAGGACTGTTATTTAGAAAGAGCATAAACTTAGGGACAGTATCACTAAGCACTGCTATTTTCCCAGACATGTACCCAAGCCTTTGAAAAGCAATGCATCCCACCAGGCGGCGTACCCACTCCCAAGCCCTGATTTAGAGTCCAGTTCAAGTCTAGTGCGTCCTAACGATGAGATGAAAGCCCTGGACCCTAACACTGAAACCTTCAGTGACTTGGGTGATGTTTGTGACAGGATCAAAATTTCAGTGCACAAAGTGCTCTTAGGATGTAGGTGTTGTGCTCCAGTAACCATCAGCCATTGCTCCTCAACCTGCTGGGTAATTCCTGTTGCAGCCAGTGCAAAGCAGAGGCCCCATTGTTTGTTACAGATCATAAACCACTTTGTAAGTGAGGCAATGACAGTAATTTGATTGGATCTTTGTGGTGCTTCCTAGCAGGACAGTTCCATAAAAAGCACACAGTGGGGCCTTTGTTTAGCATCAAATGGATTTTATAATACCGCCTACCTCTACTACAGTGTATCCATCAGTTAATCTCATCATGCCTTACAAAAGCAGTTGGTATTTCTATTTTCATTTTCGTGGATGAGAAAACTAAGGCACAGGGTGGAATGCGACTGCCCAGTGCCAAGCAGTGAATCAGTGGTACAATCAGAAACAGAATCCAAGTCTGCTGAGATACCCAGGGGCAGTCTGGGACAGGAGTTTTGCAGAGTTCATTTTTTTTAAACCAGCTTAAAGCCCATGTTATTTATGAAGAGGCAATGCCCTCAGGAGTCAAATATCTGCCATGTGGCTCAATGAGAAGGTAATTCATCTCTAGTTCAGTTTCTGCTTTTGAGTGGAGTACAAGTGATTTACCAGGACAACAGCAAAGTGCTCACTCTTCTTGGAGAATGGCTGCTATAGTAGTTCTGCTACCGCAAGCTTTTGACAGCTGTCCTGTTCTGGAGGAATTATCTAAGCGTATCCTCCATAGTGGTGGTACAAATGCTCACAATCTGTAATGTATATATTCTCATCACATCCCTTAGAGACGGGGATGTGCTATCATCCACATGACAGATGGAGCACAAAGACTACAAGCATAGGCAGGCATTACACTTCTAGCAGGAGAAATACCTCTCTCCCACTAGCAACTGGAAATGTACAATCATGCATTCAGTTTCTTCTGCAAGAAACATGCTTGATCTGGGAGAAGGAACTTCCTGTTGGAACCAGGAAGGTCTCTCTTGAGCATGAAAGGAGCAAACACCTGTACATGTCTCCTCTGCTTGATGCTTTCCGGGGACTGGGTGGAATCAAGCAGCAGGAAAATGCTCCCCAGACAGGGTGGCCCTGGTCTGGAAGAGTTTAGGGAGCAGTGGGGAGGGGGAGTCTGCAGGCAGCAATTTTATACTCTCCCTTTCTCAAGCTGATTTCTAAAGCTGAAAATTACTCCAAAATTTGCAGCACCGCAAATGAACTTCCATCTATGCACTGTGACTTGCCCGTCATTACTCAGGAAGCTCATAATCAAGTGGGAAATTGAGCCCAATGTTCTCAAATACCTTGGTAGCAACCTAATCACTGGGACCATCTTTCCTCTCTCATGAGACTTCCTCTAATGCTCACTGAAATAAGTTAAGAGATTTCCATTTTCTTAAATCACTGTTGGATCAGGCTTCTCCCCAGTGGGCATGCCTACATGTGCATTAATGTGCCTTTTCTAATGCACAGTAGTGCATTTGCATGCTTTTTTAGTGACACTTAATGCACAGTAGACTATTTTGCTGCACATTAGTGTAATGTCACAGTTTTTTGCATAACACATTAATGCACAGTAAAATAGTCCACTGCGCATTAAGGCACATGTGCAGATGAGTCCAGTATGGAATGTAAAGCTTAAAATTGACAGCAGTCTTGGATGGGGATTATTTTATGTGCTTCAAATAATTTACAATGGGGTGCTATTTTTGGGTTTTTGCTCTTAGGCACAAGAAATGCACTTCTGTAGTAAAATACTTTGCTTTTTTAAAATTTATTTTGAGTTTAATATTTGTTTTTTTGCCAAGCTAGATGAGAACAATAACTACAGTCAAATTCTGGGTTTCTCCAGATCTGTGAGAGAGGCTTATCCCGTCTAAGTCTCAAAGGGTGCAGATGACCTGGTTTTCTCTATCACCAGTGACTTATAGATTCATAGATTCATAGATTAAGGGTCGGAA
>NW_017729001.1:22228308-22229970 GCF_001723915.1 Gavialis gangeticus
CCCCGCTGCCAAGGCATCGAACCTGTTCCCCAGCTGAACTTAGAAGAGCAAGAAGAGGTTGAAACCAGAATTGTGGTCTGGTAGGGAGAACCTAGGCAACTTTTATGCATCAAAAGAGAAAAAGGAGATAAATATTAAGGAAATATTATTTAAGCTAAAACAAGATCCAGCTGCATCTACAGAAAGTGATTATTTTATTCTCCAAGGCCTGCATGGAAAAGATGTGTGGTGAACAGCATGCGGCAGAAGATGTATGAATCATTTCACAATGAATCCCAAGTGCCTGATACTTTATTACTTTACATGGGAAGTTACTTCCAGAGGTAGTAAATTTTTGACTTAAGCTTCCTTTGCTGGCTATTATCCTTCAGCTTTTCTCCCTTTAATTAAATCATATAAACGTTCTGGCTTTTTCTTTGTTTTGTTTAACCATTTGCAATCCTTTAATGGCAATGGGCAGAGAAAAATAAATGTAAAAGAAATATGTTTTAGCAGCAAACCCAGCTATGGTCAATGCTGAGACTGATACCAAGATCTACTGGTACTGTGAAGGAGATTTATTGCATTTCAACACCTCAACAGACAGCCATGAAAACTGTGATCTTCCCTAGAATCCCAGATTAGATACAGTAATGTGACAGAAGAAAGATATGGGTAGTTAGGAATGGATTTTCTTCTTTATATTGAATCCCTTTGTTGCATGAGTAACTGTTCTGGCAGCTTATAGAACTTGAATGTGTCAGGTTTCTGTAATTACAGCCACCTGGGAAACGTTCTACCTGATGTTCTCTATTATGTCTAGTTATCTATTAATAACAGAGCTAGTGCTAGTTAATATTAATGTTTCTTATTCAATAATGCATTGTTTATGTAAGTACTTATTTGGTTTTTCTTACTTGAGGCAAGCTCCCGTTGACTTTAATGGGCAAGAACAAAGAAGGTTAATAACAGGTTAACGTCAGAGCAGGAAATAAAATACGGTGGGTGCATCTACACAAGATGTTTTACTGTGAAGTAGCATTTACTGTGAAGTAGCATTGGACATAAGGGAAAAACTTCTTCACGGTTCGACTGTCCAGGGTCTGGAACAGACTTCCCCCAGAGGTGGTACAATCACCTACTCTGGAAATATTCAAAAAACGTCTGGACGCTCACCTTGCTGGGGGCATCTGGCCCCAGCAGTCTTTCCTGCCCAAGTTCAGGGGGGCTGGACCTGATGATCTTGTTAGGTCCCTTCCAGACCCTAACATCTATGAATGAATTTATGAATAGTTTACTGCACAGTAAGCATGTTTTCCTACACGTGCACACGCTTACTGTGCAGTAAACCTCATTAATTGCGAGTATATTTGCTACCTGCAAATGCAAATAGCAAATTTACTTGCAATTACTAACTGTACAGTAGCGCTTGTGTGGATGCCTGACCAAGCGCAAATCTGCTCCTGCTCAGCTGGCCACCATGGGGCAGGAGATTGCTGCCTGCCCCCAGGAGCTGCCTAATGCCGGGGTGGGCTCTGCCACCAGAGCCTGGGAAGGGACTGTGTCTCCCTGTCATGGCATCAGGATGCTCCAAGCCCCCCACTCCAAGATCACAACTGGGGAGTGGAAGCAGGGACATCCTTATCTCCCAGCCCTTGCTTAGCTATGGTGATAGGGGACCAG
>NW_017729001.1:22234970-22257213 GCF_001723915.1 Gavialis gangeticus
AGAGCCTGGGAAGGGACTGTGTCTCCCTGTCATGGCATCAGGATGCTCCAAGCCCCCCACTCCAAGATCACAACTGGGGAGTGGAAGCAGGGACATCCTTATCTCCCAGCCCTTGCTTAGCTATGGTGATAGGGGACCAGGGGCTGGGAGATCCTTATCTCCCAGTGCCAGCTTTGTGGTTGCGGGGCTGGTGCTGAGAGATTCTTATCTCCTAGGATCTCTCAGCACCAACCCCATGATTGCAGAACTGGTGCTGGGAGACAAGGATCTTTTGGTGCCAGCCCCCCAACCTTGCAGCTAGTGCTGGGAGCTCCCTGCTGGTGGGGGCTGGGGAGCCTGTTCCCCACCCAGCTCTGCCATCATGGAGCTGAGCAGGGAACAAGCTCTTCAGCCCCCTCCCTGTGATCACGGAGTAGGGGCTGGGAACTGTCCTAGTCAGGGGCAGGTCCCAGCACCAGGCCCCAATCAGGTGATTGAGGCATGAGGCTTGGAAGGAGCTGCAGGGGTGGAGCAGCTAGTAGTGAGCCCCCAGCTGGGTGGGGAATCCATTCTGCCAGTGAGAAAGAGAGACAGCATTGATCATAGGTGGTTCAAATTTTGTAATTTGACACTGTAGAGTCATTTCCAGTGCTACTGTGCAGTAGCATTGGTGTCATAGTTCATGCCTGCTGACTCTATCACTGTAGCAATGAGCTAGTGACGTAGCTTGTCACTATGGTGACATAGCATCCTGTGTAGATACTCCCTGAATGTAGTAATAAATAAGACTTAATATCTGCTTATCTATTATTTCTTCCTCTTTAATCATGCCTTTGCTGTATGAAAGAAAAAGTCTATATAAGAGCATAGACTCCGTTTAAAATCTTATATTTTAAATGAGTTTCAGCCTAAGTGGTTTTAAAGTACTTTCTACTTTTCATGGAGATATAACCTGTTTGACCTATAGCCCAGATTCAATATTATCACAGATTGTCCTGTTTCCCAGAGAGAGAGAGAGAGCATTGATCATAGGTGGTTCAGATTTTGTAATTTTGTTGCTGGGTAACTGATTACTCAAGTGACTTATTTTGTGATTTAGGCTGTTTTGATCAGTAGTTTTTATGGGATTTTTATACTGAGTTTTCTATAAATTGATGGTACCACAGATGAGGACAAATAACACATTTACACCCCTGGACACGACACACAGTTCTATTCTACTCTAAGTCACTCTACTATAGGGGTGACTCCTATACACTGGGTAAAATTTCATATATACTTATCAGCAACAACTTTTCTACCGATTTCAAGATAATGGCAGAATATTTTCAGTACTGGAAGCTCTGTTCATGTGTTTCTAAAACAAATGTAACAAATCTTATATTGAAACAATTATCCCAAAGAGAAGCCACACAAGGTTCCCTTTTGTGATTAAAAAGTCCAAAATGAGCCTTCTCCAAAATATCTGGAGGTAGACCTGAGCAGAAGCTTGACTTCTAAAGTTCATATGGAAAAGACACTCAACAGAGAAAAGAAAGAACAAATTCATCTGAACACATGTGGGTTAGGGCTGTGTGAAGCTTCAGTCCCTGATTCAATTTGGCAGAGATTCGGGCCGATTCAGTGGCTGAATCTCTGAATCAGAATTGAATTAGAGGATCCTTTCATCTCTCTGAATTGAATCAGAACCCTCTGAATCAATTTGGAGAGATTCAGAAGATGCAGAGATTCGGGCATAGAGACAGCTTTAAATGTTTTTTCTCCATACCTCTAGGTATCAGGTGGCTCGTGAGTGCTGCGATGCTGGAGCGCATGGAGTGTCCCACAGAAGCACTTCTGATCCACTTCCAGGTCCACCAGGGAGTGCATGGGGGACCCCCCCCCCCCCCCTCTGGCTTGGCAACTGGTGCCTCCTGAGCCTGGGGGGGCACCCAGGGTCCCCCTGTGGCCGATCGCCGAGGTGGGAGGAGCACGGGGGGGAGGGGAGGTGCCCCCTGTGCACTCCCCAGTGGACCTGGAAGTGGGCCGGAAGTACTTCTGGTCCACTTCTGGGTTCATTGCTGAGCACGTGGAGGGGCCCCACACTCCTGTAGGACGCTCCATGTGCCTCAGCATTTCAGTGTTTATGAGCTGTGTTGGTACCTTGAGTTATGTAGAAAAAACATTTAAAGCTGTGTCTAAGGCCAAATAACTGATTCTCCAAATCAGCACCGAATTGAATCAGGGACAGTGATCCAAATCAACTAATTGAATCACTGTCCCTAATTCAGGTTGAATCTAAATCCAAATCGAACAGGGCCTGCTTTGCACACTCTTAATGTGGGCATAAAAGTTCATGCACATTTAAAAAAACTACTCTAGTTGCTGAAAATTGGATACAATCAAAACAATTACTAATTTGACATTAGCAATTCATGAGGATATCCAAAACCTTCCACAGACCTGAAGTCTCACAAGCCATTTTGGGATTTGGCTAATACTCTTAAAGTAACCTCATTCACTTTTGAGCTGATTGGAAAGAATTCTGGAATAATGCTGATGTCTCGTATGCACACCCAGTTGCTGACCTCCTGAAAGGACTTCCAGACTTCAGGCTACCCCAGAAACAATAGTTTGCATAAACCACTGGAGACCTTTGCCAGTGCAATAATCTTATACTTCTGGAAGATGAAAAAAGCCAATTAGTGCAGGTACCAGTCACAAGGTATGAATTTCTTTGACTTGTTGGTGGCATCTCAGACTTGCATCACTTCTGAAACTATCTACTTGCTTCCTAATAGGGAAACAGTTAGCTGAATACTACTTATCATTTCTCTTGCCATGTGAAATATTACTTCTAAAACTAATTCATGTTATGATTTAATGCCAATTTGACCCTAATTTAATATTGATTTGGTAGTTGCTTGTTTTGTCTTTCTGTCTCTTTCTCTCTCTCTCTTAGTGTAATTTCTGAAATAATAGCCTAACTTTGAGAATATATTTTCAAGTGCATATATTTCAAAGTGTTTATTGATATTTCTAAAAAAACAATTAAGTCACATTACTTTCAATAAATGACTTTCTTTCCTCCCTCCATTGCTTCCTAGTTTAATTTCCAAAATAATAGCTTAACTTTGGTAATATATTTTCAAGTATTTATTGATATTTCTAAAAAAAACCCAATTAAGTCACATTACTTCCAATAAATGTTGTGTGTCTAGATCCTTGGTGAGGACTTGGACAGATATTAGATGTGCAGCCTAAAAACCTAATCAGTCCCTCAAGGGAGGTTGGCTTTACAACCGCTAATTCATTGATAAGGGTGTCATAATTATCCTAAGAAGAAAAGCTGTTGAAGCTGGTCACATAGCTACCAATCCCACAGTTTACAACCCATGGTAGCTGGAGTGGAATGGTTGTGTTCATGTGAAAACTGCTGAAGTCCTAGGGGTCTCCACATGGGCAGAGCCACTCATCTGCATACTGTAAATTGTAGGCTCAGGGCCTGTGAAGTAAAAGCAGGTACTGCTTGGTACTGTCCCTTCCAAAAGTTTACCCCATTAAGGCATAATGGAAACATCCTACACTTCAAATTATCTGATCCAGGGATGTCCAGCTCATTTGGCCCTATGGATTGGATCTGAATCACAGGGCTTCTCATGGGCCAGACAACCCACATGCACCAGTGGTATGGCTTCAGGACCCAGAAGATGAACACTGCCAACACTCGTTCTCCCTCTCCCCAACTTTTCCCCTGTTGCAAAGTTTAGTCACCAACAGCAACCAAAGATCCCAAATTCTGTGGCAGAGGTTGGGAGGGGCAAGCAGCAGTGGCATTCATTCCTTGGGTTCCAGAACCACATCAGTGGACTTGGACAGCCCTGACTTAACCTGTCACAAACTAGGTTCACCCCTACTATTAGGGCTGTATGAAGCTTTGGTCCCTGATTCAATTTGGTGGAGATTTGGTTTGATTTGGTGGCTGAATCTCTGAATCCAAATTGAATCAGAACCCTTTTATGTCTCCGAATTGAATCGGAACCCTCTGAAGAGATCCAGAAAGATTCAGCGATTTGGACGTAGACACAGCTTTAAATGTTTTTTCTACATACCTCTAGGTTGCAGGGGCTTGTCAATGGTGTGATACTGGGGCACATGGAGCATCCCAAAGGAGCTCAGGGGCTCCCCAGTGTGCTCAGCAGCAGACCTGGAAGTGGACCAGAATCACTTCCGGGTCCTCCGAGGAGTGCACGCCTCCCCACCCCGGCCCCCAATCCCCTCCAGCTCAGTCACTAGTCCCCCTGCAACTGATTGCTTCCAGTCCACTTCTGGGTTTGCTGCCGAGCAGAGGGCCCCCCTGCACTCCTATGGGATACTCCATCTGCCCCAGCATCACAGTATCCACAAGCCATGCCTGCTACCTCAACGTATGTAGAAAAAACTTATAAAGCTGTGTCTATGTCCGAATTGCTGATTCTTCAAATCTGCATCAAATCTTCAGATTTGGATTCAGCCAAATCGAATCGGGGACAGTGATCCGAATCAACGAATTGAATCACTGTCCCTGATTTGGGCCGAATCTGAATCCAAATCGAATAAGGCCCGCTTCTCATGGCGCTAGTGTGTGTGTGTCTGTGTGTGTGTGTGTGTGTGTGTGTGTGTGTAACTATTTGTACATATACATATACTTACACACACACACGATTGCTCTGACACTCTTTTACATAAGTAGTAACCAGTGACTGGGGCTTCTAAGACCACACAAATCTGGTTTGTTCACAACAGTACAATACACTACTCATTTAGAGATATCTCATGAAACTCTCCAGTTGATATATATCTTAGTCTTTTGAAACTACAGTGCCACAAAATAATATGCCTATTAGTGGTTTTAGCAAAATGCTCAGGACAAGTTATGATTATAAACTGGGCTTCCAGGCTAGGGACAGCAGTTGCACATAAACTGGTATAAGGGTGCAGATAGAAGTGACCATTTTTGCTTGATCTGGCCATAGAAGGCAGCCTATAGCCATGACCAGACACAAGTGCACAGCTGCAGACAGCTTCAAAAATGGCCAATTGGGTGAAAATTGCATGAGGGGTCTGATGAAGATGTTTCAAAACAGTGTCTTCCATAACTTCTGTCTGCACTTCCTCCCCACCTATCACTTTTCAGAATGGGAGGGGGAAAGGGAGTGGAGGGAGTTCAGTCTGGGTTTTTTTTAGGCCCTGCTAAAGGGCGGGAAGGTGTACTGTTGACCCCCCCTGAAGAGAGGGTTCTCCAATTCACCTACCCCACCCTCCAGCACCAGCTGGGGAACCCCTAGAATGAGCTCCGTCTCCTCCCTTTCCCACTTCCCATTCTGAAAACAGCAGTTTCACAGGAAGGATAGGTCATTGCTAAGGGACACTGGCTGCAGGCTGGCAGCGAGCAGCTAGATTCCCCTCCCCCCTGGAACCAACAGTGAACTTCTGTGTGGTCTGGGGCTCAGTGTAACTCAGAAGACTACCTGCAGTGTACAGCACTGCAAATGGGTCTGTGGTGTTGCATATTGCATGTCCACGCTTGTCTGGACATGTCCTAAGTGATCAGAAACCAGTTAGGTTAAATCAGTTTATTGAACCTCTGTCCCAGTTCCCCTCCAGATTCAAGTTAGCTCACAGTCCACCAGCTTCCCAGGATTCTTTGCATCACCCCTCACCGGGTGGGTGGGGTAGCCTTGGCCCAAGCTGTCTGCTCCAGCTGAGCAGCGAGGTGTGCTCCCGGAGCCCCCAGCTTGTGGCCTGGGCCACTGCAGGCATGTAGCTGCATTTCCAGAATCAGAAGTGAATGTCTGTTTACTTGTTTATCTGTTCAATCTATGCAGCTTAGACTAACCTGCAAAAATTGAATCAATTCAGCCTGTCTGTACTTAGCTCTGGTGGTACCTCTAGCTTGTTATCTGATTGTTCTGGGCCTAAGTTTCCCCTTCTGTAAAGCAAATATAGCAATACTGCTCTACCTTCTTAGGGTGTTGTGCAGATAGTGTTGTTCATGCACAGGAGACAGTATATGTAGTCGTTACTCTATAAAACTCTGTAAATAGGTAAGAAAATACTTTTCCCAACCTGAGGACAGTTATGAGAATGCATCTGTGCTGAAAATTTAAAGCAGGTAAAATTAATAGGGAAGCCACTTTCATAACACGTTCTGTTATGAGATGAAGTTGGTCATTTATCTTTGTTATAGACAAGGAACCTCCCTAACAAAAAGGATCCTTCAGGACATCAAAGTCAAGTTCCCGCCAATCAAACTCCTTTGATCTCATAAGCACTTTTCTCTTGTCATTTCAATAGCTGTGTTCCTACTAAGTGGTCCCTAATATCCCAGGATGTCTGGATAATTGCTTAGGGAAGATAGGAACCCTTGATTTTCATCATTATATCAAACTTCAAAGATAATTTGCTACTGATTGCATTTCTGGCATTCATTATAAAATGCAGTACACACGTGGCAGTACGCGAGGAGGAAGGGAACACCATTCCTGCTTGTGTATAGGTACAAACTCTACATTGGAGCTCAAGAGCTTTCCACCTCTGGCTTCTCAGAGTGCAGATACATGTATGGATTGTGTTAGTTCACAGCTTTACTTGTCAGGTAAAACGTGCTTTAATATCAGTGCTCTAAAATCAACAGAATTGGCTACATCTCATAAGGGATATTACTGAAATTATTTTGTTGAGGTTTATCTTTGGCACTAGCTCAGACGTGACGGCCAGCTAAAACGTGAAGAAAATGAACACTTTGGACCCATTACATGTGCTGAACAGTGCCTGGAAAAACGTGAAACAAAATGCTATCATGAAGTGTTTATTTTGTTTTATGTGACACAAGTCAGGGACCAGACAGAGCAAACAGTGAGGAGGATATCTCTAGCTGTGGCCAAATGATAGAGGAAGAATTTATCCAATATATTTTCCACAAAGATGATTTGTTTTACTGTGGGACTAACTAGTGAAGACTTGCATGAAACTGTACCTCAGGAGTTCACAAGGACCCCAGGTGGTATTGGCAAAGATGATACACAGCATGTGATGTGCATAAACACGCTTTGCCGATTTATAGAGCAGAATCTCTTTGAAGACTTCAGCTATTTTTATCGAAGAGAAAATTTTGTGGAGAAAAAGGTGGGAGCTGTTCACAGACCAATGAAGATAACAGACTTCTTTCCGTGAGACTGTATATTTTTTACCTGCTGGGCTGTTTCTTACAGTGTTTACTGTATTGTTGTTTGCCTCGTTCCAAGTTAAGCATTTCCAAGTCGCATCAACTTCTTTGTGGGATGTTTGTAATAATTCTGCTACCTATTTATGGGTTGTTTTTTTGTGTTGGGGGAGTCCTGTTTTGGTATGGAGATGTCTCTGGGATTCTGCCAGACTTAGAAAATTTCCCAGTTCTGGTTAACATGGGAATCACAGTGTGAAACCCCTGGTTTTGTTCCATTTATTAACATAGTCTGTTTACCTGCATAATTTTTTTTGGGGGGGGGGGGGGAGCGGAGTGGGAGGAGGGAGAAATCTATTCAAACCAGCAGACTCTACTATATCATGCTTGGTGCGTGGGAATATTTGGGTGAATCGTGCAAAGGATTATGTTTTCCAAAAAGGCCCCTCTCTCCTTTTCTCTGGTCAGTCTGTTACTGATGCTAAAGATTTGACAGAGGTTTGGCTAGGATATGAGGTTTTATATTACGACTCACAAAAGATGAGTGCCTGCAAAATGGGAAAGGGTAAATTGGAATGGGTAATGTAGCAATTGAGAGAAGGCGCTAATGAAGGGGAGAGACGTGAAAGTGTCTTACTCTGAAATGCAATGAAAATGCAGGCACGTGTTACTGGACAGAGTTTCCTCAACCTGAGAGAAGAATCCTTTTTACATCACTCCTGGCTTTTGTCTTGGAGAGTTGCAACGTTGCTGTCAATTCTGCTTGAGAGAATAAAGTGAAATTAAATGGAAATGGATGCCTAGTACCTGGACTGAATTTTTAAATAGTGGGGGGAGGAAACCCTTGCATTCTGAAAAGTACGTGCAACTTTGCTGTCAGTGTAGTTGGTGAAGCTGTTGAGGAAAACCAATGTACCTTGACAGTAACTGGTATTGTAGTGCTGAAGGGATTATATAAACCTAGATAAGTTAACTGTGTGAATCCTACAGGGAAATCTAGCTAGATAAGCCAAACTTCTTTAATATATGTTTAAATTTCCAGATGCAAACATTCCTCTGCCAGCTAGCAAAGATGTCATATTTAATAGGTGCAAAATGTGTCCTTTTGAGTGCAAGGAAACTCTAGGACGAGAGCAGCTATCTTTAAGGCACTTACAGTGTCTTAGTTTTCCTTTTATGAAGCCCAAACCAAATGTGTCCCTAATTTTAATGGGGGACAGTTTCTGCATGATATCTTAACACAAACATTTAATTAGTCTAAATCTCTAGGGGGCATATTCAGACACACTTACTGAAGATACTACTCCATATATAGTGGCAAAAATTTTGATACAGAGCTCTAGGATTGCAGCAGAAATCCTCTGATCCAATTTGCAAGGGAATAATGGGAAGACTCACAATGACACTGAGGGGAAGGTGTTTCTCTGCAGTATGATCCAAGGCTGGCAGTGCTGTGCTGGTTGTCCCATGTCTGTGCCCAGTGTGGTT
The DNA here is from genome assembly GCF_001723915.1 of Gavialis gangeticus. Taxonomy (NCBI): domain Eukaryota; kingdom Metazoa; phylum Chordata; order Crocodylia; family Gavialidae; genus Gavialis; species Gavialis gangeticus. The sequence continues at coordinate 22,243,621 of NW_017729001.1, forward strand.
GTGTTTTCACCTTCAGTCAAACTGCACCTTGGTTCTGTGAAAAGGGCATTCACTTGCCTTGCTTCAGTGCAAGTCCATGACTGAACAGCCTATATTATTTAGAAACAAACCATATGTAATTAACTATTTGTGTTAAAACAGCACCCAGAGGTTCTTGCTAACAATAAGACCCTGAGGTCACCCAACAGGTCAGTAGCAAAGAAAGAACCCTGTTTTCCCAACTTCTAGTTCAGCATCCTGGTGCTGATGTATACTGCTTATCAAAATGTTTTAAAATCAGTCTGTAAGTTCTTGCTGCATAGGCGATGCATAGGGGAGGCACAGGGGGGCATGTGCCCCCCCTGAGATTGGCCGCCACCATCTTCTGCAAGCAGCCACCGCTTGCCACCCCCTCCCCCCTCTCACTGCCGCCACAGCCAGTGGCATCTGTGGGCAGTCCCCACTTGCCATGCCCCCCCCCCAACATTGCCTCCAGCGGCTGCGGGCAGTCACTGCTTGCCACCATCGACACTGATGCCAGCAGCTGCGGGCAGTCCCCGCTCGCTGCCATGGTGCCCCCCCTCTAAGTCTTGGGAGGCACCAGTCGTTCATGTCTTGCTGGTTGAGGAAAGAACCATACAGAAGAGCACAAGACGAAGGAATGTTGGGCAGAACATCAAAATTTTGCCTCTATTAACATATAATAAGCAACTGTTGATCGCGGATGGACAGTTCTGGATTGCGGTGGACTCATAAGGGGTCTAGTCAAGTGCCTGATGAATACACTTGTACGGAGTCCTGTGACCATCACACCAAGACCTTTGACATGTATGCCTAGGCAAGAGTGTGGAGGAGTGGAGCCTGCCCTAGACCTACTATCTCTCCTTTAGACCATTGACACAGAATCCAGGAGCCAGATGGAGTCCAGACCTTCAGTGCCACAGAGCAACAGATAAGAGCTGCTGCTGACTGCCTGATACTTCAGCGAGGGTGTGTTTCTGTCACGGTGATGTCCATTAGCCTTTCTCCATCTGAGTGCCCACAAGGCAGTGTGGGTTAGGGGTTTTTGGTGCCCTATACTCACTTTACTGTGGAGATTGTGACATTGTGGTATTTTATAGAAGCTATCCCTACACAAGTAGCCCCACCACATTACCATCAGGTCCTGCCATTGGATACAGACTGTGGTCATACCCAGGACCATATTAAAATATAGCCTTCATTAAAATGGTGCAGAAGGCCATGCCTACCACGTATGTTCTAGCTGAATTTATAACTTGACCCTTGCCCTCAGAATTACTAAAAGTAACTTCAGAAAATACATATCCACTCATGTAATTACATCTTTTCGATTTTTTTTCCTTTTTTTACCATCTACACAAATCCTGTTTATATGAGAAACTGGATATGAAACTACTCACACCTCAGTTTTCCACCTACAATTTGGCCTAACCTAGCAGAGGTGACAAACTTTGAGCTGCCCTAAAACTATGGTGTTCTCCACAGCGGTATCTAGATGGAGTTAGAGTCAATGTGTGATCCAAGGCATGGACCATACTAGATTTGGGGCCAAAGGTAAGTATCTACTTCAAGTATGTTAGTAGTAGACTTATGAAGCAGACTTGTAAAAGTTTTGGTTTAAATCCATGGCCCCTAGGCTATCATGAATATAGCCACAAGTATATAGTCACAAGTACATTTTAGCTAAGTTCTGAAATAAAGAAATTGTTTGAGCAGATAAAAGCCATTTCTTCTGAAACAAGTTTTCTCCTATAGGCTTCTTGTAATCTAGTCTCCCTGATTGTTTTTATTTTAGCCTTTAATGCCCTAGGAGCTTATACATCTTGCTAGCACTGTTGCTTTCATTGTCAGTGTCATATTAATCATAAGTCTGTGTCAAATAGTAGAGCCATTTGTACTCAGATTCCCAGTTGCTAGATCCTCTTGAGATTTTGCCTTTCATGTAGGAGAGCAATTTAATTTGTTTCCCTTAATTATTTTTTTACTCTTCTTTGAATCTGTCTTCTCCCATTCTTTTCTATTTCTTTAAATATTGTGCTTCGTTTCCCTGAATAATTTAAACCAATTGTCCTAAACATTTGGAAAAATCTCAATATTCCAACAAAGTTGTTATTGCCGTTGGGTAGTTCCAAGCATCACACTTTTTAAAGAGGTGCTTGGAAAGTAAGACTTGAGGAGAATTGGTTTGAATCCTTACTGGAGGCTTCGCTGCTTCTGGTATAACATCAGCACTACTGAACTGCCCCTTAAGGACTATGCCTTTTTCAATACTGACTGCATCCTTGTTAATCTTTTTTTAAATGTTAAATTAACCCGGCTGGTAGTAGGAGCTAAGCAATGCTGTGGAGTTGGGCATGGGAGCCTTTATCTTGAGAGACTGCTGCAGAAATTTGTCTTGAGTCCACCCTGGTTGTTTTTTGACTTACAACCTGAAAGATGTCTTATACCTTCTCAATGCCAGCAGTTCCTATGAATCTGTCCAGGGCATGGAAAATGAGTGGGCATCCTGCAGGTCAGGTTATATTACAATCATTGAAATTCTCAGTCAGAGTTTCCTGTCCGTCTTCTTTCCCATAATGTGTGTTTGAGGACCTGTTCAGTGACCCAGTTCTGCTTCTTGTGTGACTTGGTCATAGCAACTCTATATTTGCCAGCCTGTTTGAACACATCTAACACAAATCCCTGTTCATTCTTCAATTCCATGAGGAATTGGCCCTAAAGTGGAAGTTGAATCCTGTGGAACCATGACTGGAATATGCCTAAGTGCTCTCAAGTTTGTTTGCTACTGTATTTTTAAGAAAATATAGGGAGACTACAAATCCTATTTTCACCAGAGAGCTGAGCCTTCATCAGATGAGCATTATATTGAAAATAATATAACTATTGCATTTCTAAGTAGGCTGGCTGTGCTGGGGGAAACAGACCTTATATGGCAGATGTTTTAAAAAGCAGTAATGTTTACCGTATGAATTTCATTGCAATATTTGTCCATTTTCACTATTCGCTCTCTGTGTTAGTATTGTTCACTATTTTACCGGGGGTGAGGGGGTATACCAGGGTGGAGGGGACGGTTGGACCTGAGACACATATGGGACCTGCTTATTATATTGGAAACAAAAGAAATCCTGGCATCGGTCTGTAGTCTTATTACTAGACGGAGATGGCAAAGTATGAATAACAATGCAGAAAGAGACAGAAAATTTCAATAAAGATTTGTGATGTATTCTTAGGAAATAGGATGACCATGCTTAGGATAATGAAATGCTTTCCAGTCCATTAGTTACAAAGAGGGATGTTAAATCACAGCTATGAGGGATAAACACTTTTTAAAACCATGAGGCCTGGAGACGAGAAGTCCTAAAAGAACTGGCTGAGAGTAGCTTTAACTCACAGAGATTAATTTCTAATGAAAATTTTAAAATAATCAGCAATTGTTGAAAATTGTTGACAATTTTAAAATAATCAGCAACTCAGGGCAAGTCCAGAAGACTGCAAGAGTAGCATAGGTGTGCTAACAAAAAAAGACAAGTAGGACAACCTGGGTAACTATGGACTTGTTATTTTAGTATCAACCTTGGCCAGAAAAATAGAAAAAATAAGAAAGGATTTAATTAAGAATTAAAAGACAGGAATATAATTGATGCCACTCAACATGATTTAGTAGAAAATAGGGCTTGTCAAATAAACCTGATCTCATTCTTTTAGCTAACATGTTTAGTTGATGAAAACACTTAAACTTTTGCAAGACTTCTGATTTAGCACTGCATGACTGTATTAGTAAAGCATCCCCTACATGGACTAATAAATGGCTAGCTGACAGATTTCAAAGTAGTTGTCACTGGAAAAATGTCATTGATTGGAGTCTGCTTAGTAGGGATTCTGCAGGGATTAATACAATGCCTAATAAAAGTATTAAATAGTATCAATGGTCTAAAAGTAAATATAACATTTGCAGAATGATTAATAATAAGAAGAAGAAGAGCACCAGACCCAGATCAGCTGGGAGTTGGACTTATCCAAACAATGCATTTTAGTTGCACTTGGCTATATGCTATATCTAGGAACAAAAAATAGACATCATGCCTACAGAACAGGGGCCAATATTTTGGAAAGTAGTCCCTGCAAATATCTAACTAGAGATCATAAAGGACAAGCCAGTAAAAATATGCTTCTACTGCAATGCTGTGAGAAAATAGGATTGATATTTGTCTTGGGATGTATAAATAGGAGAGTAGTGACTGGGAGTGGAATGGGAGTTTCCCCTGCTGTTTATACCACATCAGTGAGACAATACTAGAAGCTTGTCTTACATACAGGTCTGGTGTCCTCATTCAAAAAGGACATAGAGAAAACCAGAGAAAGTAGAGAAAAGACCCACCAAACAATTCAGGAGCTGGAGTAACTGTTTTATCATAAAGACTTCATCAGCCAATCATATCACGCTGTTTAAAAAGGAGATTCAGAGGTAACTTTTAACCTTGCCAAATCCTTTTTTTCAGGGAGAAAGTAAAGGACAAAAAAGGGTTCTTTAATCTGGGAAATAAAGATTACCAGAAGCAAATGTCTGGAAGCTGAAACCATGACAATTCAAATAACAAACAAGGCGCACAGTTTTTTAAAGTAACTGTAACCAATAGGGATGTGCAAAACGGGCCCTAATCAGTTCAGATTCAGCCCAAATCAGGGACAGTGATTCAATCCATTGATTTGGATCACTGTCCCTGATTCGATTTGGCCAGATCCAAATCTGCCGATTCGATGATGATTCAGTGAATCAGTGATTTGGACTCAGGCACAACTTTAAAAGTTTTTTTACATACCTTGAGGTAGCAGCGTGGCTCGTGATCACTGTGGTGCTGGGGTAGATGGAGTGTGGGAGGGGGAGGGAGGGGGCTTTTCAGTGTGCTCGGCAGCGAACCTGGAAGTGGATCAGTACTTCCAGTCCACTTCCAGGTCTGCTGGGGAGTGCACTGGGGGCCCCCCTGTGGCCCTGCAGCCCAGAGATCAGCCACAGGGGGACCCCAAGTGCCACCCCCAGACCCAGGAGGCACCAGTCACTGAGCCAGAGTTCACTGGGGGGAGGGAAGGGGTCAGCTCGCTTCCCAGTGGACCCGGAAGTGCTTCTGGTTCACTTCTGGGTCTGCTGCCGGGTGTGCTGGGGACCCCCCCCCACCCCGTGCTTCTGTGGGATGCTGCATCTGCCCCAGCACTGCAGCGGTCAGAGCCCCTGCTACCTAGAGGTATGTAGAAAAAACATTTAAAGCTGTATCTATGTCCGAATCACCGAATCTGTCCAAATCTCTCCAAATTGATTCAGAAAAATTAAAGGGTCCTCTGATTCAATTCAGATTCTGAGATGTGGCCACCAAATTGGGGACCAAAGCTTCGTACAGCCCTACTAACCAGCCGTTGGTAAAAGGCAGGATAGAGCTGCACTTTTACAGACTGAGTCAGAGATGTATAGCATAAGGTTTCAGAAGCAGGGGTCTTCCTTCATCAGAAGCTGTGAAAGGACTGCTAAGCTTGCTCCTGTGGCCATATGGCTGAGGGCAAGCGAAACTTGGGGGCATCTGAAACTTAAGCCTTTGGGCTTGGGCCTGAGTGTAGGATGCCTGCCAAATGGTTTGGAAACATCTGAAGCCCCAGGTGGGGGTGGAGGATGTTTGCTGGTAGTAGGGCCACTTATGGTTCTTGACTGACTGAGGTTTGGAATTGATTTGGCTGATTTGGCTTGGAACACAAAACATTTTCATTAAAAAAAAAAAAGTCTGTGAAAGGACGTCAGAATTTTTCTAGAGATTCCTTCCCAGGCGTCCATATAATGAAGATTTCATCAATGTATCTTAGGTATAGTAGGGGGATGAGAGGCCACCGGTGGAGGAAGCGCACTTCAAGGTCTATCATAAATATGCTGGCATATTGGGAGGTGGGCCATATGTGTGCTATGTCATTTGTTTATAGGGAGTCCCAAAATCTGAAACAGTTGGGTGTTTCCTGTGTTCCCAGAGGTAGCTTCTTTAAGAGTTTATCTAGTTCCTTCTGGGTTTGTGCCATGGGGTCCTTGGTCAGGCATTTCTCCAGTGTTGGCAAGTTGTCTCTAAGCTTCCTGTATGTATGTTCAGGATACATACATCCTGTTTTGTTCAGGATAACAGTGGCACTCCTTTATCAGCCTGTTGTGAGATTATATCCATGTTGTTTTTAAGGTTGAGTATGACTCTTTGTTCTGCAGGACTGAGGTTTTAACATAAGCCTTGTTTTTTTGGCAATCTCTGAGTGGGCACAGAGGTAGAAAGAGTTTATGTACAAGTTCAGAGCGGGGCTGTGGCCCCCAGGTGGATTCCAGGATCTGTCCTTCTTCTTGTTCTCTGTAGGGTTCAGGTCTGTCATGGGTCAATTGTTTGGCTCCCTACCATGGAAATAATCTCTGAGTCTTCAGCTAGGGAAAAAAGCTTTGAGGGCTTCGTACAGCAACACTGTATGGAGTTGTGTAGAGGGGCAGACAGAAAGACCATGGGATAGTACAGACACTGCAGCTGGGCTGAGGTTGTGGTTGGATAGATTGATAACATTACTTTGGATTGTAGGATTGTTGCTGGAATGAAAGTTTAGAGAGTTTTGCTTTTTTTTGTCTACTTTGAGTAATGAAGGTGTTTATAATAGGCTTCATGGCTGGATGCAGAGATCTTTTGGTACATGGTTGTTATGTTTGGGTGGTTATGCTTGTTGTTAGTTCTCCAAGTCTGGTGTTGCTCGCTTCCTGTTTGCGGTATGAACACTCATAAGGTGGTTCCTCATTTTCTCAGTTGCTTCTTAGCACCTGAGGAAGTAAGCCCTCTGCTCACAAAAGTTTATGCTATACTTTTCCAATTTAGTTAGTCTATAAAAAGTGTAAGTCTACCCTGCCTTCTGCCTGACTTCAGGCTAACATGGACAACTGCCTTTCAGCGGCTGGAACAAACCAACAAGGGTTGTGGTAGACTCTGTGAAGTCTTCAAGACTGGGTGTCTTTCTGGAACTCAATGCCATAGTCAGGCAAAAATTATCAGGCTCAGTGCTGGAGTAACTAGGGCACAGTGAAGGATTTGTGATGCACAGGACTTCAGAGCAGATGATGTAATGGTCCCATCTGCCCTTAAACCTTATGAATTCATCCCAGTGGGATGCATCTCTTCCCAGCAAAGGACCTTCAATTGCATTTCCCCCTTACAAGCAAAATTTAGCACTGACTTTAAAATTCCATTTCTACATCATGGAAGTTTGTAAATTTTAAAATAATCAGCAACTCATTCAACAGTGAAGTGCAGGCTGATTCATTTGTTAACACTTAGACGTTTCAAATGGAGAACTGAACAGTAACAGTGAGTAAAATCAAATGAAGGTTGGGTGGAAAATTATTGTAAATAAACTGCCTCAATCTAATTTCATGATGGAATTGCTACTGTCAACAGCCCTCTGTGCAGTTTCTAAAAGTGGAACATCATTAATATGCTGAGCAAGCATTGGCTGATTTCAAGGCAAATTACTGGAAACAAATTTTATTCCAAATTAGTTAACAGCTTGAAATATCTTTAAATATCGCTTGAGAAAAATAAAACCAATTGAATCTCAGTTGACGTGTACTTTAGAGGCCCATGCATCTTGTTCTAATATCATGAGCATTTTTTCCTCTCCTGGTATAGTTGTGACATTGGTAGTACTCAGCTCTCACTCACATGACAGTGTGTGCAATTAAGAGAAGATGAATATCTGCTACTATTGTTCCTGCCACCCCTTCAGCATGAATGTGTTACAGCAATTTCCCAGTGGGGGTCACCATATTGTCCACAGGAACTTAGAAACCTCTACTTTCAGAAAGTGAGTGAGACAGCAATGTATGTTGGAGCAGGAATAAAGCATGAGCTTTTTTCTATTTTTATGCTTGACCACGGATCAGTACGGACATAATGTCCTTCAAAGCGTCTCACTGCATTACATTGTAATGTACATCGTGGAGGTGCAATAGTGACACTGGATTTACAGTGTGGCTTTTTTGTTTTGGCTTTAAAAGTGGGAGTCCTATCTCTGCTGTGTGTGGATGAGGCTCCAGTTTGCAGTCCATAATAGAAGTAAGGCTAGCATTTTGTGAGGATTTTCAAGAACTTCGGTTATTTTAAGTTACGTGTTACAATAACATCAAGGTTCAACTTCTAAATCTCAAATTTTTACTCTCTCCCCACTGTCAGTTTTAAAATCTATAGAATAATTGCTGCACAACTGAGTCTGTTTTTCACATTAAATATCTGTGAGATAAATTCCATAGGAACTGACCTAGATGAGGAGAAGAAGAGAGGTTAAGTACATTGCTCACAGTCACAAGGAGCAAAGTCTGAAATGTCTGTCCTGGCAACAAGAGGCCTCGGCTCTAAACCCCAAATGATATTCCTTCACTCATTAAAAAATAGGATATGCAAAACAATCCTGAATTTGATTTTCATCCTCCTTCGTGGTTCCAGCCAAGCCTCTAGTTTTGCCTCAGGCAATGTTTATTGTAAGGCAGCAGTTGCAAAGGAGAATTTTTGCATACTTGCACTGCCAGGAGAACATGAAGGATATCACACAGTCCCATCTCATTCCCCATCTGGCCATCCCAGCAAGGCGGCAAGTCCAAGTTGCTGCAATGTAAGAGTGCTGCTGCCTAATCCAGTTAGTTGCGCTGCCGCAGAAAAGAAATACAACTGCAATATTGCCAGCCTCAGGAAAGTGGCCTCAAGAATAATGAGATTTAAAAGAAAAAACATCAAATCAGTGTGCTTATTTTTAGTTTGTGTCTCGAACCCCTCTGTTTCTCTGCTAATGCACGTGAAATTGTTTCAGGAGGAAAAGTCAACTTTTAATATACATAAAAATCCATTCTTCTCCTTAGATTACCAGACTCCATTTACCAAGTAAGCAAAGGGAATATCTATTGCCTTTTAGTGTTTGGACGCTCTCCCATTCCTTCCTTTCTCCCCATATTGCCCTCTAGTGTGACAGGTTGTAAAAGGGAACTGGAAAATAAAGAGCCAAGAAATGAAAAGTGTTTTCTCTATGTAATGAGTATTCCAATTATTTTTTCAATAAAGAAACTTCTTAGCTTCTTTACAACCTCAACACCTTGCTAATTACCGGAAAACCCCTAACTCAAGCATAGTTTTCTATAATGCAGTGCAGTAATTACATTTAGAATCCTTAAATGTTATTATTTAAAAAACAATTTTCATGCTTCAAAATAACGTTAAATCAGTCTGATTTCTTTGTATTACTTCAATCAGCTATATAAACTCTCCAATAATTACAATACGTTTAGGTGTCTGAAACTAATTACAGTTGTCAAAGTACCTACATCTAGTTATATTTTATTTATATTAGCCTTCCTTCCTGCTGCTCTAGGACATTGTTTCTCTGCCAAGGAGCTCCAACTCACCTCCCTGCAGCTTCCCCCTTCAACGTGGAGGAAAGAGAAGCGGGGGAAAAAAACTGCTGTTAAGACCCTGGAAAAAAAGGACCCCAGGACGGTGGCATAAGTGAAGTTTGCTGTTAGGTCCAGACCCCAAGAGAGAGCTCTGCAAGGCATGGGGCACAGGAGCTCATCCAGCAGGTGAGAGGTGGCAATACTGGCTGCTCAGAAAGGGACACACCTACCCCTTTTCATGCATTGCCCCAGCTCTGGGAGCTGTCCTTTCATCTCCAGTCCCCTTCCTAAATCCACCTCCTGCTCCACTCTCATTTTCCCAAGAGACTTGACCCACAGGGGCAGATCCAGGGGGTGCATGGATGCAGTTGTACCCCCCCCTCCCCGCCCTTCCTGCTCCACCCGGAGTTTAAAACCAAGTGCCTGGCAGTGGCAGCAGCATTTCTGTTCAGGCAACAGTGAGAACATCAAATGACTTCATGGCTCATTAAAATTCAGCTCATTCTTCTGAACTCCTCATTCCCCAGTGTTAATGAGCCTGTCTCCTTTTTAATAGTCTTGATGTTCCACTAATCAAGTTAGCCTTTGTTCTGCAATTCTGCTGTCTGTTAGCTGCTTCTGGTAATGTAGCTCCTATTGTACAGCCCTGCAGACTGTTTTTAACTTATTCCAATGAGGTTATGTGTATTTATTTGTGCTTCAATTTTAAACTGAATAATATAGTCCTCGGTGCCTAGTATCTTAGTGAAGCTTCTAGTTTCTTTTTACTTGAAGAAAAATATGTGCCGTGTTATATGGGATGTTGCACCACACTACCTGCCACCCCCCTTTTCAAAATCCTAGATCCACCCATTTTGTCACAGGATCTTTCCTGAAGCCCGTGCTGGCCTTCCTCACCAGAGACAGCAGCCGTTGTGCCTTTGGGCATGGCTCCAGACTCCAGGAAAACAGCAGGAACTGGAAGCCAACTTTAAGGCCAGCCTTGCTTCCCATGTGGAAGCAGCCCATAGCATTGGAAAAGTGCTACTCCCCAGCAATGCACCAGCAAGAGGGCAGAGGGCTGCTGCAAGTAGTTCTCAAGTGCCACAAGCTGCAGTGCGGTGGGGAAGAAGCCACCTTCTGGAGTGCTGGGAGCAGGGACGTGGTATGGGAAGGGCAGGGTGCCGGGTGGGGCTGATGCATCCTGGCTTGTGTCTGGGCCACGCAGTGGAGGAGATGTGAACTTCATAGGGTTTTATTCCTTGCTCCATTCAGCACCGCAAAATTCAGGTTTCCAAAGCAGGCTGGGTTGGAGAGCCCAAATGCTCCTAAGTGAATGTAACCATTTGACTCACTCCATGTTCCCACATCATGTTGAAGGGGGAGCAGCTTGGTCCCCCTATAGGGCTGGGCCCAGGGGCATCTCACAACTGCAGCATCTTTATTTGAAATCCCAAAGTAGGGCCTGAAAGCCCACCAAGGCGGTCCTGCTAATATCCTACGTGCTGCCCTGTTTCTCCCTGGCCTCTGGGCCTCCCCCTATGGTGCAGCACTAGAAATATGCTTTTCCCCTTAAGCCCTGTGTGAGGCACTTAAAATTAAGGCAGAAGGCAGGTTAGAGATGCACCTTATAGACTAATTAAATCTGGTGCATCTTTACCTTGCCTCTGCCCAACTACTTCTAACTATATCTTCAAAAAAGGCAAGTAGCTCCCTCTCCTTTTTTTTCAAGAGCAGCCTAACTCTCCCCACATGATGCTTTAAGGTGCCTCTGTCTTTGATGCAGGGTCAATGGATGTTGTTTATCTTGCCTTTTGAAAGGGCAGAGCATTTTTTTTCTCTATCACGAGCCTCAGGTTAATGTGTATCCTAATAGACTGTGTCTTGTTCCAGTTACTGGGGATGCCTAGGAACCAATGGAGTGATGATAGAATTGCCAGCAATTCTGTAAATTGTGTGCCACTGTAGACTTTTCTATATATATATATATATATATATATATATTTTTTTTTTGTGCACAAAAAGCAAACACATAGTGCCAGTCATCTGGCCCCTAATTCTAACACAGGCGGTAGCTGTTGTGATACTGGTAATTATAGGTGTTTGAGAGCAAACAAAAACCTCCTGTTTTAGGAGAATTGTTGTCCTATGACACTGTTTCAATCTCTGCTTTCACTCTGCAAAAATGATTAGAAACCTGGAAAGACATCTATAGAAATTTCCACAAAGACTGAAAAATGAAAAGGAGATTAATAATAGGCGCCATGTTAGAGGTCTATAAAAAGTCTTTAGGGTCTTGCTTCTTTCCCAGAATAAAAGCACATTAAACAAGGGGTTGCTAAATATTCTGAGAGGTGCAGATGTGTTGAGCAAATCAAATTAACTGCTTTATACAATGAATAACACATGGATAGACTGTCTCATACTGTGATTTTGGAAAATACCTAAGCATGTGCTTAACTCCCAAAGAAGTCAGTGTGAGGTGCACATATGCTTAAGGGCTCTTCTGATGAAGGATTGATTTCCTGAATTGGGAACAAGGGAATTATGGCAACAGTGATTGAATCATACAGTGATCTGTTCACATGGTTGACAAAAATGTATTTTTTATCACAGTGAGTAGGAGGCATTTAACTCTTCATCCTTTGTCATTAAAGAACTTCTACTCCGTACACATACTATAGCCTATTTCTATTTTATGGGGAGGCTCCTCTTAATCTTGGACACTTGGAACAAGACTTGGAAAATAATCTGTTTTATTTTACTGAATGAGACGGCCCTTTGATGTGATGCTGCATAATTCCTGTGCTCATGAGATGAAAGAAAAAAAGAGAGATGAAGTGAAAACACAAGGAGAGTAAAGAAAGAATATCACATAGCTCTTAGGATCCACCTTAGCACCTGCTACCAGCACCACTGTAAGACTTTTTTGTGGAGAAGGGGAGATGAATCCCATCTTCATCCAGGGTGCCAGTGCTTGGCGCCAGTTTGCTGGTAGGAGGCATATATCAAAGGCCTTAATTATGGAATTTAATTTTAAGTCTCCTCTATCCTACAAATTGAAACTCTGTTATAATCAGCCCCGAGGACACAAACAAATGCTGTTGGGGGATATTTATTTATGGCATAGACAGGCCCTTGGATCCCATGATCAGAACAGTTGATTTCCTCTATCGTTTTTGCAGCTGTAAGGCTAAAAATGCAGTTTATTGTTTGATCAGGTTGATTTATTTCAGATAAATGAGTTTCAGAAAACAAAGCCCAGAGCATGGCAGGATTGATTAAGATAATAAGCTGTGTTTACATCAAATACCACTGAAAATCAATTTGGTTTGTATTCAGTTCAGTTAACGGAAATTTGCTTTATTTTATTAGTCAAATGTCGCAATTAATTATAGAGAAGATATTCTCTGTGGGGCCTTGCACTGGGTGTGTTACTGTGCTTGCAACTGAAGCCTAATAGAAAGGTCAGATTAAAATGTATGACGGCTTATAAATTTGTATATCCTAATTATTGCTTTCAGGGACCTAATAGTGTGCTAAGAACCTCAGATAATACAATTTGTGATGTCCTATTGAAACTGAATGAATCACAAGATCCTAAATCACTTGGGGGATGTTGAACAAGTCACTGGTGGTCTTATCTGCAATGAGAGGTAGTTAGTCATTTTAGTCTAAAGTCAGGCAGAAGGCAGGGTAGAATTGCACCTTATAGACTAACTAAATCATAGATGCATAAGCTTTTGTAAGCAACAGCTTGCAGTAGGCTGTTAATTAAGGAAGTAGGGCTGGATGAACAGACTGTAAGGCGGATAGAAAACTGACTGGAGCATCAGGCTTAGTGGTAGTAATCAATGGCTCAATGTCTAGTTGGCAGCTGGTATCAAGTGGAGTGCCCCAGAGGTTGTTCCTGGGGCCGGTTTTGTTCCATGTCTTCATCACCGACCTGGTAGATGGCATTGAGTGCACTCTCAGCAAGTTTGCAGATGACACCAAGCTGGGGGGAGTAGTATATACATTGGAGGGTAGGGCTAGGATTCAGAGTGACCTAGACAAATTGGAGGACTGGGCCAAAAGAAATCTCATGAGGTTCAACAAGGACAAGTGCAAAGTCCTGCACTTAGAACAGAACAATCCCATGCACTGGTACAGGCTGGGGACTGGCTGGCTCGGCAGCAGCT
>NW_017729001.1:22257280-22268789 GCF_001723915.1 Gavialis gangeticus
CAATAAACTGAATATGCGCCAGCAGTGTGCCCTTGTTGCCAAGAAGGCTAATGGCATACTGGGCTACATTGGTAGGAGCATTGTCAGCAGGTCAAGGGAAGTGATTATTACCCTCTATTCAGCACTAGTGAGGCCACATCTGGGGTCCTGTGTCTAGTTTTGGGCTCCCCACTATAGAAAGGGTGTGGACAAGTTGGAGAGAGTCCAGCGGAGGGCGATAAAAATGGTGAGGGGGCTGGGGGACATGATTTATGAGGAGAGACTGGGGGAACTGGGCTTATTTAGTTGGGAGAAGAGAAGATTGAGGGGGAAGTTAATAGCAGCCCTCAACTCCCTGAAGGGTGTTCTCAGTGATGGCAGATGACAGAACAAGGAGCAATGGTCTCAGGTTGCAGCAAGGGAAGTTTAGGTTAGATAGTAGGAAGAATTTTCTCACTAGGAGATACAGCCTTGGCTGGGATGATCTAGTTGGGGATGGCATTGCTTGGAGCAGAGGGTTGGACTAGATGATGTCCTGCAGTCCCTTCCAACCCAAATTTTCTATGATTCTTTGATTCTAACTCTACCCTGCCTTCTGCCTTATCAGAGATGTGTTTGCCATTTAAATATGGCATAATGCAACAAGCAAGGTAAAACAATGGGAGAAACAGATGAATGTGGAGGTTTTAGAAGAAGCAGAAAGGACACGGATCATATATGGATCTTGTTAGCTCTTATTTCATTGCTTTTCCTCTTCCCCTTTCCTCATAGGCAAGACAGCTGTGCACCTTGGGAAGCCTCAATCAAGCTGGGGCTCTTAGGGCTTCGCTCTTAGGGCTTCTGGGAAAAGAAGACGACCAGTTTGGAAGGCAAGAGGTCCCTAGGCCTGGGGCAAGTCACACAGAAGGAGAGACAGACCTTGGGAGCTCAGTAGCTGCAGGCGGCAATTGACATTCTCACCGGTTCTACCATTGCCGATAGCAGAGAAACTGCCAAGAATGAGAATGTTAATCTGCAGCTGCCTGTTGTTTTCCCAAGCAGATTCTCCTCCTGCCCTCCACCCCTTTCTGAATTTCTGATTTTCAGAAAATTGGGGCAGGGACAGGGAGGCTTTTGTTCTGAATTGGAACAATGCCAATTTTTTTTGAAAAGCTAAGCTTTTGGCCAGCTACTGTCAATGATGACTTGCAGACCAGCTAGAATGACAATGGTGGTGTCGGTAACTCTCATCTTTCTCCCTTTGTTGGAGAAATTGTATAGTTTAGTAGCTGACACCTCTTCTGAAAACACATTCAGCTTTCTCCAGCTTTCATTATCAGGGGTCACATTAGCCATGGAAACCCAGCTGTTAATTACACCTGCCATGAATAATTGGCCTATTATTAACTTTCAGCCTCCTGCCCAATACCTATGCCACTCCTTTGATCGACAACCGGCAGTAGCTAGTGACCTCTGAAGGGCCTTGTTCTGTGAGCTGCATGTGTGGACTGTCCTCAAATCTCATTGATTTCCATGGGAGTGAAGTATTCCTGTCTCTTTTCTTGATCACACTACTGGTGTTGCAGGATGCTTCAGTAACTTGGGCGATCTACAAACAGGGTGTCTGTTTTGGAGCTCGTGGTAGCTACTTAAGCTACTTGAAACTCTTTTCCTTCATTTTTATTTATCTAGACTTAGTGTCTGCATTGAATGGAATCAAAATACTTGGTTTCCTTAGGGGGCCAGTATTTATCATTTATACAACCAGGCAATAGCCTTTTAAGATTAATATTAATATAATTTCTAAGTTGGTCAAAATATTGCCAATGGAAAATACACTACTGCCACTTCAATCAGTTTTCCTGAAGAACAAAATGATGGCTTTGGGGAAAAATGTTGTGTACATTGTATTGTGTTATAGACCTTGGTGTGTCCTTCTACTTTATTGGAATTGCAGTTACTTCTGGAACCATGAATGCTGATACTTTTGAAGCTTCATAACTCAGGTGTGACACTGATGTGCTGCCACAGGATAAGTTTTGCAATATGTTGTCAGGTGCGGCTTATATAGAGAGAAGTGGAAGACTCACAAGAAGTTACTTATTATGACCCAATTCCAACAGTTGGTAGAGCATTATGTCCCTTCATCAGGGACACAAATTAATTGGGATGGCCATTTTACCAGGACATGCATCAGAGAGCTCTTTTAGCGCAACATTTTGCATGTCAACATTGCAGGCTTGCTGTGCTAGGCACTGTAACATGCCACACTGCTTTGTGTGTGTGCAGTCTAGCTATGTGTGTGCAGCTCTGCAGGAGTACTAGTTACCTGTATCACTGTTCAGTAAGTGCTAATTAGCCTGGGTGTAGCAGTGCACTGTGAGAAGTGGTATGAGGACAGCAGGGTGTTGTTTCTGCACAACCCTGCATAGCACAGTGCTGTTGTAGTGTCAATGTGCCCTTTCTGAACAGTAAAGGCTAGCGCTAACTGAGACAGTGTCAAAACTCAGCAAACATTCTTGCCTTAGTGAAGATGCATTTAATCAACATCAGAAGTTTTAGTGGTGATCAGTCAGATATTAGGAGTTCAATGGAGTATCACAGGTGTGAAATTTTAAACTCAGTATATTGATATAGATTCCACCAGCTGGAAATTAAATGCATCAACAAACATTGCTCTATTTTTAGCCAACATGACATTTTATTGTATTTAACCATTTTAAGCTTTCTTTAGTAGAAATTATCCCCTTTCCAATGCTCTGAGCTAGCAAAGCTGCATTACCTTCACTGGGGTTTAGTGCTAAAGTTATGCACATATTTAAGTTATTTGATGTTTTGGGGCGAGAGTATTCAGTTCTTTTCAAGATCAAGCACTTAAGCGGCATGCTGGTATGCTTCTCAGGGTCTGTCTGCAATCCTTGTTACTCCACTCATTTTGTGAAAGATTTTCAACGCTTCATACAAAAAACGTACTCAGCTTAAAGTGATACACGACCTCATTCCTATTCTAATCTATTATAGGTTCTTCTACTCCGCTTATTACTGTATTATCTGAGCATCTTTCAATGTTCCATTCAGCAACATGAGTAATGCCTGTCACATTTCCTCAGTACTTAGCTCAAGTTGGGTAGAGATTGCCTTGATTTCTGAAGTTAAGATCAAAAACAAATGAATCGTTCCCCAGCATTGGGATGTGGTATTCTAGCTGTCTCCATTCTCAAGAGAGGCTCAAAAATACCCACAGTTCAGAAGAGAGGGGATTGAGTCTAGAATCTCATGCTTTTTTCTTTGGACTAAATGTTTTGCCTTTTTATCTTCTCTGTAAGTATTCTGTGTCTGGATTACACAGCGCGTAGTATGTTTCCAGGAATGATCTGACTGACTCGTGGGCTGTTCCCCACGCCCCCAGGGCTCCACTTGTTCCCACTCACCCCAGCCCCTGCTGCAGTGGCCCTGGGAATGGCCAACGCCAGCTGTGGAGGGAACTGTAAGTCAGTGGGTGTGGGGCGGGGGGGCATGGGTCTTGCTGCTACATGCACCCTGGGAGGGCTGTGGGCTGGGGGGCTGCACCAGGCTCTTCCTGGGGGTGCATGCCCCAGGATCTGTGCGTTGGACAAGAGCAGGCTGCCACCTGCCCCTAGCACCAGGAAGAGCCCTGTGCCACTGCCTGCTCCAGCCTGCAGCGGCAGACTAATCTCATTCTGCACATAGATCTGGGGGCAGGTGCTCTCTGGGAATAGCCTGGTGCAGTCCCCACAGCCCGCAGCCCTAGTGGGGTGCACTTATCAGCACGAGCCGTGCCCCCTGCCCTGCACGCACTGACAATTCCCTCCGCTTTTCTCCCTGCTGCAGCCCCGGGAGCAGCTGATGTGCTGTGATGTTCCCCTCCTCCTACCCTTTTCCTAGTCCCAGCCTTACTCCCTCTTTCTTTCACCGCCATGGGAATGTATTGTTTTCCCCGATTTAAACTGATTTTCTCTCTCTTCTTTCTTTTATCCCAATTTCAACCTGGTTTTTATGTTTGGAAAATAAACCCTGAAAAATTCCCGGATGTATTTATTTTTAAATGAAAACTGAAAATGTGGAACACTACATTTAAGACAACCCCCCAGTAGTTAGATCCTAGGTATGGAAAATTGTAACCCATTTATAATTTTCCATGTGTGCAGTCTAATCAGTGGAAGGTTGTCTTAAATTTGTCCCCCCACAACTGTGGCAGGGGAACAGTGGCAGAGGTTGAGGGGTCAGACCCCTGTCCCTTGCCCTCCCTGCCCCGCTGTCCCTTTCCCCTCTGTGCCTGTCTGCCTTGCCACTTGCCCCCACCGCATTGACCCTCTGATGGCTGCCCCCCTTTGCTTGTACCTGCTGTCCACCATCTTGCCCCTCTGCTGCCTGCCCCCTGACTCTTATGCTCCTTGTCCCATGCCTTTGCATGACCCCTGCCATCTCTGCCCCCCTGTGCCTGCCCCTCCACCTCTTGCCACCCATGCCTGTGCCTGATCCCTGCTGCCTGCCCCCCTGTGCCAACCTTCCCCCACTCCCTTCTCCCCCCCACCGCCCTCCCCACATTTACCTTTGATTGCTTTGCTCTGCGCCAGCAGTGGCCCATCCCGCCTGGCCAGGGAGAAGCAGTGGTGGCAGCTCCAGCCTGGCCTGGTCAGGGTTGGAGGGGCCACAGCTGGTAACAGAAAGTAAGGGGTGGGGGAGGCACACAGCAGGGGGGCATCTGAGCTGAGGGGAGTGGGTGACATGTTGTCTCTCACACTTTTCCTACCCAGCCTGGGATGGGCGACAGCTCAGCTCCATCTTATATTTGAATAAATACGGTAAATACTCATAGACTGAAATCATTACTTCATTTTAGTCTGTTGATGTTATCTCCTCATCTTGTACAAACTGATTTCCTGTAGAATAACAGTTAATGAGTATAGCTTGCATAAAATTAACTTCAACCCAGAGTTACTTTCACCAA
The DNA here is from genome assembly GCF_001723915.1 of Gavialis gangeticus. NCBI lineage: Eukaryota > Metazoa > Chordata > Crocodylia > Gavialidae > Gavialis > Gavialis gangeticus. Next base: position 22,262,211 of record NW_017729001.1, read on the forward strand.
CATTATATTCTGGTAACTCTTCCTGAGTCTTCATGCATAAAACTGACCTAATTTTTTTGTCCAGTAATTTCAATCTGTCCTCAATTAGGAAAACTGTGTGGAACTAATTGTGATAGCTGCCAAAAATGAGAACTCCCAGGGGCATCATATTAAAATACTCATCAGAGACAGATTCTTTAGTTTTCTATCATCATATTTCTAAAGCTAAAATCCCTCCTGTTCTGAGTGGAGGGGGAGATAATTTTATCCTAAAATCAAAAATTTCCACCTACATTTCTGATTAAAATAATTTTGGACACTCTCTCATAACATAGTTTAGCCACAAATTCTAACAGTCTTTATCAGCACTTCTCCAGTAAGAAAGCCAAGAAATGTACCTTTTGTTAACACTTCCTCTTACCTTTTTGCTAAATCCTTCCACAGTGACATAGGATCCCTGGAAGGTACATGAAGACACAGTATTAATTTTCACAAATTTCAGCAGTGTGAAGGTGCTTAATTGAATCATCAAAAAGTAGTTTTAATGGGTGAGACTCATGGGATATCATTTCTCATCCTTTTTTTTTTTTTTTTACACCAGACTCAAAGCTTTTTCAGACTGGGAGACAGCCTGAGGATAGAAATATGTATTTCTTCTGGTTTACTATTTTAAAGCTAAATATTACAGAAGAAAATGTTCATCAATTTCCATTACCTGCAGTTTGACACAGGCTTTTGTTCTGACAACACTGAACATTAAATTTGTTTCTAAAGTAATGATGTAGAGCTAAGCTGGGTAAATACTACCAAAGACACTTGCAAATATTTGTTCTAATTATTAAGCCAATTGATGTGGACTGTGATCACGCCTTCATAGGTGTGTTTTTTTTCTGCCAACATCCTAGCCAACATATTTTTGGTGAGGAGCAATGTTAGCTGAAGAAAAAGGAAGGGCTTTAATAGACCTGCTGGAAAACTTTCTGCTGTGACACACTTTTGTCAAACATGCTTGGCTGAAAATAAATATATTTGGTTCAATTAATGTCCTCTAAAACAGGAACCTGCCTCCTTCCACCTTCCTGGGTGGGCTGTTTGGGTCCCAAGGCTTTCCACGTTCTGCAGCAGCCCTACTATTTGGATTTCCCTGGGACTGAGACTTCCAGGATTTACATCTCCTAGGCAGACTTGCCCGGTAGAGATGGGGCTTAGGGAGCTTTTTCTTAGGCGAGGGAACAGCTTTTAGTGCCCAGCTCCACAGGATGGAGCCTGGATGTCCTGGGTGCGTCCTCATTGCACACTGCAGTGTCATACAGAGATACCCAAACTAGTTCTGATCCCAGACGCATGGTAGCAGAGACTTTTAGAAAAGAAACTGAGTAACTTATCCTATGGAAAATTTAGTTACCATGGCTTAACTGTTTCCAGTACCTGAGCTACCTTGTTTTGAGTTAACTTTAGTATATGCACAGTGTGCAGTGCTGACGTACCATCCCAGAAGCTCAGCTTGAAGTAGGAGCTCTGGAAGCTCCTACTTCAATGGTCTTACATATTGATGGTCTACTTCAATGGTCTTACATATTAATGGTCTACTTCTAGACTCGCTTTGCAACAGCGAGTCTAGAAGTAAAATTAGCTGAAACTCAAGAAATTCTGGTTAACAGGAAGTTTCAAACTTGGGTTTCATTCTAGTTTGGAAGTTGTTATTTTCACCAGTGGACCGGACGCCAACCAAAACTATGTCATTTTGACTCAGAAACTGTCAAGGTGTCCCAGGTCTCCAGTTCTCCACCATGGGCAGCCTGTTGCTCTGATAGTCTGGGACCCCTGGGGTAATCTATCCAGCAGAGTTGCTTCATTTGCAGAGCCTGGAAGGCAGGTCTTCTCAGCAGACTACCATGTGAGCTGGCAGGAAACTCTGGCAGTATCAAACCCAGTTGTGTCAGGTTTCATGAAGTGTGTGTAAGTGAGAGGGAGGGAGAGGGAGAGAGACTTCTCCTTAAAATCCATATGGACAATGTTTTGTTGGGCTAAGAAAAACCCTGTACTCCTAGTTCCTAATTTTCCATGCAACCCCAAAACTTCTTGCAACCATATTTTCCAAGTTGTTTGGAACTTAAGTGCCTTTTTGATTTTAAGGATTCTTCTAGTTATTCTTCAGGGAAATGGTTTGTCTGTCTTCATTTATTTTCTCATTAATCTGGACAGCTAATTATGAGTTATACTAAATGCCGGGCTTTTGGATATGTGTAGGATGATTTTTCCTTATAAATATGTAAGACCATTAAACTGGCCATAATATATCCTGTCAGAAAAGGCGAGTTTTTCTTCAGTGCAGAAATGAGATCTTTTTATCCACTGATTGAAAGAAATATAGTGAACAAACAGTATGCTAAATGACAGTAAAGAAAGCAGAAATAGTTCCTGAGTGAGGCTAACTCTGCCACTTGTACAAATCTGCATGTACAGCTTCTGTACACAAGCATGTGTATACACATGTTCTTTGTAAGAGTGTCCCTTGCACCCTTGATTTTTTTTTTTTTTTAAACAACATGGTCTGGGTTCTGCATTTAATGATGTACCCAAAATCCTTGTATCCTCATTTCATTTGGGAGGTGGATAAGCATATAATTGGCTCCTTTGGGAGTAAGTATGTTTATTGCATCTTGCAAAATATTGCCTGCTTTCCTTTGATTCCTGTTTCCTTGCAGAGGAATTGTTCAACAGAATTGGCAGAACCTGGCCCTCTTGTTTTTATTTGTAAAATAGTCGTGATGCTTATGCCCTTTGGGTGGCATCATAGGATTCACTTAACCTTTAAAATGCTGAGAAATTGTGGGTTGCAATATGCTTTAAAATGCAAAAGCTCATGGGCGGGTTTTTCATAAGAACCTCAGGAACTTGAGCTCCTTTTAAAAAACTTATCCTACATTGTTGACCTGCCTCTGCGAACCAGTTAACCTCTAAGATGCCACCCTGCCCTGACTTCTCCCAACACAGCTAAGCACTTCTCCCAAAAGAAAGGAAGGCTTGGGTATGTTGTCTTTCTGTAATCTATATGATATTTTTTGACAAATCAGGGAGAGGGGATTATCAGAAAAATTCTTGATTCATTGGAAACCTCTCAAGGAAGCCTGCCAATTCTATCAAAACTTGTGCTGGGAAAAGATTTGTGAGTTCAGGGCTTTTTTATTCAAACCCAGTCAGAGAGGCAAGTGATCCAGGAGCACTTACCTGGGGTGTAGAAAACCATGGTGTGATTCAGGCACAACAAGACCCTGAATCTTACTCTCTTTCTATCTGGAGTGGGTTTCTGTGTGCTTATTTGCTTTTATTTTGTTTTATTTGGGTCTTTTTACAGAACATTTCAAAGGCCCTTGGTTTTTGTTTTTTTCCTCATTGCAAAACAGAAAAAATCTTGATATTAAAAAAAGGGGGAATGGCAAGATTACACACTGGAGGTTTGTCTATCCCTTGCTTAGGGGAGAATCATTTTTACTTGGCACAACGTGGAAACTGACCTCATTTTGCCCAAATCATAAAAGTGTTTATTGCTTGCAATGTTAGAAGATTTCTTAATATTAGCATGAAAATGCAAATGTGTTGGTTCTATGAATGTGTTTTCTCATTTTGATTGGCAGTCTCTGCAAACTGTTCAAACCACTTTGCATGTTGCCATTCTCTTTGACTCTACTTTACCCTGTTCAAAGTCTTAATTAACATCATTCGAGTTCCATTTGGTGTCCCAAATGTTCCATTTCTACCAACTAGTTTGCTGTCTTGGGATTGAATTTTGGCTATAGAAATACAGGCAGTAGAGCACTGGATTCCAGTCTGTGTGACTAAATATTGGGTGAAAGGAGATTTCAACATACTACTTTCAGGAATCTATTGAGGCACCTGCCTTGTTCTGGATTAAGCTCAGCAGGCTGCTTTCTGGGTTTTAACCAGAGTTGTCTCAATCAGGTACTTTTAAGAGTGTGTCCCCTTTCTCTTTGTTGTCCCTGTGGTGTAGTGTCCCCAGATGCAGTGAGGAGATCATTCTGACAGCATTTGGAAAGCATTCTAGAATGACTTGTTCCAATGACCATTCATTGATTCTCGGACCTAGGTATCAAATTCGGATTTCTCCAGATGAAAGAAAGAATCTGTGCAGACAACACAGGTAATCCAAGAGTGTCAGTCACTCTTACTAGAGTCTCTGAGACCTGGGTTCATCTGGGTGCTTTCTCCAATCATGTTGGTGCTTCTTGTTCTTCAGTTGCTGAAGATGACCCAAAAAGAACAGATTGCTGTGACTCCCATCCCTACAAAGCAGCGGCGGATAATAGTAAGATTAGAAACATGTTTCTTTCTATTCTATGTGAGCTATTTCTCTTTAAGATGTTCATTGCCAAAGCATCTAAGCCCATAACAAACCTGAAATACAACAACCTTTTACAACTGGTTTACACTCTGCTTTAAATTTGAACAAGCTCTTTAAGCAGCTGTATGAGCAGAGCTGGCTGGGAGACTGCTTGTATGCCAGATTTTGTAATATTCAACTACTACTGATGTAGCTAAACAGCTTCTTTGAAGAGGATAGCATCTAGTGATCATATTTAAAACAGAAGTGTGAGAGAGAATATGTGAGAGAGATCCCAGTTCTCTCCAGTTTGTACAGGCATACATTGATGATACAGAAAATGAAGTAGTGGAGCAAGAGACCCATTTTGCTTTGAAGGGTACCTGCTAGAAATAACGCTGGCTGGGTGTTTACTTACCGGCTAATTTTTGGCTGATGCTTGGCATTGCTTTTGTGACATCCAAAGGGAATAGCAGTTGAGGATTAGTTTAAGTGCTATGACTCGAACACTTTACAGAGGATAAACAGGATTCAGAGTTTAGTGTGGAAGATGTGTGATTAGTTTTCTTCGGTCACGCAGTGACAGCTTTCATTCATCTTGTATCTGGGGAAGTTACAACAGTTCAGCATTTGTCCTGAAATTCTGGCATGATTTACAGCTATCATGAATTGTAGTGTTTGTTACTTCGGTGATATAAGACAAATCAGTCAGCCTTCAGGTTTCATAATCTGACCTTGTTTCTTCATCTTTGGCAGTGAATGGGCTCAGCAACTTTAGGATATTGTGATGTGGGAAGTGAGATCTAGGCTTTACTACCAAAATTTAGGCGTTACTACTACTAAGACAGTTGATTATGCCTGGTAATCCTATTGGATGATAAGAAGCAAAAGATTAGAAGGATTTTCATCTCCTGTAATGGTGGAAATCGGGGCTTGGCTCATTTAGTTTGTTAAGTAGGTCAACAGATAACTTTTATCTGGCCCACCATCAAGAGGCCCTGGAATAGAGTGCTGTGTGCACACCCATGTGCCGTGTGCAGAGCCCTGGCGTGCCGGGTGCAGCACCCCTATAAAGGGCTCTTGATTGACAGAAGCTGGGTGCATGTGGGACTGGGAGCATCTGAGCTTGGTGTGTAGGGAGTGTGGTGGGGCTGAACTGAGGTGGGACTGCGAGAGGGAAAGAAGTCAGGGTGCTTGTGGACAGAAAGGAGAGAGACAGAGAAACTGAGTGGCTGGTGAGCTGTGTGGACCGTGGAGGTTCCCAGTACTGGGCCCAGTCGCCGTGAGGCATTGTGTGTCGGCCACCAGAGCAGGAGGAAGGGTTGGCTCCCCAGGCTTTTCCCTCCGGGTGTGTCTTTCACACAAAGAAGCATCCCCCTCTTCTGTTTGGTAAGCATTACCCCATTCCCTTCTGGGTATTAAGGCTCTTCTTCTTCTTCTTGGCGTGTTTCTGAAGAAGAGTAGAAGCCGCTGTCTGAGGTGCAGTCGTCTCCACCCCAGCGACCAGAGCCGAACTGAATAAAGTTCCCCTGTCCTTTATTATAAAGTTAAGTCCTCTTATTTTAGTTGTTGTACTTAGGATTTGATAGATAATTAGACTAAGTGTGTTCTTGTATAATTGTATACATACCTGTCCTTGTCAGTGTTATAATAAACCATCTTGTTTGTATATTGTTATCAATTCTTTTAGCTATTTCGTTAATAAAAGCAGTGATTAGATACGCTTTGGGCAAAGAACCACCCCACCTCTCAGAGGGTTAATAGACAGGGAGGTGCTGTTTGGGTGGGCTCAGATGATGAGAGACTAAATTGATAATTAACCCCCAACACTCTGACCTGCATAGGAACTGAATTTTATTTTTGCTGGGGGTGGGAGGGAGCTAAGATGATGAGATGATGGACATGTTTATGCATGGATCAAAGGGAGCAGAAGGGCGCATAAGCCCCCATGGCTCACCAAAAGCATCCGGGAATGTCTCCTTGCTAAAAAGGAGGTTTACACCCAATGGAAATAAGGGGTCATCACCAAGGAGGGCTATTCTGCAGTTGCTCGGGGATGTAGGGTGGTAGTTAGGAAGGCCAAGGCAGAGATGGAACTGGGACTAGCTTCCCAGATTAAGGACAATAAGAAGTCTTTTTTTAAATACATAGGGGGTAAAAAGAAGGTCCCAGGTAATGTGGGGCCCTTGCAGGACGCGTTGGGAAACTTGGTCGTCACACCAGATGACAAAGCTAACATGTTTAACAATTTCTTTGCC
>NW_017729001.1:22268869-22276885 GCF_001723915.1 Gavialis gangeticus
CCTGTTACAAACTGGTCAGGGGGGATCAGAAGGCATTGGGGGGTCACTGTTCCCCCCGAGCACCGCCAGGAGTGACCAGGAACAACAGTCACAAGCTGGCAGAGGGTAGATTTAAGTTAGACATCAGAAGGCGCTATTTCATGGTCAGGGCGGCTAGGGTCTGGAACCAACTTCCAAGGGAGGTGGTGCAGGCTCCTACTGTGGGGGTTTTTAAGAAGAGGTTAGATGAACACCTTGCTGGGGTTGTTTGACCCCAGTACTCTTTCCTGCCATGGCAGGGGGTCGGACTAGATGATCTGCTCAGGTCCCTTCCGACCCTAGAAACTATGAAACTATTTCAGGCAAGAGCTCTCTTCCTGTGGTGGCGGCGGGTGGGGCTTAGGCCCCCATGTACTCGGCACCTCTGCCAACCTGGTTATATTCATAATGCACTTGGTGGTTTTTAATTACTGGTGAGATCTGCCATTTTTAAAACCAATGGATATATTAAAAAGAGATGCAAAGTCATAACTAAGAACATCTTGACTGTGACTGAATTCTCTGCAAGTCTATTAAGAAAATGAAATACTACCCCACATTTTTTTCTTCAGTACTTGCTAAGCTACTTGGCAATGAATATGTAAAAATTCTTTGCATAACCTGCAGCAATAACAGCTTGCAGTGGGATTCTATGAAATATCACAAGAAAGGCCAGACAAATAACGAGGAGCCTTCTAAGGGAAAGAAGTAGTGATTCAATAGATTTACTCATCCCTCCAGGACAGTATTCAACTAATGGATCAGTTGTGTGCAGCATGTTGCTGGAGTTGAGCATGTAGCTGAATTCCTGAGTAATCGTGATTAAAAAAAATTCAGAACAAAGTTGCTCACTCTGGTTTTCTGACCAGGTTCTAACTTCAGGTACACTCAGTCTAATATTCCCAGGTTTAATAAGAATATTTTCTCTTCAGCAAGCATTTCTATAGCATTACTGTGCTTTATTACTCCATACTGTTGTCCTAACTCAGCCATGAGTGCATTTCAGCAGTAACTGACACTTATCCTGAGGGGCTTTGTGAACAGAAGGTGCCATATAATGACAAAGTTATGACTGTTCTGCAGTGGTTACAGCAGACATTACCAGATGACATAGTTGTACACCGTCTCTGCAAGTGTGGTGTTTCAGTTTTTTCTTCCTTCAGGTACAAGTGAGTGTTAAGTCTTGACAAGGCAGGCTCTGCTTTCCATAGTCCTGGTAACCGTGTGGCCTGAGTAGCAGAAAAGTTTACTGACAGCCTTTGTTTCTGATTTATAGTTAGTTCCTGAAGTGGAGTTGTCTGAAGAACTGGTCATTTATGTGCAGCTGGCATTGCTGAATAAAGGGTTTTTCTGCATGTTGTCTGAGCACTTCTATTGCAAACATAGCTTGGTGGTGGAAATAAAAAGAAATATACTTAGAATAAACCCGTGCTCTTTATTTCTGACTTCTTTTCTACTAGAAAGCAACCTGCAAAGCCATGGGCATTTACTATTCACTTGGCAGAGGTCAGTGGTAGCATTAGAGGAGAGTCCTGATATTGGAAGCAGGGGCAAGAACATGCAGCTTGTAGATATATCACTGTGAGGAAACAGAGCCTTTGTACCTAAGAGAGGGTTGTAGACAATAATGGAGTGTTCTTGAAGAGCAATGCTATTTGAATGATCCCTGTTGAAGTGGCTGGGTGCCTGTGACCTTGTGATAACCCAGGAATGTACTCCTCATTTGTTTGTGTCTGTTTTGGGTGGGACTTAAAACACCAAGTCATAAAAAGAGAATCTGGCTTGTAAGAAGTGGAACACAGAACTGTCTGAATTCTTAAAGGTCTTACCTTGCTTTTGCCCTCTTCTGATCCAGCTGTGGCTTGTGCACAGCACAGTGTACTCTATCTATCAACTTTATTGGCCTCCCAACAAGGAAAACACATCCATTCTTGCAGTCCAAATTTTCCTGAGCATCCACCCTTTCATTACCCAATTTTATAGTTTCAGTTATGCCACTAATGCCTGGGCACCAAATCTAACAGCCTTGAAAACAAATGTAGCATTCCATGATCATGCTCAACGTCTGATTCTTATGACTAAATATTTCAACTGTTTTAAAGCTCTGGAATATCAAATGCTATTCTATACTTGCAACAGTTCTTCATTTTAAGAATTAAGTAGTTATTGAATGCTTTATGAAAAGCATTCAGGCTCAGCTCCATAAAAGCACTTAGGCACTTGAAGTGGGACTTAGAATTAGGGTGTCTAAGTTCAAGAGTGCTATCCAAAACTCTCTTATCTAAATTCTTTAGTGCCTGAAAGGATGTAGGCACCAAGGGAACTTTATTGGCAAAATTTTAGGTACCTGGAATGATGCTACTGTGCATGCCAGAAGTGCTTTCATCTTCACTGGGCTGAGTAGCAGCTAGATCATACTAGAATCTGCTTGGGATTCACAGACTAGTCATCCCTGAAGCTAAATCCCAACAGGATTGAGCTCCCCAGAAACCTGGTTTTGTTAAAATACATTGCCAGAATAGGAAATAGTTGTAGTATCTGTATTTTTATAGCAACACCGTTGTTTAAACACTTACCCAGGATGTGGAGGGGGAGGAAGGGCTTGGGCTTTATGCCTTTAGCCTGAGTGGGGATTCAAACCCATATCTCTCACCTCCAAGGAGAATGGCGTAGCCATCAGTTTATAGCTTAAACTGGGGAAGGGGCATTCTCCATCTTTCATGTGGAAGGTGCCCCACTGCAGAAAGGAGTGCAAGCTTCTTGAGGCCAGAAGGAGAGAGCATAGATTTGTATCCCAGTGAGTTAGTCAGCCCTAACCCTAAAAGTTAGACAAGCCAGCACTTGCTGAGTATCACTTGCTTGAGTTCATTTGTAGATCTGGCCCTTAAAGATCAAGAGTGGGCATGAGTTCATGTAATCATCACTTGCATTGTTCTCCATGAGACATGCTGAAATGGTCAAAATCTAACCACAGTCATTCTTTAGCTGATAGATAATGTTCAACAGGAACTATAATTGAAGTTTAACTGGGAGCAGGTCTCTAACTCTGACAAAAAGCTCTCCTTTGCAAGAGCTGGTATCAGAAGGTCTGTATGATGTTCCTATTATTTCTTATATGGTTTCCACTTTCAAACTCCAGGCTTCTGCAGAAGGATGCTGTCCAAGGTAGCTAGTTTGATATGCACGACACTGAGATTCATGTGGATAATAGGGCTATGTGAAATGGCACCGTTCCATTTTGACTTGAGTTTCGAGGTTTCGACGGAACAGCATTTCATTTCGAATTTCATTTCAATTCGAAACCGCTGTTCCGTTTCACTTTGTTGAAACAGTGATGCTGTTTTGATGCAGTTTCGATGTTTCTCCCATTCACTATAATAAGCTCTCACCCAGCAGGCAGCAACCCCTGATCTGCCTGACAGATGAGGGAGGGAGGCTGGGTGCTTCTGCCTGGGACCAGGAAACTGGGGAAGAGAACAGAGCCTGATCACTCAGTTCCCCTCCCCAGTGCTACAATCGGGTTGGGGAGGGGAAGTCAGCTCAGCTGGGCTGAGTTCCTTTCCCCAGAATGATCACAGTGCTGGGGAGGGGAACTGAGCCCGGGCTCAGTTCCCGTCTCCTGCGTTGTGATCGGCTCCCCGCAGCCTGGCCACAGGAGGCGGGGAAAGTCAGGGCTGCGCTCTCAGCTGAGCCACATAGGGCTACGGAGCCAGTGGGGACGCAGCTCTGGTTTTCCACTGTCTCCCACCACCTGGCTGCTGGTTGCTTCGACACGTTTCGACTAGCCTCGTTTTGTTTCAAGGCTGTTTCAAAGCCCTTCATTTCAATTTGATTTCACTGTTTTGAGCTTGAAATGAGTCAAAACAGTGTTGAATCAAAACAGCTGGTGAAATTTCACACAGCCCTAGTGGATAATATAGAAATGTTAAAACTAGTTGGGATACTATTCTTCCATACTATTCAAGGAGCATCTTGAAGAGGAACAGCCACATGCTGTACATACAGATGGTACGCTAGACAGCTGCTGTTATGATGGAATAGAAGGAGACGGCAATTTACTGTATTGGTTCAAAAGTTACATTTCTTGCAGCTTTTACCCTCCAAATAATGTAATTGCAGTCATTTTCCAATCTAGTATTTCAAACTCTTTGTACTTGGATTTTTCTGCTGTTTCCTGATCGCATCTTGATGCAAGGGTTGGCTGAACACAATTTCAGGAATATTAGGTGAGACAGCAGACTTAAAGAACAAATGCTTCCTTGTTATTCCTCCCTAATTTTCCTGAAATTCCTTTAGCAAGAGGCATCCAGGTCAAACAGTCCCATTTTTGGTTTTCTGTGTGGTAAAGTGTTCTGGAAAATGAAACAGCTACACAATGAATGCCAGCAGCTGACAAGAATCCAATTCATCTGGCTGTCTACTGCATGCCACGAAACTAAAGGACACTTTGTCCCTGCAGGTCTCAATGTTTTTTTCCTTGAACAACAACAACAACAAATATCACTGTGCTTGCTCTGTTACATTATCAATGGAGATGTAGACCTGGATATGGAAATAGATGGTCTTGAGCCTAACTTAGTGCATTATCATTTTTATGATGGTAACTCCCTGAAAGAATTATACATAATTCAACAACTACAATCAATGTTTTAAATAAACAGTATAAAACTCCTTAGAGATTTCATGGTTGGGGTAAATGGAAAGGATTTATAGCTGCTTAGAGAGTATCGAGCAGGAAACACTTAGGTATAAATGTCTGCAGCATCTTATGTACTGAGCAACTGCAGGTTAATGAATGTCACCTTCAGCTTTCAAAGGGATTGTGTTAAGAGTACAAGACAGGGACAAATATTGCCAATTTGGTTATCTGCTGATGCCAAAGGTTTGAGGAGGTTATCAGGGTCTTGTGTTCCAGGACAACTGAGGATGAATTAGCAGAGTGTGTCAACTCTAGGACAAACAACAGGTCTTACTAATTCTCCACAAAATGTATTGGATATATCTTTTAAAAAATGAAATGAAATCAGAAAGTCTGAAAACTCCATCTAAAATCCCTGTTTTGCCTGCAAGGCAGACATCTGTTTGAACTGGAATACTAGTGCAGAAAATCTGTTAAACTTTTAGTAAAAACTATTGCTCTAATTCTGTGTTTTAAGGACATATAGTTCATAGTTTAATTAATGCCACCCATGTGCCTTTAATAATAATTAAGGCAATCACAAAACTGAAAGATGAAGATTGATTCAGGCACTGAGAAACTGGAGATATTAAAGGTTGTATTAAGTTCAGCAATATTTTTTAGAGAGGTGGTATGTGTGAATGAATTGTATACTAAATAGGAAACTAAATTTAGATCTTTATTTACTGACCCTTTTATTACATATAGGCATCTTTCTTGGAATCGCTCTTCTAATGAGTGATTGTAATTCATAATTCCAAAGGGAGATAAGACGCTGTATAAATAAAAACTAAGGTAGGCAGGATCTTCAAAGGCTGCTTTTTAATAAGAAAGAAGGCTCTGTGTGTGTGGGTGAAAGAGAGAGAGAGAGAAACATTTTAATGCCATTCACTGTATAAATGCAGAATGGCCAAGTACTTGTAACCACACGCCTCCTTACAGTCTGTTTCTAGCACTTGCTGAGGATGCTCTTGCTGAAAAATGCCACCTTCCACTTCTAAACTAATGGGTGATATCCTCTGCTGGTGTAATTCAGCCCAGTGCAGATTCATGCCAGCTAAGAATCTGTCCCATCCTTCCAAAAAAGTTCACAGTTGAGTTGCCATGCATTTTTGTGAATTCATCTACACAAGTGCCAAGTGAGTTTGAAATGCTTGTAAATCAGAGTGGTACTTCTTTACAGGAGTACTATATCTGGATCAGTAGGAGTTTTTAGACTGACTTGTGGATCCCAGCCTTTTGTGTCTCAGTTTCTTCACACGTAACATAATATTTTGTTAAAGCAATTGCGCCCTTTTCTTCTGCTATAAAGTTAGGTATTTGATTATATATGTGTGTTAGTAATCACTTTCACTTTAATCTGTTCACATGTGCAGAATTAAGTATGTGCATATGTAAGTTTGTACAGAAACAGGGGCTTAGATCTATTTGTGGACTAAGTGCTAATTATTTATTTCCAGTGTTTCCAGACTGGGATTGCAAATTAAAGAACACATTCTTTAAAAAAATCATGAATGATGAATTTTGATGAGCTAAGATATAAGGACATACAGTACATATATTTTCTTTAAAAAATCACTCATGTGGCAGAAAAATTAATGTGATGTTCAGGCTCATAAATTTTTAGAAAAGGATTCTTCTCTTTTTTTTGCTCCAAAAGTGCAAGCTCTGAAAATGTTTGCAAGCAATGCAAACCCTAAGCATTGAGTGGAACACTAATCAAAGAGTAATGAATAAGCTGGCACATTTCTACCTAAAAGTCAACAGGTCATTCTGATAGGAACTTCTTCAAGTGAAAAACCACCATAAATTCTCATCCTTTGTTCTTACAATCTTCCCTTATATCGAAGTCAAATTTAATATGGAATTTCAGTAAATTACTTAAAGTTAATTGACACGTTCATTAATTTACATAGTAAGCTGTCGCACCTATTGTGGGTGAATTCTGGGATATAGTGAAGTTATTGGAACTACTGGATTGGCATGTTAGTAACTCTCCCCAACCTTGGTCCATTGGAGTTTCACCTGAGACATGTCTTCAGTTTACTTAAGCTCCTTATTGGTTTCACAGGCAAATTGTGATTGAATATGACTCTGATATGGCTCTTGGTTATTCTGAAATGGAAGATTTTGTGTGTAGGCTTATCCATTAAAATGAATGTGGTGTTCACAATGAGAAGGAATGTAGGGAAAGAAAAGGACAAATTAGACATAACTAGCTCTGTATGGATTCCCTAAGGACATGTGCACAGAGCAAGATGATGTACAAAGGGTTGTTTTTGTTTTCATCTCACCATTGCCCCATTCCCCTCCCTGCAAAAATAAAAATTAGATTAGCGTACTGCTGCATTTGTGGTTACTTGTGTGTATTAGAAGAGTGCCTGCAGGCCCTAACAACTGGGGACCTATTCTTTTAAGAACTGTACTTGGGTGTACTAAAAATTAGTTCCTGTCCCATAGAGCTTGCAACCCAGAAGCAACATATAAGGACTAGGGCTGTGTGAAGCTTTGGTCCCTGATTTGATTCAGCAGAGATTTGGCCCGATTTGGTGGCTGAATCTCTGAATCAAATCAGAGAACCCTTTAATCTCTCTGAATTGAATTGGAACCTTCTGAATTGATTTGGGGAGATTCAGAAAGATTTGGAGATTTGGACAGAGAGACAGCTTTAAATGTTTTTTCTACATACCTCAATGTACCAGGCGGCTCATGCACGCTGTGATGCTGGGGCAGATGGAGCATCCCACAGGAGTGCAGAGGGTATCAGCGCACTCAGCAGCAGACCTGGAAGTGGACCAGAAGCACTTCTGGTCCACTTCCAGGTCCACTGGGGAGCGCACTGGTGCCTCGTGGGTCTGGGGTGGCACCCAGGGTCACTCTGTGGCCGATTGCTGAGTTGGGGCAGGTGGTGGTGGGGGCCCTGTGCTCTCAGTGGTGGACCCGCAAGTGGACTGGAAGTACTTCCAGTATACTTCTGGGTTCACCACCAAGCATATGGGAGGCCCTCCTGTGGAATGCTCCATCTGCCCCAGCATTGCAGTATTCATGAGCTGAGCCTGTTACCATGAGGTATGTAGAAAAAACATTTAAAGCTGTGTCTATGGCCGAATTGCTGATTCTCTGAATCAGCACTGAATGTTCAGATTTGGATTTGGCCAAATCGAATCAGGGACAGTGATCCAAATCAACGAATGGAATCACTGTCACTGATTTTGGTCGAATCCAAATCCAAATCAAATAGGGCCCATTTCACCCCCCCACCATTATTTCATTTTTTGCTCTCAGAAATACATTTCTCTCTTTGGTTGGAGGTGCGGGGG
>NW_017729001.1:22281885-22293710 GCF_001723915.1 Gavialis gangeticus
AAAGGAGCTGTCACAACTCAATGTGCTGTGAATGGGTCATCCTCCTGGTGACAGTTTACAATGACAGGTTCTTCACCCTATTGACCAGATCTTGTGCTGGATGTCTGGGATTCCTTGGGTCAAGCCATGAACCTATGAGATAGCAGCATTTACTTGCACAGCTGGGGCCTTCCAAACACATCTGGAAAGACTTGACATCACTAATTGCGTGGAGGATACTGAAAGTCATACATACATCTTTCCTCCCACAGGATTTATCACAGGCTGGCTGACAGCATGGACACCCCTTGCTGGATGCTTCCGTGGTGGAGGACATCTTTGTTCATCTGAGGCTCTGAGTGCATTGGGAGCTGTACGGTGCTGAGAGATGGGGGAACCCAACAATCTGATTTCCTATATCTCTCACTGTTTCTGATTTACATTAAAAGCAGTCCTGTAGGCTGGCAGTGAATTCACAAGAAGGCTAATGCTGTGCTCTAAAAAATGAAACAACCAGAGCTATTATTAACCCTGTTATAAGTAAAATGATGATGGAGTTCAGCTCATACTGAGCAGGGAAAATTATTGTACTTGGTTGCTTAATCCCAGGTTATAGATTCTGACAGTCAAAACACTCCCAGTGTAACTTTTCAATTGGACTGTTGTTTTTGTGGAGAGATTTATGGTGCGTTTAAGATTTTTAATATGCTAATTATACCAGATAAAACATTATGTGGGGGGATAAATAATGTTATATTGAAATTAAGGAATGAGCAACGCTATCTAAGAAATATGCCACATGTTTCAACATACCTCAAGTACTGCTCTAGCCAGTAAATGGCATGGCATAGTTACTATGGAAAAACAGTGGCAATTTGTGAATACAGTTATACAGATGAGCAAGATAAATAAAACCAGCTGTTCCTGGAGGGAAAGTCATAATATTGCAGTCACTCCAACACTGTCTCAGGGCCATTGCTGACAGACGAGTGAAAGCTTTTGGGTTTGGTGATATTCTCTGAGAAAAAAGAATAGATCAAACTTTGCCATTTGATGTCTTTGACACACATTTTACTTTCTTTTATTTTTTCTGAAAGCCCCTTTCAGAGCTTGCTTAATTATATTCTGAAGTAGAGGGTTTTTAATAACCAACTTTTTATGGTGTCTTTATTCCAAATAGACCCTATTTCTGAGGTACAGTGTGGCTGAGCCTCCAGAATGTAAGCCTTTAGTTCTGGAGTTTTACCTGTGTAACTCTATGGTATTTGAATTCTGATCCTTAAAACCCAAACTGCTGTCCTGAATCTGATAGAAAATGTGTTTTCTTGACTGTCACTAGCTCTATTTGCAATGGGCATCTTTGTTTCCTTATTCTCTTGCTGCCCTTCCATCTTTCATCCCCCATATGTCTTGTATGAGGTATGCTGTTCTGAAATTTTCTCTGTTTCCCATTCATTTCTTATTTTTAGGGGAGGGTGAAGTCCTACTATCCTCACGTCCATCAAAGAAAATGGTTGTTTCTTCAGTTCTTGTTTAACAAATTGAGTTTCCTCAAGCATCCTCTTGCCCCACCAAGACAGATCCTGAGGTGACCTCCCGCAGAGCTCACAAATGCTACTGTTAAGATCTACACTGTACTGATCATAATTCTGAAAAGAGACTAGTATAGTATTTAATACAGGAGGTCTCAAATCAAAACTCCCTGCTTTTCTGGCCGACTCTGCCACCTTTACGACATGAGATAGGCAATTCACTTGAGTCCTCTGTACCTTTCCCATAATACGGATATTATAATTATTGTGTATCTTATAATCTAAATCTCAGTGAATGTTTGTTCAGTGCCTTGAATTTCTAATAAAAGAACTTTGTACTTTTCATCAGGGCAGAGTTTTATAATTATTACCCAGCAAGATTGTGCAGTTTTTTAAGAATAGAATTATTTGGAGGTTCAGGGAAAAGGAACTGGAGCTTTCATTCACACAGTCCAAAAGCTTAATACTAGCTAAAGGAAATTCAAAGTAAGGCTGGCCAAATACTTTCTTTTAGTACAGCATAGGTGTGTCATCCATGTGCACTTTAATGTGCAGTAAATTATTTTACTCCGCATCAAAGCATCATGTAAAAAAAATGACATTATGCTAATGTGCAGTAAAATAGTCTACTGCGTATTAAGCATCACTTAAAAACCATGCAAATGTGCTACTGTGCATTATGGCAGCCTAATGCATATTAATGTAGTACCTCATATTGGAGGTACTAAATTTAATGTGCATTAGAAAAGGTGCAGTAATGCACATGTAGACGTGCCCCTTAAATATAAAATTTTGCTTCTAACCTGGCTTCTGATGCTGGGAACAGGAATTGCTTCACAGCAAACAATTATGTACAATGCTCACAAGGTTAAAGCACTGGTTTCTAGTGCAACTGTGGAAACAAACCAACTATGAGCATTACACCAAGCTATACAGGCTGGAGGAGGAGGAAAATAACAGATGAACAGTGTATTGGACAATAACATCTAAAGCCCTACTGTAACCCAGGTACAGTCCCACACAGTAATTCAAAATGAAATATGGAATTGCTACTTGATGAGTACTAAACAACTGGTATTCTTTGTAAATAATTGCTTATTTTGTCCAAACAAAAATTGGAATGGAGTAGAAATGAGCCTTGCTTATTGCTTTGTAATTGCTGTTCACTTAGCATTGCATGCAGTACTCTAAAGGTAGCTATTTCAGGCTGCCATTGATTGTTAGGTTGGTTGGTTTGGTGACAATGCCTGAAGAATATAAATTCATGATTGACAGTAAGGTGGATGGAAGCGGTGGTGAAAATGAGTGTTTACTCACTAGATGATTGAGAACCCAATATTTAAAGACTTTTGCATTATGCCCGTAGAGTACTGTATTTGACATTGAAAATTTTTATTGTGCTGTCTCTAGAGAATGTGGGTTCCCCCTCCCCCAATCAGGTTGATGAGCATATTAAAATGCAAATCAAAGGAAATCTCACAGAGGAGTTGATTATCTCATCATGTGTGAAGCAGATGATTTAGGAGTATAATTGAAGGAGTCTTAAAAAGCTTCTCTGATTCAAAGGGAAGAAATCTCATATTTAATAGCTGAAGGGGAGAAGAAAGAATCTAGCATAATAAAGCAAGTAGATCATGTAGCAAATAGATATTTTTGAGAACTGCACTACTGGTCTGGTGGCTATGAGGTGAGGCCTAAACTAGAAATGTTACTGGTGTAACAATATTGGTAGAGGGTGTGATTTTTTTCTTTAATTCTCCTTTCAAACTGGCAAAAGCTCTACCATAGTCAAGCCAAACAATGCATTTTTGCAAAAAAATGCTGTTGTTGATATGGGATATTTTGTTCTTAAAATGAAATAATTCTTTAGCTGAGAAAAGTTGCGTCTATGGCAGATGTTTTATAACTGTGTCCCTCATTCTACCATCCTTAACCTTGAGTAGCTTCATTGAAATCAGTGGCATTATTTGCATCTATATGTACTATGGTGATTAAGGCCAAGAGTGCTTTGTTTTCATAGAAGTTTTGGTGGGGATAGGAAGGGAGAGTTGACACTGTATTTCCTGATCAGTTCTAATTGTGAGAAAGAAGTGAACGAGGAAACAAACTCTTCTTTATGTGCAAAATATTATTTTCTTATTGCTATTAAGAGTTGAGGCTTCTCTGCTCATGGGGGCCAGATGTTATCAGAGTTCAAGAGCATAAGCTATTCACACTTCTGTTTCCACCAAATTGTAGAAACTGGTTCAAATACATGGGATTTTGTTCATCTCTCTTAACAAAAAAGAGAAACCTAAATATCACGGGGGCTTTTGTGTGGTACTGTTGTTTTTGTTTTCTTGTTTGTGTGTGTGTGTGTGTGCATGTGCACGTGTGTGCGCATCATGTATGAGCTTAAATTTGACTAAAGCAAATAAAGGGTTAAAAACACTTTCTTTTTCAGCTGGGGGTGGTGGTGAGGTGAGGGGAGTAGCTATTACTGTTTAAGGAAACAAGATCCATTTATTGGAACTGTAGCTCTTCCAAGGAAGGCTATAAAGATGATGGACTTGAAGTTTAAAAAAAAATAAATTAGTGAGAGACGAAACAAAGTATAAAGTTGTACTCCAAATTAAGAACACAAGCTTGTGGATGCCAGTTAGTTCACATTTGACCTAAACTGTTTGGTTTGGATCACACATCTGCTAGCTTCTTAATATTATAGAGCTCTGATATATGTTGTAAGCGTTCACAGGAAATATTGATACACTTCCCTAGGTTCATTGGGAAGCTAATTTGATGGTTGGCACCAACCAGGAAGCTTACAGCCCATATTGGGACTGCCTGGCCCATGCAAGGATCTAAGATGGTCCTCTCTGTTCAGGTGAATATTCCTGTTCCTGAGAACACTCTGAAACCAGGCAAGCCTCTTTGGACTGTGTAGGAAGTCCATTTAGCTTGATAAGTGCCAAAAGGGAGCAGTTTGAGGATGTGCAAGAAACCATAAAATGAACTTCTATAGACAGAAGTTGGGAGATAGAGCATTTGCTACATAAACCTGCATTTGTTTTTGGGAAGTCTAGAATAAGTTGTGTAGGAGGCATCTTACTGTTTGCAAATTCAGAAGGATCAGTACCATTATCTTTTTCTCCCTCTGGGATTGGCTATACTAGGTGTTTTCACAGTTGCACCAAAATTTTCTCCACCAGTATGGGGTTCTGAGTTGGTGTATTGGTGTCTCAGAAGTGATTGCTTATCTTGTGGGAAATTGTTGAAGGTCTTAAGAGAGCAGTTGCCCAGTACGCATACCATGGTTTCATTTTTATCGATGATTACTTGCCAGCAGATGTTGAGGCTGTGTTAATGCTGTGTGGCTTCATTTGTCCCTTGAATGTGTCCATCTGTTTCTCTCTCATATGGTACATTAAATTTAGTACCAGTAATAACAGGTGTGGTAATTGGTGCTACTGCGCTGTAGCACTGGCATGCATCTTTTAGGTGACGCTAATGCGTGGTACACTAATTCTCCTGTGCATTAGCACAGGTTTCACCATGAGACACTAATGTACAGGAGAATTAGTGTATTGTGCTTTAGCATCTTGTGTAGATGCTCCCACTAGCAGCTTTACCTTGGGAAACAAGACTCAGTGCAGCACTGTCAGTTCGTATGTGCAGTTTGAGGCCACTCTCAATGCATTTTCTCGTAGTGAATTTCCAATTTTGTGCTCTAATCATTTTGCATTTCATGGGTTACACCAGACTGAGTGAGATGATGCTTAAGGAAAAGTTCAAAAACTGCAGAAGTGGATGCAGTGGACTTTGCAATTATTCTTCTGATCTCTTATTCCAGGATGTCCAAAGAAGGCATTGTGATGCTGAAGGTGCCATCTTTTTGCATGAGATCTAAAATGTAGATTTATTTGCATTCACTAATAATCTCATGTTCTTTAGTAGGTTCATAGGTTGTGAGTTTAGAAAGGACAGCTAGATCAGGGATCAGCAGCCTTTTACCAATGGGGGGCTGAAATAATGCAGCTCAGCTCTGTGACAGGCTGCTGCTTGCAATCCAGCTACCACATCCTCCCAAAAACTGCCAAGTTTCCCCTGCTGCCAGATTACCAGTGAATGATGCTGCTGACTGGATCAAACCTGGGCGGGTAGAATTGCAACTCTTTGCAGGCTATATTTGGCCCATAGACTATAAATTGCTGACCCCTGAAGTAAATCATCAGTATGAACTCCTGCATAACACAGACCATAACATGTTACCAGTTTACTCTTATATTAAGCCTAGAAACTTGTGCTTGAGTAAAACCCATCAGCTTTTTGAAGTCCTGGCCAAATCCTTTGTGACCACCGGGCCTCGAATAGTCATTCTTGTGCGACCTTCGCTCTGACGGTAGACGTAAGGCACCTTACGGACTCATGTCACAGACCAAGCAGGTCTCTCCCCTCGAGTTGCCTCCCCCATTCTTGCCTGCCACGACTTGTTGTTCCTCAGTAGACGGGATTGGTTGTCGAGTGTACTCAGTGGCCCGTGGTTCGCCTGGCGGTCATTCACGGTGCTCCACCACCCCAACACCCCAGCCTCATGCCTCTTCTAGTGCATTGTCCTTCCATTGGCCTCATCCCCTCTGGTGGGATAGCGCCTCATGGCTTGGCGTCTAGATGCCCGTGGCTGAGGGCCAAGTTCGCCCATGTGGGCCCGCCCCCACGACCTTCCTTGCCTCCACCCCTTCTTTCGGGGAAACACAAAAAAAACCTTCCGAGGCTCCTCCTCAGCCCCGTTCCTTGGGGATACCCCATACTTTCCACTCTTCCCCTTCTCACGGGGCAACTAAATAAAACATGTTAACAAAACACAACATAATGGGCCACTTCCTGACATGGCTGCACCGTGCCCCCTTACTATCCTTCCCCTGGCTCTAGCTGGGGAGGGGTGCTTTATTCCTCACCCGTTGCCTTCGGGATTCACTCCTGTTCTCCCGTCGGCCCGGCTGGGACTGGGGGCAATAACCGCCCTGATTGTAAACCTCTTGGGGCTCTCCCAGGGTCTTCTCCCTCTGGCGTGGTTTCCTCCTCACCCCGGTCATCCCAATACTCCCACCTGGGGTCTGCTTGGGCTCTGGGTGCAGCTCTGGTTCCATCCCTGGATCTGGTGTGCCTGTTGCTTCCTCGCCGTCCCGTGTGTGCTCCTGTGGGGGTGCTCTGCCTTGTACTGCCAGCGTCTGCCCCCGGCTCGTCGGGCTCCGTGGGTCCTGTGCAGAAGATCGTTTTCTCTCCCTGCTGCTACCCTCTCGTGCTGCTCTCCCTCCTGCCCTCCACAGCATTTTTATTTCCGTCAGCTGGTGTTTGAGGCTGATGTCACCGGCCGGCCTTAATTGAATAAAGAGGTGGCTGATGAGCCATGAGGGCTCTTCCTTCTGCCCCTGCTGTGCTGCATCTTCTGCTGCCGGTGAGTACCCCTCGTTACTTCTTTCCCTGGGACATCCTTACTTATATTATCCCCTTTGGAACTGCCATACTACTTGATCTTCACAAACTTGCAAGGCATCATGGTCAGGAAGTAGACAGTCCTGATGAAATATGTCCTTAAACCTAATCTATAAACTCTCTTATCCCATCAGTTATGCGGCACAGTGGAGTAATTCTCTCATTCAAGTAGCAATGTTTACCTAGCTGTGTACTGCAAGTGTACCTTGTCCAGACTGGGACAATTATTTGCAAATGATGAATTAAGCTCAAACGTTTATCCAAAGAAAATTTGCTGTTAACTTTTCTATGTAACTTTAGCAATGGTACTGTGTTGATTTGTTACCAAAACAATCCTATCGTGGGGAAAAATCTGACACATGAAGCTAAACAGTACTATGCAAATGTCATATATTAACACCAGTAGAATATTAGTCCTTGAAGGTACCTCATGGTTTAGCTAATCCAAACCATATACAGAGGCAAATTGTACTACACTCTACAGCCTCTTCTTATAAAACTTTGCTGAAGGCGATTCCACAGTTTCCCTAGGTAATGTCTAGCTGCTCTGACAATTAGGAAGTATACACACAAGGATACTTGTGAGTTGCTTATGTTGTGTCTTGCACATAAATTAGTGAATATTTTCAAATAGCTGAGAAATGTGATAATTTTTCTAACCTGCTCACAGATGCCAGATGTGCTGAAAAAGTGGAGAAACTCTATGGATAAATTATTCATTATGAATTATTCGCTAAGCTTTAATAATAATAAAGAATGGGACCTACCAGTCAGCATTTTATGGACTTTCCTGAATAATGTAAAGCTACAAAGGAACTTTCTTCAAAAGAAAAGCAAGCTGGGATAAGCTCTACACTGTGAGTAATGAGCTCTGTGAGTGATGGAAGAGAATGAAAATTTATCATAGATTAATATAACTGAATATATTCATTGTGCCCTTTTTGAACCACAAATGGGATTGACATTTCACAATGTGGTGAAGTGTCAGGGCTAGCAATGGTTATCTGATAGGTCATCCTCCATCAATTGCTCATAGAATGTGTATGGAAAAGCTTTTGAGGGAATATTCTATAAATTGCTTGGGAAACATTCTCCACTAATTAACAAACTTAAATGGGAGATAACCCTGACAGTTGGCTGCTGGGGCATTTCAAATGTTTCATTTTTTAAAAAAAATAGGAATTATCTCCATTGTCAGTATTTCCCAAATTTAGTTTAAAGGCTATCATTTATGGACTACTTATTTTTGCAATGATTTTACAATAGATTATCCGGCTGTAGTTGAAAATAGTAGACCCTGCTCCTCATATATGTTACACTTAGATTTATAATCACATTCTCCTTTTTCAACAAGAAGCTTAAAGTAGGTAGTGTGGTGCCCTTTTCCATTCGCAGGATGGTGTAAAGGGATATTTGTGTATTTGAAAAACAGGCCTATGTGATCCTATACAGCAAGCCCCAGTCTAGGTTTTGAAGGCTATGTGTGTATTGGTAGTGTCAAAGATAAAGGCCTAAATTCAGGAACATACTTAATCTCAACTTAACTTTTAAGTCCCATTGATGCTGGTAGGAGTTAAGTATGTGCATAAGTGCTCTTCCTGAAGAGGGTTGCTTTCCTGAATGAAAACTATAGTATGTTAGACTGCTTAAATTTAAAAGAATGCCTAGAAGTATAGCCACACTTTTAATATATTAATATTATTATTGATATATTAATATGCATTAACTTTGATATTATCTGAAGACTGCTATATGTGACAGAGTTGGGAAACTATGATTCAGTTTAGAAAAGGTTTGGTTTAGACATGATCTTGAAGCTAACCCGGGGAAAGAAAGAGCCCACCATCTCAAAGATTTTGCCATTCGATGGAACATTTGTTAAGGAGTTTTGTGTAAAAAAAAAATCTTTATTATATGTACAGGGTTCTGATCCATGGAGGTGCCTGAAAGCAAGCCAAATTGAATAGTCTCTCAGATGCTTAACACATTTTTCTTCTGAGAAATGTGGGAAATGATGGGATGGGAAATGATGCATGGGAGAGTGAATGGTGTGAAATGTTAGGATTTGAGCCAAAATATCCATGGATTTGGAAGAGAAGGCCAGAGGTGATAAACTGCCATTGATTGAACTAATGAACTGGAAAGTCAAGCTTCTGCATTTTCGGAATGAAAATAACATTGTACAGTGAAACAAAGTGAAAGCCTAGATAGGCAGGATGTTTAGAGCTGACTCCGCCATAACTAAAGGCTGTAGGGGATGTGTTGAAACAGAACGCACAAACCCCAACAACCAAGTTGTTCAGATAAACTGAGAACAGTGAGGGATAGAGAAAGAAAATGATATTAGGCTTTTAATACTTGTTCTCTCTCCTGAGTCAAAAATGGAAATCTCTTCCCATAAAAAAGTCACTATTTAATTAATTATTTTTTGAAAAACATTTTCTTTCTGAATTGGGACAAAAACTCAAATGTGATTTTTTTAAATGCAAGTGTGTTCCAATTTGTTGCCCCATGTGTTGTCATTTTCACTTTCTGCCTGCAGAATATAGCAGTATTACAATTACATTTTTTAAAGCATTTTTATATCGTAACATCCTGAGACTATAACCAGCCTGAACTACCTGACAGCCTGTGTACAGCTGTATGATTTCATGCTTAAGGTTCAGATGTGATATGATAACCACTGCATTCATTTTCCAGTCATGAGCCCTAATAAGGAGAATTTCCTAGTTTATGAAGTTCCTGTAATGCTGGCAGCCTTCCAGGGATTGGGCTTTTGATACATAGATCTGTTTTAAACTAAATTTAGAAACTAAAACTCTTGTTTTTAGTGTGAGATCACTAGACAGTTGGTGTCCCTTGGTGGAGAGCAAATAGGTCTACTGCCCCCCTCAGCCTTCCACATGGGCTGTCTGTACAGAAGAATTTGGGGGCATGAGAGAAAGCAACCCATAAGGCTGCTGTTTCCTTCCAGTGTAGGTTGGCAAGAGGTATGGATGGGTAGTGATGTTATGTGTCTTTGCCCTGTAGTCTGCTAACATGCTAGATTGTCGGGCTGTGAGGCAAAAAGCAATTGTGCCCAGTGCAGGGCTGGTATTGTTTTCTTTGTGCTCACAGGAAACAAGTTGTGAACTAGGGACTAGATCATGCCAGTCATGTTTGTTCCTCTATTTCTCTTTGAATAGTGCTTTTATGTGCTGCCCTTTACTCACAGTTGAGCATTAAAAAGTTAATAATGAATAACTTTTACATTGGCCCACTGAAGAATCGTAGCTTTCGAACAAAGAAGAGTTGTTGGTTCTGCAGCATGAAAGCTTCAGAATTTGCAATCTTGCACCAACTGCAGATGCTTCCTCAGCCTAACGAAGGGGTTTTAAACCAGAAAGCTTGCTAAGAAAATTTTTTCCAACTATTTAAGTTGGTCTGATAAAAGATATCAAATTCACCCACAGAACCTTGTCTGTCTATGTCCTTAGACCAACACGGCTACAACCTACACCTCAGAATTTGCAAGTCTCTCTGCTCCTGTTATAAAATGTCATTTAACTCACTCCATTAGTATAACTATGGATGTAATTGGGCTCCAAAAAACAGCTTTAAAACTGCTGGTAATCAGGCCTATATTCATTTAATATGTTTGGGCTTAGAGGGATTCAGTCCATGCAAAAGAGAACATTCACCATGGCTGCAAAACTGCTGCTGCCAGTTGTCACATGAGAATCAGGCTGCTCCCTGCAGTTACCTTTCCTTTTTTTTGTTTTTGCTTATATGTCATTTATCAGTCGATAAATGTAGATAAAGTTTCCCATTCTCTGCTGTTATATTAGAAAGAAGTACTGTAGTAGTACCACTTCTTATTGACTCCACCAACAACACCACTCCCTTTGCCCAGGGTGCAAACCCTGCTTATTAGACCCCTGAGAAATGTATTCAATATTGTTAGACTTTTCATAAAACTGTGGAAATTCTAATTTACAGATGAGAAACTGAAGTACAGAAATTAGGTCACTTGTCTAAAGTTGTACAAGGATGCACAAATTGAATCCTGATTTCCAGGCTAGGTTATTAACATCCCCGAAGTGTCTTTGTGATAAATCCTGCCTCTCCAACAATTCTGTTTTCAGAGACTGATTGAAAGGGCAGCTAAGGATCCCACTATAAGCTTTAGCTCATCTGCCAAATTTGACACTTGAAAAAACGTAAGAATCCAGAAGTGTGCACCTTTAACTCTGGTCACTCTTCCAACTGTGGAAAGCTCAAGCATGAGCCTACAGGGACTTTGTTGCCATGAGCTCATTGGGATGTCAAAATTGCTAGTATTGTAATAACAAATAGGTCAAAGAGAGAGCATCTGCTGAATAAATGTGCAGTGATACCACCAAGTGGATGAAAAAGAAACAGTATGCTTTCTTATCTTCCCGTCTTAGGGCTCTGGATACAGAGCACATAGATCAAAATATAATTTAGACCTTGATCAAGAGCATCATTGTCATTTAGCTATTCTCAGACACTGAGCATCAGTGTAAGAAACTCATCCATATTTCTTGGAGCTGAAATTGTTTTCCTGCATGGTGTGACTAGAAAGACACTCAGGCATATTGCTTTATTGGCACGTAATTCATGCCCTGACATGATTTTCATTCTAAAAAAGTTAGTAACCAAAACTCATTCCACAAATTACTTTTTCCTAGCAAGTTGGGTTTTTTTTTTTTTTGGAATAGCTTATTAAGAAAGATCAGATGGATGGCTACAGGAAATTTGAAGCTGAATGCATAAGTGTTGACACATAACTGCCTTTTTATTTTTGTGTTTTAACTAATTCTAGGCCATTGTACTGTTAGC
>NW_017729001.1:22298710-22307997 GCF_001723915.1 Gavialis gangeticus
CATAAGTGTTGACACATAACTGCCTTTTTATTTTTGTGTTTTAACTAATTCTAGGCCATTGTACTGTTAGCTTGAAAAATGAAAAGTTAGGCTGTCTGTTTCATATGATTTAGTATCTCCTTTTTAGAAGGCAAAAAGGGACTTTCCATGAGGAATAGTTCATGCTCACATAAAAGTGCCCGTAGTCTTTTTTGAAACCACTTTTGCATTTAATATAGCAAGATACATTCTACAGATAATAGTGACCCAAGCTATTTACAGTCACTGTACAGCACTTTAGGGTATTTGGCAGGACCTGGTTGGTTATTATGTAGAAGCTCCTTTGGAAACAATGGCATTTCATGTGTTAAATTGTGTTACTGCTACTGCATTACAGGCTGATAATTATGTAAATAACTTGTATGATTGTGCTTTGATGTTAAGAAAGAACTGGTATGCAATATAAAAGATATTCTAATTACTGCATTCTGCTTCAATGAAGTGTGAATTACTGAAAGTGTTTAAGTGCTAATTATTCTTTTTTTATTATATTTAAGCAATCAAAGAGTGGGGTGCCATGTTCAGTCTCTAGGGAAGGTCATGGAATACTGAACCTATTTTTGAATCTTTGGTGTTCAACAACTCTGCCTCCCCTGCATACCTCTCCCCACCCCCAAAAAACCTTCTATGAGCAAAACCATGTTTAAATTAATTACACAGCCCTTTAAAAAAAACCCAAAACAAACAAAACAGGGATTTTCTATACCCTGTTTAAATTAGTTTGCATTTTTGCTTTCATGTTTTATACCACATAATCAAGATGGTAGTTTGCAGCCATAGAAACAGGTTTGAGCCTGTGGGGTTGAGCAGAACAGCAATGACCAGGGGGAGCACAGCTGCATTGCATTGGTGAACCAAGACCCAGACAGGCACCAAGACCCAAAAGGAAAATTGGTAGGAAGGGCACGTAGCCTGTGCTCAGGATCCCTGGGCGCTACCTAATTCTGTGGTGAGGAAAAGAGAATGACTAATGCAAAAGGCCATATCTTAAGTTCCTTGTGAATTCATGTTCAGTCATATGCAGGCAGATTTCCTCAAGTGCTGAGTTATTCTTTCCATACATACACAGGGGTGCTAACAGCCTAAGGAGGGGAAGGGGCCATACAGCTACTTCTGTAGCCACAAGCAGATCACATTTATGTCATCTGACAGGCTGATACATCCCTTGCCATCTTCTTGGCATACAGTCCCTTATGGGTACAAGGGGGTAAAGCACTGCCTTTTCCACTGTCCCTGAATATTGCAGACATGCATGATACAATTTTTATTTTTTCTGTATTTTGAGTTCATTTTTTCAAAATTGACTGTAAACTGTATGAGGCACCTGGAGCCAACCTTTTTATGGACTTGATCCAGTCCTGCCTGGTTGGCTTCATCTACTTGCATCCCCATTTGCTGGCAATCACACACAGTCTTGGCCATCTCTGTGTCTGCCCTATGTTTATTTTGTGTGTGTGTAAATGTGATGTCAGTCTCTTGGCTGATATGGTGAATTAAGTGGGGGATCTTAAGCTTCAGCAGCTCATGCTTTTATCTCTGAGCTAAAGAGCCAAGACTTAAGAGGCTGGGAAGGAATTGAACAACTCATATCACTTGTGTGTCAGGCACTTGGGGGGGGGGGGGCTGAAAGTCACCACTGTATTCCATGTTTATTGCTTTCAAGCATTTGAAGTGGATCTGTGGTTGGAAAACTGTAGTAGTGTGGTTGGTTTTCTGCAGCTGATACTAAACAAGTGAACAGTCTTTAAGCCTTTCTTTTCTGTTTAGCCTATGTTTGACACTGGCATTAAATCATGTCTATGATAACACAATGTTGCATTCTACTTTTGCTACACATTCCCAGTAAGTTACAGTCCCATATAGTCTGACAAAGTAGGTGGTCACCTGTGAAAGCTCAGGCCTCTCTGAACCAGTTAGTTTCCAAAGTGCCTGCCCTGCCTCCTGCCTGACTTCAGACTAACTGCCTCTCTCTGCAGGAAAGGAGAGGATGCTGCATCTTTCAGCATCCTGAACCCACCATAGGGAAAGATGAAGGCACATCATGCTCCATTGCTCCCTGACATGGTTTTTGGAAGCACAATACTGACTCAGGTTTGCCTTGCTCAGGGTGCAGGAGTGAACCCCAAGACTTTTCCATTAATCGGAGCCCTCAGAATTCAAATCTTTATTTGAACCCAGGAACCAACCCATCTTGAATGGTTATGTATTTCCCTCTAACTTCTCTCTTTTTCTTTGGTCCCACATCTTTAGAGCACTGTTCCAAAGGAGGTCTGTCTTCATACAGTGGTACACCTTATTTCCCCTTTCTGTTGTTTTCTGGTCTAGCAGTGGCACAGCTGATACAGCTGCCATTCATTATTTTCATTTTTCAAGGTCATTTGTCATATGGAAGAAACTGTTTTTAATTGTTTAGTAATATCATTATACAGACCATACGTTTCACAATTTGTTTGAATCTCTGTGTTTTCTCCCCAGGTAACCTGCAGCTTTAAAGGCTGGAAGTGCTATCATCTGCACCTTTTACAGCAGTAAAAAAATAATGGGCTGGATTCAACATCTACAAGGTATAACCCATACACTCCCGAATACCTGTATCAGATATCTGAAATGTTCTGTGCACACAAATTAATATTGTTACATTCATTTGTATCCATAAGGTTTATTCTACTAACTTCACACTGATAAAGATTCCCAGGCTTCTGGTTTACATACTACTCACACCTGGTCATTTGATTGCTATGGCTTATTTGTGGAATGTATTCCTAGCACTGATATGCAGGGAGGAAATGTGTCCTTGGCTTGTTAATGCATGTGAAGGATGCTCTTTAACTCAGTAAGTAAGGGTTTAGTGAGTATTGATTACAGGTTCTCTGAAAGCTCTGGTGAAACAAATCCAGCCAGACCATTTCATTAATGTCAGGAGCAAGTCAAATTGGCAGCTAAACATTAGTCATATTTTTGGAGAAGAGATAATTAAAGCTATGGGGCTGTATCCACAGTTTAACTACACAGCAGTGCAAATTCAGGTGCTGCCAGCTAGCAGAGACTGAATCACACTTGGAACCACTTCTCGGTGGATTGAACAAAGTTCCTGTAGCTGAAGGATTTTGAGTATCTTTAAATGTGGAAGGTGCAGATTTCCTCAGTGACCTCAGGCAGAATATGGGAAAGACAGGACACAAAGTTTTATTCCCTCTCATGTTTTAAAAAAGAAAATTCCCTGCTTTGGGACCATCAGAATAGTGGAGTCTGTTGTCAAGGGGGGGGGAGGGGCTTGTTTTAAATGATCGTCACTGAAAAAATGTAGCATATTAAGCACAAAAATAGTTACCCTGTGCAGTACCTAGAAGCAGATCTCTAGATTGCTGCTTAAAGCACTGGACTCATTCTTAAATGATGAACCTAGGAACTGAAATTGAAGTTTTGGCTGTAAAAGCCCCTTCATTAGGCTGCAAATACATAATTCTTCTTAAGTAACAGGGTTTCTGAGTGTCTGTCATTGAATGAGTTAGAACGTTTCTGACAAAACCAGCCATTAATGTTGTGTCCAAAACATTTTTTGTTCTAAAGTTTGGAAAATGCAAGGCAAGATTTCTACTGAGTGCTGCTTGGAGTCTGGGTGGATTGGCCTAGGACTGGGGAACCAGTTGTCAAGGGCCCTCTGCCCCAAGGGTAACCTGCTAGGACCATTCTTTGGTTCTGAGGAAGCCGTTCATAATATACCTTGACAGCTGTGTCCTTTAACCAGGGATCAGCTCTTGAGTCTGCAGCAGGGAGCCTGGAAGTCTTGTGTGGCTTTGTCTTAACACATTTTTTTTTTGCAAAAATCTAGTTGGCCTAATAAAAAATATCAGCTTTATCGTGAGTTGTGATTCCTTTTGTCTTAACTGAATCCACAGGCCCTGGGACCCCAGGCAGCTGCTATTAGCAGTGGTGAGACTAAACGAATGCCAAGTTTCAGAGAGCATATTTAATGTTTCAGAAATGCAACATTCTCTGACTTTCTGGTACATAGGAAATTCCAACACTCTCGGGATTCAAACTAGACTATAACCAAATTTAAAAAAAAGTAGAAGAGATTCCTACAAACTAGAAATCCTACTTGTTGGCCACTCTGTGTCTCTGTCTTAAAAAGTGACCTGCTGTATTCAGTAACTAGTGCTTTCAGCAAGAATAAGCAGCATACATGTGGAAGCCTTGCTTGTTTCATTGTCCTTGCAACATTTCTGAGAAAGTTTTGGATAGATTGATTAAAATTGCAATGAATCAGGGAAAATTATTATAAAACAATTCTAAAAATTTAAAACTGAGTGAGTTAATATTTGTCCCAGTTTTAATCAGTATTGCATTTAGGTTTCTGTAAAGGACTAGTTTTAACTTGCAGACATATTATATAGCATGAGAATCTTACTTCCATTGCTGTAAGACCCTTCTTACCCTACCCTTATTACCCATATCCCCATCTTCTCTGCTGATCTTGAAAGCTTGTCTGAAGCCTCTTCCAAACAGGCAATTGGTACAATAAAAATATTACCTCCCCTCTCCACCCCACAATATCCTTGCCTCTAAAATAATAAGTCTGTGTTTATATGGGTTATTTAGTAATTGACAAAGCAAAGGATTGAAAATAGGTTGTCAAGAATCCACTTTCTCTCTCTCACTTTCCTGGACTCTTCTGCAGACCTTGCAAGAAACTATTTGCTTTTAATTCAAAATAATATTTAAACAATGTGAAACACACAACTGAAAATTAGACCTTGGACAAAATCTCTATGAAGTATTTATCCATAGAGACGAATAAGATTGTCACTTGAAAACTGTATTCACTTCAGAACAGTCTGTCTCTCCTAAATACTCGGGCGGCTTTTATTTGTTGGATGGCACAGAACAATGGTAATTGTGATGCACCTGAGCAGAAAATTAGATTCCCCCCAACCTCCCCCTCCCGAGAATTGATCAGAATAACTCCACTCAGATGCATCAGTTTAAAAAATAAATTATTACATGTGCAGAAGCTTAAGAGGACCCCATCAAATCTAGTCAGAAGTCCAAAATGAGTAAAAAAAATAAAGCATTGGGTATTGGCATAATACATGGAATCATAGCTTGCCTTTAAACAGGAGGCATTTAATTAAAGAATATAATCCCAAAATATAAATGCAAACAGGCCTGCTAATAGTGCAAGTTCCTCTTCTGTCTACTTTATTTACTAGAGACTACATCTGGTCTTGAACTCCATATAAAATATACAGAGACAAGTATTAGCTGTGTGATGCTACTGGTAAATGTATCATTAAAGGTGTTCCACCTGTTTGAGTTTCCCAACCAACGTATGTGATTTCACAGTTGCCTTATGCTATTTCTCACGCTTTTCTCTCTCTTGCTCCTGTGGGACTAACCGCACCAGAAAGGAGCAATGATTATTTTCAGATTCTGATCTATAAGGAGATTTGTATGTGCCCCTGTTTTTGCAGGCTGCTGGCTTCCCTGATCATACTAAAGAAAAAAGAAAGGTGCAACTGAATGCACAACGTAAACAGATTAGAAAAACATTTTTTCCTCATCTCTAGTCTAAGTTACATGAATTTCAAATGTTGGCTTGCAAGAACGGTAGGGACAATAATGTCAGGTGCATTTGGAACAAGAAGTGGATGAGGCCTATTTTAAGTTGTCCGGTGACTTAGCCTGGCCAGTCTTTGTTTCTTTTTCATTGTTTTATTCTTCCTTGTCATATGAAATAGCTTCACTTGGTCCAAACCGCTGATAGTGCTGATACTATTAGGAATTGTGTTCTAGTCATCCTATGCAGATTCCTTCTCCCATAATAGTTATTTGATAGTCTGCTAATGAACTGAGACTTCCCAGCCTTAGGCTGTTGAGAGAGGATGCTGTCTGCAGTACTGGATTCACCTGATTCTCACATTTGCAGTTAGAGCTTTTGTACACAGGGAAGTTGACCAGAAAAAAACCAAAACTGTTTCATAATAGCTTAGTCTGCATACACAATTCAAAAATAAAGATTTATTTTATTTCAGAATAATTACTCTGATTTGGAAATCTTCTGATAGTTCCAGAATAATGAGACTTTTACTCTGCAATAGCTATTCTGATTAATTAACTGATGTGCAGACAAGCCCTTTAAATGTTTACAACTGAAGACACACAGGTAGTGCTATCCTATCGCATATGTGTGTGCGCCTCAGAGCTATAATCTTTGAGCCATAGTCTTCAGCAGGAGCGCTGATTCATGATCTTGCCTCTCAGCTGTATCTCATTAGGAGGTACATCACTCACTTTAGACCTTAAATTTATCTCCCTCCCACACAAACCTGCTGTTATCTTGCTGTTTTTTTCCCCCAGTAAATTGCAAACATCAGAAGCAGAACATTTAAAAATGAAAGTTTTGCAGAAATCATTGTCACTTTTAAAATACCAATCCTCTCATGAACTCAAGTTTTCCTTTGGTTCTTGTACCTCTGTGTGTCTCTATTTGGCATGTTAAAAAGGTAAATGCCATGTACTTGGCATTTGAAAAAATAAGAATTATGCAGCTTGTCTTTAGAGTTATGGAAATATATTTTCTGTCTTTCTCTCTTTCCCCCCCCTTTCTTGTATAGTTCTAGTATTTGAATAGATGTAGGGTTAGGGCCATTTGATCTTATTAAATTCAGATGTCCCTACAACTGATTTGTGTGATGTGTTATATAAAATTGCCCCTCTGTTTTCTTATAGAAGTGTTTTAATTGGGAAATGAAAGGCACAACCCCCTGGGTAAAATCATTATTCAGAAATGTTTCTGATACCTATAGCAGCTCTTAGGTCCTTTTTGAGAGATGTGAACAGTTTTGTAAAATCAGGGTGGCAGTTTTGCTTCTGTTTTGAAACAGATGTGAAAGGAAGGACACAGACAGAATTTTTAAGCAGGGAGCAGAATATGTGGCATGACCACCCAGCTGGTTAAGTGAGAAAGGATTGAGAGAGCAAGATTTCAAAGGTTTTTAGGCACCTAAACAGAGAGATAGGAGACTAGAGGAATTTTTCAAAACTAACCAGTCAGGTATCTAGTGCTGTTGAAATTGAGCAGGTTAGACACTTGACCCGCACAGGCATTTTGAAAAAAATAACTCAGTGCCTCTGTGCAACTTACAGCTATTTGACTCGGTTTAATAAAAGATATTGGATTTACCCAAAGAACCTTGTCTGTGCATCTTAGGGTATCTACGAACTTGGACTTTCTATATGTTAAGGGACCTAAATAGTCTCCGAAGTCTGGAGTTAAAGGCCCATAATGCCAACTAAAGCAGGTCAGTGTTTTCTAGGTACCTCTTCAATCTGCTCCTTAGAGACTTAAGATCCTGTTATTGGTTCTCAGATTTTTTCTTATGGAGACCAAGTCGGTTTGATTTGATGTTATTATTAAAAGCAGGAAACTTTTTTTTATTATTATTAAAAAAATATTAAACTTGTCTTGCATTTATACATTTTAGCTATTTTCTGTAAAGAAAGGTTCATTCTCATTAGTTGATGTACTTGGGTACTTTTCGCTAAGCAGACACATATCCATGCACATTTATTCAATCAGGTATGTAACTTAATATTCATTTTATCAAATTCTTAATGATTACATGTTTTGCTACATTAGCAGATTGTGCACTGCACATTTCTTATTTACTAGATAATGATTAATTTTACTTGCAATTTGTATCAAACTTCACTTGAATGGAAATTTGGATCCAATTAACTGTACAAAAACATGATTTTAAAATTGTTATTAAATAAGCCTACCTTCAATGTACCAAATATATCAGAAAAAATAAGCTTATCAGAATAGGTTTGTATTTAAAATGAATTTATTTATTAAGGAAAGGAAATATGCACTGTAATTAATGTTCTTAAAATGACTGTGGTTACTGTGTCCTTAGAAAAAATAGATTTCATCCTCTTGCGCCTATTCCATATTCATAGGTTAGAACTGGAAAGGAAGCTTTCCTGCTTTTTTCTATTCGCAGTTGGTTTCTCAACTTCAGTGAGAGAGTTTCCACTGTTCCCCAAGCCCCAAATTTCTGGACCCCATTCCAGATTCAAGATTCAAATCCCCCAGCATCCCACAATGCTTTGCACTTCCCCCACAAACTCCCCCTTGCAGAGTGGGTGGGTTACAATTGGCCCAAGTTGTCTGCTCCAGCTGAGCAGGGCGGCATGCTTTAGCACTTCCTAGTTTCTGGCCTGGGCCACTGCAGGCATGTGGCTGTATTTCTGGAGTCAAAAGTGAATGTCTGTTCACTTGCTTATCAGTACAATCTACGTAGCTTAGATTAACCTATGACGATTGAATCGATTCAGCCTCAGGCTTTTTGACTGTCTGGATTTAGCCTTGGGAAACCTTATGGGCCATGGGTTAAAACTCTGGTTCTAGCCCATGAGCCTGGTGTTGAGGACTCCTGAACTAGGAGATTTCACGTTGCCTTGAAGGCATGCTTTACAATCTCATTGCTTTTTATGTTATTCCAGTAGTTCTCAAACTTTTGAGATTCAAGGCACCCTTCTTTAAGTTTGAGACATGCCCTTTTTAGATTTGAGGTACTCCTTGGAAAATGCCAGGTTTTAGTTTTTACTCATTTTTTGACTACAGAAAAATTATAGAGCTGTTTTTCTGTTGCAAAGAACTCAGAAAGACCATAACAGGTCAGAATGTTTTTAACAATACGGATTCCTATTTGAAATGTTTGTGTTTTTCTTGTGAATCTTGTTTGTACCTCTAACAGTGCTATTGCATAGCAACCCAAGGAGCACACTTGAAAGGATCTCAAGACACCCTAGGTTGTGGCAGAACCCTGGCTGAGAATCACTGCATTATCCTCTTTTTTTGTATTGTTCTCTTTTTTTGTATGCTTCC
Source organism: Gavialis gangeticus (assembly GCF_001723915.1). Taxonomy (NCBI): domain Eukaryota; kingdom Metazoa; phylum Chordata; order Crocodylia; family Gavialidae; genus Gavialis; species Gavialis gangeticus. The sequence goes on from NW_017729001.1 coordinate 22,307,646, forward strand.
CCAAGCCTTTTTTGGGGAAAGGTAACATAAAAGAAATAAAATAATAAAGGAATAGGAGTGAACCTATGTTGTTTGCAGGGCTAATTTGAGAAATGCATCAGATGAGCTGTCAATACACTTAATTGATGTACAGTAGGGCTGTGCAAAGCTTCGGGTGGTGAATTGATTCGGAGGAGATTTGGCCCAATTTGGTGGCTGAATCTCCAAATCTGAATCAAACCAGGGGACCAATTAAAAGGTCTGAATCAATTCTAAGCTCACCGAATCTTTGGAAAAGATTTGGAGAGTGTCAATGATTTGGACAGTCCCTGCCAGTAAGTAGGGGGTGGGGGAGGGGGCTGGAGGAGGGGGG
>NW_017729001.1:22308007-22316385 GCF_001723915.1 Gavialis gangeticus
CTTTAAGGGAAAAAAAAACAAAGAAAAACCCCGGGACTCTCTGCTCCTGCAGCACACTTGGGCCACTGAGGGATCTTGTGCAGAGCCCCCCCACATGGTGTGGGGCAGTGGGGGGCAGCAGGGATCACCCCCTGCTGGCAGGAATGGTGAGTCTGGGGTTTTTCTCCTTTTTTTTCTTAAAGGGCCAGAGCCATGGTGGGCAGGACAGCCATGGGAGGGCTGGGACAGAAGTTGGGGGTCAGGGGCCTTGTGCAGAGCCCCCACACAGCATGGGGCAGTGGGGTGCAGCGGAGATTGCTCCCCTGCCTGGCAGCACCTGGGGAGTTGGGGCATTTTCCCCCCCAAGTGCCCAGAGCTGGGGTGGGCGGGGCAGCCATTGCCAGGCTGGGGGGGATGGGTCTGGTTGATTCGGAGATTCAGCAGCAGCTGAGTCTCTGAATCAGATTTGGCCGAATCGATTCAGGACAGTGATTCGAATCACCGAGTCGAATCACTGGCCCCTGAATTGACTGAATCTGAAGTGAAAACTAGCTGCCTTGCACAGGCCTAATGTGCAGTTGATTTGCTTCTTAGCTGAACTGATTCCCCTTAAGTGATCTTTGTTTAAAAGAAAAAAGTGTAAGTGGGAATCTCAGTGCCTTAAAACATCAAATAGGAAGAGTGAGTTAGAAGACCCCGACTTGTCCCTGGCCCCTTGGTTTGGTTTCTAGGTAGGATGTAAGGGGTTTTTGTTTCAAAATCTAACAAGAACATGGCTTCTGCTGTGTGGGGCCAAAATCACAGAAAGGTCTCTGAGGTATGAACTGGACTCTGATTTGAATTCTGCCATACACCTTATCAGGACACCTTCTCAGTCCATCCCTGGTTTAAGTGACTAAAACATTTATATGGGGATTTTAAAATCTTTTTCTGGAAGTTAGATCTGAGGAATAAAAGCAAGTGAAAAAGCTATCAAGAAGGAAGAAAATAACAGTTTTCATTAGATAGTGCCAGCATTTAAGTAATTAGTTAAAAGTGCTCGAACTTTGCATGATTTGCCAAAATAAAAAGGAACTGTGTTTGCCTCAAAGAAAATGTCCATTGCATCAGATAAGGAGGAGAGCCAGAAGTGGCAGGTGAAAGAAAATGAAAGACTGGAACAAAGTTTTGTTTACTCTCTGAAACTATGCTAGAGGGAGCTGACAGTTCTACTGTTTTTACTTAGAGGAAGTCTTCACTGTTGGAAAAAAAAAGGGCTAGTGCTAGGTAAATATGTGTGTGTGGGGGGGTTAACAGTGTGGCCTAGAGAAACTTGAACAAGAAGTGCCTACTTCTTATACCGGTGGAACTAGCATTTGTGAATGCTTGTTTGCACCATGTTTGCTTATAAATGCTTGTTTGCACCATGGCTTGACTGAAGAATCTTTTGCTTTTATTCCTCTTTTTCCTCAGCCTTCAAACCCACAGATTTATGTATACGTAGACTGACCTGCAACTACAGCATATAGCAAAACAAATCTTGAGCATAAAGGTGCTATGGGATCTAACATGTGATACACACAATCCACACCTGTTGTCATGCCATGCCACACTTGCATGGCCGGAAGTGCAACTGGGGGGATCACGCATTAGATCCAATCGTGTCATTGCCTACGTCAGCAAGACGGAGGCACCCATGGCTGGGAGCCCACTTTACTGGTGGGAATCCCAGCTGCGGGGATGACATGTAGCTGGGACTGAGAATCCCTGCACCTGACATGCGTGTGGGATGCAGCCAAGATCAAGAGCCCCACCAACTGTGGGACTCAGCCCCTGGAGTCATGGGATGCTGCTGCAGTCTCCCAGCTGCAAGGGTGCATGGAGTGCCCTGCAGCTGGGAGATTGCTGTGACTTGGAGATGGCAGCACCTATGATCTCCCAGCTGCTGCCTCAAGTGCCCTTGCACCCCTGCAGCTGGAAGGCCACATTGGCTGCAATCTCCCAAACCTGGGTGATGCATTGTGCTCCCCAGTGGTTGGGAGATCACAGCAGCTGTGGTTTTCCATAGCAGGACTGCCTACACATGCAGATTAAAGCTGGATAGAAACACCTATAAAGTTATTACAAGTTTTTAAGCAATAACTTTATAGCTGGTTGGACCTTTTAAAGGAGCAATAGTTAATCTGCATATACAGCCAATCTAAATTTATTGTACAATTAGCAAGGTAATGGTGCAGTAGATATAATGTGTAGAGGGGGCCCTTGGTACCTACATGCAGAGGCAGAGTTCTGCACCTTCCCCTTCCCTACAGTCAGTGCTCAGTGCTGGTGCCATCACCCTTCCCACCCTTAGTTATGCCCACATCCATGAATGCAGTGTATATCCTAGAAATTGACAAGAAACCTCTATCCATGCACAGAGGGTTACAATGAACCAAAACTTGAAGCCTTTCCATTACCTCACTGGAATTTTGCCTGCTGGTGAATGCAGACAGTATTTAAATGCTGGACTATGAAGGTTTCAATGGAGAGCAGAAGAAATGCTTAAAACTTGCTTGTTGTATGGAAACCTCTCTTCTTTCTAATAAATCTTATATTCGTCCCAAAGTCTATTTTCTATGATGCACATTCCAAAGACTTTTGAGACTTCTGTATGTAAAATGTACAGGCAGCATAGTCTTGTATCATTTAACTGGGGTGTGTAAAACAGGCCGTATTCAATTCAGATTTGGATTCGGCCCAAATCAGGGACAGTGATTCAGTTAGTTGATTTGGATCACTGTCCCTGATTCGATTCAGATGAATCCATATCTGAAGATTCGATGCTGATTCAGAGAATCAGTGATTTCGCCATAGACACAGCTTTAAATGTTTTTTCTACATACCTTGAGGTACCAGGCACGGTTTGTGAATGTTGCGATGGTGGGGTGGATGGAGCATCCCGTGGGAGCACAGGGAGGGCCTCCGTGTGCTCGGCAGTGAACCCGGAAGTGGACCACAAGTACTTCCAGTCCACTTCTGGGTCTGCTGAGGAGCATGCGGGGGGGGAGGGGCTGCAGTCCCCTAGCTAGGTGATCAGCCATAGGGGGACCCAGGGTGCCCCCCTACATCCAGAAGGCACCAGTTGCTGAGCTGGGGGAGGGTGGGGGCCCCCTCCCCATGCATTCCCCGGTGGACCTGGAAGTGGATTGGAACTGCTTCTGGTCCACTTCCAGGTCTGCTGCCAAATGCACTGGGGACCCCCCCATGCTCCTGTGGGATGCTCCATCTGCCTCAGCATTGCAGCATTCATAAGCCACCTGGTGCCTTGAGGTATGTAGAAAAAAAGTTTAAAACTGTATCTATGTCTGAATCGCTGAATGTTTCCAAATCTCTCCTAATTGATTTGGAGGGTTCCGATTCAATTTGGGGAGGTTAAAGGATCTCCTGATTTGATTTGCATTTGGAGATTTGGCCACCGAATGGGACCAAATCTCTGTTGAATTGAATCAGGGACCAAAGCTTCACACAGGCCTACCATTCATGAAGGAAAGCCAGTCAAAAAAGGGAATCCCCTGCATTCCCAGCTAAAGCTTCTGCAGATTTTGAACTACGATATCTGTCTTGTTGTCCAAGCCTTATTTACAGGTGTCCTGACTTCAGAGCTTATATAATGAATTTAATATCCTATTCAAATTTCCATTTTTTTCCAAGTAAATTCTAGTTAGTCACCTTTTAAGACTGCAGTAAATAACCACTTCAGATTGAGCTGAGGCAGCATTCTCTTGTGTACATGTAGATCACTTATTATCACTGATGCAAGTACATGAAGAGCTGGCTTTTGTCAGTGTTGTTGCAAATCTTAGAATTTGAAGAGTGTGCATGTATTATGGTTTTAAAATGTCCTTCTGTAAAATCAGTAATTGGGATATAATCTGAACAGAAAGTGTTGTATCTAGGGTCAGGAGCCAGATGCAAGATACTCCAAGAAGCAGTCTAGTATCCAGATCTAGCTGACACTTAGATTTCCCAAAGTGGTGGGTAAAAGGGGACCTGCCAAAATACATTTTCAACTGTCTTGCCTTCACTAGTTCATATTTACCTTTCTCAAGCTGTTTATAACTTTTATCAACTTTAATTATCATGGAGGGAAAAGCCTTTCTGATACAAAGCCAAAGGGCTTGTTCCTCCCTTTCTTCCTTAAAGGTTAAGTCTCCCGGGTTGGTGCAGATCATAATCAGCTTCCATCAAATCAAGCAACAATCAAATATCGTAATTGCCTGTTTGGCTGTAGCTCTAGAGTTCAGGACTGCCCAACTAGCTGCATTATGTACTTCACTTCTGAATTTGCCATTTGACCCTACACATTTCCAGCCCTGATTCCCCATTACTGACCTGTATTTTGCCTCTGCCCCATTCCCAATTTCTTTTCATGCCTACCTGCCCCAGGATCTTGAATTCCACAGCTCCTGTTATCTGGCATTGTCCTGACGCTGACTTGTAGATCTCAGTCTCCATTGTGGTTGCTACTTTGAACCTACCAGTTCCTAACCCCTGGCTCAGCTCCCAACTGGTCTTTCGGTTCCTGAATGCCAGTTGTCAGGCTGCTATACCTCAGTCTCAACAGAAATTAACTGAGCCATGGTAAGACGTAGTCTAGTGACATGTTTGGTGCTTTGACAATAAGAAGTAACTTGTTTTTTAGAAATAGCACAAACATTTTTCTTGATTATTTTTAAAGGTCTTATTTAAATGCAGCAGGGCAGTAAAGCTGGATATAATAAAGAGCTGTGAGCATGCTGCACTTGTATGTAGTCTGAATTTCAATATCTGAATATATTGACTTTTTTTGAAAGTAGCATATTAATCTCATGGATAGAACACTGAAGATATGGTTTCTGATCATGTTGGTTTGCTAGGTGACCTTGGAAAAGTCCATTTCTTTGCAACCTCACTTATCCTACATATAAAATGGGGCTAATGATACTGATGCAAAGCTAAAAGAAGGTCCTAGTGCACGGTACAAATGCTAACGTACCAATCAGAGCCAGAGCTTGCCCGTTTACTTGTATGTGACAGATAAAGATTTGGTTCAACAGGAGGAAACAGTGGAACTTTTATGATGGAAAATGGCAGCAACTAGAAGAATATGGATACTAATTTACATATTTAATACACTGTGCAAACATTAATATAGGCCTCATTAGCTATTAAGTCAGGCTAGAATATGTAACCTGTATCCCATCCAAGCTCAAACTGCAGGGACAGTTTAGATAAGCAGAGTGTAAATAGTGAAGCTCAAATATTGAATTCTTAACATGCATAGAATTTGTTTGTGAATGGTATTTTGTCAGAATTAGACTGCATAATTTAGGCTTAGAGTGGAATTTGCAAAGACCTGGGACAATTATGCAAAAATTGCCATTGGATTTGCAGTCATGAAGGTGGACAGACTCCTACTTTTCCTTTCCTCTTAAAGATTGCCCCTCCTGTAGCACAGTGCCTGTTAATATCATGCTGGTTTAGTAATGGCACAGTTTGTCAGATCTAGTGCTTTTAATACTGATTTTTTTGGCATTAAGTGTATTTTATAATAGTATTTTGATATATAGAAAGCAAATGGTCTCAGTGGAAGTGTTTAAGGATTTAATCCACTGTTATAAATCACCCTTTTAATCTCAGCCGTTCTTAATATTGATGACTACTTTTAAGGTATTAACTTTTTGTGGCTGTACCAGGAGTCGTTGGTTTGCATTTAAGAATCCAGGCATGAAAGCACTTGGATCTATTACAATATACCATTGCAGGGCATGCTGTTAGTATTTAGTAACCTTTTGATTTGGAACTTGCAAGCACAATGGTGTATATTAGCCACAGCACTCAGATTGGCTATACAATTGAATCCAGGGATTTGCTATTCTAGACTTGATCTTTAATGTCTATTGGCATTCAGATCTTTTTTTAAATGTGTTTCAAATAGATTTAAAAGACAGACTAAGAATATAATGGAAAATTTGGTTTGAGAGTGTAGCTGCTTATTTGAAACCAATGTAGTCTTACTGTTTAAACGAATAACAATTTTATAACCCAAATGCGCTGGGCTGTATTAGCAGCCAAATCTAGCCACATATCTGAGATACTCAGCTAACAAGTTTTCAGATAGCTGTGGCAACTATGCAAAGCACTGAGTGATTTGGCTACCAGAAGTGAAGGTGGAAGATTCATGAACTATCTAAACTCCTAGTGAAGTCTTGGGGGAAACCATGGTCATGGTCAAATACTTTGGACTGATGGCTGTCTATTATATCACTTGTTTGGTGCTCACAGTGGAAGCTGACAACACTTTTCTGCAATTAAAAAAGTCACCAATAAAATTTAAAAGTGCACAAATCTATAATTTGGCCAGTGTTAACGTAGAGAGGTCAGGCGAGCCTCAGGAAAAGAAGTCAGTATATTTTTCATCACAAAAATGTAGATTCTGAGGTGGTCAAACTGTGGAGTGGACAACCCCAAGGGGGTTGGGGTGAGAGGTCAGTTTGCATAATGGATTGGCAAATGCCTATGTATTTCGGCAGACAGCTATAAAAGTTGCCAGCTCTGAGAAGGGAATAGTAAAACATAAAAGACCTTAGAGACCGTGTTCTTGGAGCTAATGAAATATGACTGTGCAGGGGGGAGTGGGGTGGTCCTGGAAATTAAATTATATAATTAAGAAGAAAGCTTAAATCTAGGGTATCTACATTCATTTTTTTTACTGAAACTATTTCAATATGCAGGATTAGGGTGAACTTTAGTGTTTTGTTTCATGGATAAGGTTGTGTCATAAACAGGGTTTAAAACTATTCAGCTCTAAATAGTTATCTGGGAATGGGAGAGGCTGTATGAATAGGAGGAGACTCTAGAATAATTAAGTAGAACTAGGCTGTTGGCACAGGATGTGGATGAGGTTGGAGGGTATTGTTTCAGCTAGATGCTGGGATGATTACAACGCTTCAGGACCACTCAGGTCAGACAAAAGCATCTGTAAATGATAGCAGCAAGGCAAAGTTATATCCCAGTCCAGCAGTAAAGTAGAGGTTGTAAATTATGGCTGAAGAGGGTGGGACAGACTGAGATTAGAGAGAAATTCTGGAAAATTAACATGGTGTTAGGTAAGGAGTCAAGTAAAAATAGGCCCATAAAAAAGTACAAAGGCACAATGCAAAGTCCATTGAAGTCAGTGGGAATGTACACTATACCGACAAGATTTTTCCCTGCTCAGAGCAATTTCTTTTCTGGTAAATGCAGAATTTCCATTGTTTCAGACTCCCTTTACAAATGTCCTTCTCCATTCTTTCTGCTACCTTGCTGTTTTTCTGTATCGCCTCCAGAGTTGGGTCCTTTCCTAGAGGTAAATTGCAACCATAGTTTTTAAATTTATTTTTTTTCTGGGCAGCAGAGATTGCTGTACAGTACTGCACATTTGAACAATGTGCTGGCATTTTTTCTCTGTTGGGGGACTACAAATCTTTTTTCAAAGTCATTTGTCTACTACCAAAGCATTTAGAGTCTCCTGGGGAGGCCTAAAAAAATGTTGTCCTTTTACTGAAGAAAACACTTCAATACAGGGATGCTAAGCAAATAAAAATTCTGCAGAAGTTAATGGGATGAAGCCACTAGGTTTATCTATTACTCTTAATCGATTGTTTATATAATATTAATTTAATCTTTTATGTTTTATAAGTCAGAAGCTATGATCTAATTTGTTAATGAATAAAAATATTTCTGATATGTAAAGAAATCCTATATTCTGTATCCTTGTGTGTGTGTGTATCTGTTTATCTATACACACACAGACACACACACATATACACCTGACAGACTATGTACTTAGGCAGCCCCAGATTATGAGGTAATATATGCAAAAGGATCTCATCTATGGGTGTCAGGTTCTTTTGAAAGACTGGCTATCTTTTACTCACATAAATAGGAGCGGGTCCCTGGGATGTCTGCCTATTACAATCAATGCTGAATTCCTAGAAAGTTTAGTTTGTATTCTCAACTTTGTTTGTAGAAAATTTTATACAATTGAATGGAAAATATTGTTCTCAATTTTATGAACTATCCTTTAGAATTTAGCAAACAGTTGTATCCCTATTACAGAATTCCATAAGATTAGAAGCTTTTCCTCACTGAGTGTGATTTAACAGAATTCAAATGGGGTGTGTGTGTGTGTCTGTGTGTGTATACATACAAACCAGTCTGATTCTTAAATGGAGGATAGATACATACATGTGTTGACACAGGGAGGTATACAAGTGTTTCTGCAAAACTCTGCGGATATAAATATGTAGTTTTGAATAAGCATATGAATGTGATGCACTAAGCATTGATATCATGATTATATTAACAATAACTTAATTGGACAGGATAGGAAAGAGAGGGGGAGGAGTGGCACTGTA
>NW_017729001.1:22316396-22316843 GCF_001723915.1 Gavialis gangeticus
TCCCTTCTGACCCTAGAAACTATGAAACTATGAAACTTGCAAATCAAATGATCTAAATTTAAACCTATCTTCAAGGAAAGAAGCAGGTGAAAGTTTCTGTTAAAGCTGAAGGGCTCCATTGCTGATACAAAGAAACTACATATCATATTTCATAGACTTTCATAGATTTCATAGACATTAGGGCTGGAAGGGACCTCAAAAGATCATCAAGTCCAGCCCCCTGCCCCAGGGTCAGAAAGTCAGCTAGGGGAAGCAGTTTAAGAAAAGCCTGATTAGAATTAGGGGTACAGGTTGTAGGCAGGCAACGTTCTCTGAGTAAAACTGGTATCTTTTATTAGACCAACACAAATAGTTGGAAAAATTCTTCTTTGCAAGCTTTTGGGTACAAATACCCTTCATCAGGCTGAGGAAGCATCTGCAGTTGGTGTGTGCTCTTCCTGGATGAAA
>NW_017729001.1:22321843-22324407 GCF_001723915.1 Gavialis gangeticus
GTATCTTTTATTAGACCAACACAAATAGTTGGAAAAATTCTTCTTTGCAAGCTTTTGGGTACAAATACCCTTCATCAGGCTGAGGAAGCATCTGCAGTTGGTGTGTGCTCTTCCTGGATGAAATGAATAGTAAAGAAGCCAGAGGCTGGTATGCATGCAAGAAAGCCAGTCAGTGAAAATGTAAATTGAGGTGTCAAAGAGTGAGAGACAGGCTGGGGGTGGGGGGAGAGGGGGAATGAACGTAGCTGGTAAGTAGTGGAGAGGTACCTGGGGGTCAGATGTCAGGCAGGTTATAATGTGTCATAAATCCAATGGCTGTATCCATGATTTTTTTTATCTAGTAGGATGATGAAGTGAAGTTCATAGGTTCATCTGAGAAAGGTGTTTTGTAAATTCCCTTTGAGGATTAGAACTGAGAGATCTCTGAGAGAGAGTGGTTTTCTTGGGAGAAATGTGCCCCCACTGGTAATTGGGTATTCTCGTCTTTGATAGATTTCTGGTGTGTGTTTGTTCTGGTGCGCAGTTGTTGTTTGCAACAAGGATACTACAGAGCCAAGGAAGCTTTGCTGGAAGTTTCACAAGGGAAGTCGACGTGGGGAAATATTTTGTCTTGGAAGGGAGACAAAATTTCTAAGGACAAAAAATGACTTGGATAGATTAGCAAATATTGGGAAATTATACAAACTAAAGACAGTTTATAACCAATACATCACTGAAAACATTCGTGCATAAGAAAGTTTAGTCTGGGTCTCATTTTAAACTGAATATTAGTTTAATAATAGATGGATTTGTCATTAGCATCTCCCTGGCTCTTCTTCACTTCCTTTCTGAGCCACTGCATGCTTAATCCACCAGCTCCTGCATAGAAAGTTTCTGGTATGAATCCTTATTTGCCTTGTTTTACAGCTCCCCATAAGTGTTCTCAAAAATTACTGTTCCCTATAGCGATCTTCTGAAAGTAAGGAAAAAGGATCTGTCTTTGTACGTTGCTGAAGAGCACCAGATTATTTATCTGTTTAAGTGGAGGATATGCAACATTAATAGAGAATAGATATTAGATCTTGAATGCAGTATTATGGTACAAGAAATCTATTATGTTACATTGTATCATCCTGTGTAGCTCCTGTTGTGTGGGTGGAAGTGCAAGAAGAAGTAAAATTGGGCATGTTTTATACCCTCCTTCCCATCTGCAGCATACACCAACTTGAAAGGATATAAATAATAAACAGAGAAAATGATGTAGAAATAAAATGGTGTTTAATAAGGGTGAGAAATGTTAAAGGAATATGTTTGCTTACATTTTTATGGGATGTAATTATCTTAAGTAACTGAAAGAAAAGGAATTTAAATGCCAGAAATAGAAATGGGGGAATAAAGTACTAGGATGCTCTATTCTTTTTTTGGGAATAAAACAAATGTTAAATTTGTTCTTGAAGGAAGTCTGTCTTAAAAAAAAAAGCAACATACATTCTTCGCGCGTAAGTCCAGCCTCTTTCCTTTACTCTGGTTTCTTCACTAAATGATGGTGAATGAATGTGTAGTTTCATACAGGATCCAGCACATGGAAGCTTGGGAAAAACAGGTCTGTTTAATTTGAAAACAAGGCCTTTCTAGTCATCTGAACGTGATGGTCAGAGGGATGCTGTGAAGTGTGCTGCCTTTCTGAGCCCTAAGTGATTTGTCGTATGAATGAGGCAAGTTACTTAACTTCTCCACATAAGTTTCCTGGTTTGTAAAACATTTATTAAACATAAAACATAGCTCTGTCAGTCAGGGTTTAGAGCTAATTAGTTAATCTGACCACTACCAGCTCTTTGTGAAGAAATAAACAACTGAGTGACTGCAAAATACTGGAGTGCATTTAAAATATGAAAGAAAGAGGGGCATATTTTGTTACCTACTCTCATTCTTCAGACAGTTCAGTAAAAAAAATAGTATTTAGATGTCCTACACATTGTTGATGCATAGGGGGTGCATGTGGATGCACGTGTACCCCCTGAGATTGGTGGTGCACCCCCCGCGATTGGCCACTGCTGATGCTGCTGGCAGCACCTGTGGGCAGTCGGCACTCACCACCTACCTCCTTGCTGCCAACACTGCTGGTGGCATCTGTGGGTGGTTGCCAACCAGCTATCGGTGCTTGCCACCTCCCCCCACTCCACTGCCGACATTGCTGTGGCTTTCTGCAGGAACTCCTTGCTCACTGCCGCCATGCCACCACTACTGCCACTGTTGCTACTGCCACCGCCACCTGTGAGCAGTCGCCATGCCCCCCCAGACTCTGGGGGCATGCGTTATTCATGGTCTTTCATAATGCTAGGCATGTAAGGTTCTTTGAGTAGATGTGATACTTTTTATTACACCAAATGAATAGTTGGAAAAAAGTTCTTAGCAAGCTTTTGGGCACAGTCACCCTTCTTCAGGCATGGGGAGTCTCTGTTGGTCTGAGACTTCAAGGAATGAGAGAAGCTAAAAGTGTGGCAGGATGTCAGTGCTCTACATAATGTTAGATATTTAACTCCCTTCCCCCCCACTCCCCCCTTTCATATTCTATCTTGAACTGA
>NW_017729001.1:22329407-22332481 GCF_001723915.1 Gavialis gangeticus
CTCTACATAATGTTAGATATTTAACTCCCTTCCCCCCCACTCCCCCCTTTCATATTCTATCTTGAACTGACTTGCTTTAATTTTTCAAGCATGTGACAAAAAAATCTTGCAATCTGATTCCTAAATGCCATGTCAGATAAAGTTTTTTACTGTTTAAAGGTTTTTAGTGGCATGTTCTTTTCCTGAGATAATGAAGTTACATCAGTTCAGTTCAATGTGTTATATAATGGAAAGTTGCCTTGATCTTACATAGACTCTAATTCAGCTCTACTTTTTCAGGGTGTGAATAGAACTGTCTGAGACCCTATCAGAATTTGCTAAATAAATAAATAAATCAAAAGACTCCTCCCCCTCTCCCACCCTCTCCCCCCCTCTCCCCAAAGAAACACCATGCAAGACAATGGTTTAAACCAAATGTTTCTTTTTGAAGTCATACTTGTAATTATAATGTTTTCACATTGCACTTTAATATCTGTATCTGCAAGGCAATATATAGTGAATCTTGATGACCATTATCTAGTCTTTGCTTAATTTCTTTTTTTTTTTCCATGTGTTTTCAGCCTCAACATTTCTCTCCTCTGTTTCAGTAAGCAAGGGCTCATAGATCCCCCACAGTTAATGACTCTTGAAAAGCCCACTTTTCACCTGTAAATCCTAGGTTTATTTGATGTCTTGCAAGAGCCTATAATCCAGCTGCTTTTTTTGTAGCTTCCAAATCTCACCCCAAGGAGCAACCAAAATCCTCAGAAAGACCAGCTGTTCTCTGTTCATAAATGTTTCAATAGTTCAGGATGAGGCTTGTCTTCAGTCAGGGTTTTTTGTTGTTTTTTTAAATAAACTTGTATTGTTAAAACACTTCTGCTAGAATTGAAACAAGATAAAACCTGTTCAAGTAGTAAGTTTTGCATCTATAGGAGGATGTGTACATGCACCATTGCCCTCTCCTGGTGACTATCAGACCTACTTATCTGGGGCTAGGAAGGCAGATATTTTATCAATAACTTATTTTACTTTATCATGCAAATAATAGCACGAGTGTACTTCTGTGAATATTATAAGTGCAAACAGAAGTGACAATTTTTGCCTGATCTGGCCACAGAAAGCAGCTTATAGCTGTGACCAAACACAAGTGCACGGCTGCAAACAGCTTAAAAAATGACTGATTGGGTGAAAATCTGAGCCCTCATTGCTTGACGTATCAAATCAAGGTGTTACAAAATGGAGAATCTTTTGTAACTTGTGTCTGCCCAGTTCTCAGCCTTTCACTATTTGCAGAATGGGAGGGGGGAAAGGGAGCAGAGGGAGTTCAGTCTGGGGGGTTTTCAGCCCTCCCCCTAGGGTGGGGCAGGTGTATTGCAGCCTCCCCAGAGGTGGGGGGCAGGGCTTCAATTCACCCACCCCACCCTTCAGCACCATCTGGGCAGCCCCAAGAATGAGCTACCTCTGCTGCTTTCCCCCTTCCCATTCTGAAAACAGTGAGCACCGGTAGAGAGCTGTGGCCATTGCTATGAGCACTGCTGTAGCAACAAGGTTTGGCACCTGGGGAAAACCTGCAGTGAAAGCCCACCGTTGCCCCACACACAGATCCAGGGGGCACATGCCCCACCTGCCGTGCTTACCCAGGATTGCATGTAGTGATGGGAGCCCCCCCCCACCCAAATGAGCTGTTCATGGCTCCATCCTGTGCCCCACTCCAGCTGGGCAGCACCTGTTGGTGCCCCTTTGCTTTGGCACCTGGGGTGGTTGGCCCGCTCGCTCCCCACCCTTGCTATGGCACTGGCTATGGGGACCTGGCTGCAGGCTGCCAGCCCAGAGCTAGATTTCCCTCTGCCCTGGAACCAACAGTGAACTTCTGTTTGGTTTGGGGTCAAGTAACTCAGAACGCTTTGCAAAAATTGTTCTGAGTTACAGCTGGGAGCTGCACTTCTGTCTGCACCCAGTAACAAAACTAAGGGAGAGCAACCAGGGCACCAACTCCTGGCACCAACTTGAACAGGTGGAGGGGGTAAAAATTGTACTTGCCAAAGCTGCAGCTGCTGCCATGTGCAGCATTGCTGGCTAGGATGCAGAATGCTGTCAGTGAATACGGAGTATGGGCTTTGGGATCAGCTTGTAAATGTCTGTGCTCTGAAGACCAGAATCTTCCGTTTGAGTTTCACTGTAATCTTTAGTAACCGTCACCTTCACATCAGCGGCATATATTCACAATGAAGAAAATTAATTGCCACTTAAACTTTAGGTTGCTATATTTATTGCAGCTATTAGTGCTTTGTTGAAAGAAGCAAGCTTAAAAAAAGTAAAGGCAAACAAGAGATCTTCTGTAAACTGATAATAATTACACACAAGCTGTGAGCCATAATGCATATCACTGACTGACCTACAGCTATAACATGTTTTTAGTAATCTATTATAGCATAATGATATATAGAGAAACACCTTATTTATGACTTCATACTGAATGGAATGGCACAATATAGTTAAAACAATTGGCCAGGTGCAAGTTATGGCAAGTTATGAAATTATTAGAAGGCCTCTCATAAGCTTCAGTGGTCTTTGAATCAGGTCTTTAGTAACAAAAAACAGATGCACACAGACATCAGAATGATCAACATCACAAAATACATCTCTACACTCATCATTTTACCTAGCAGCTGTTCCATTAGCATCTTCTTGAACCTTCAAGACCTCCCTCCAGTTAATGGCTTCTAATAAGCATATGCAATTTGTTTTGTGTGGGGTTTTGTTTTGGCAGTCTCATGTCTCATACTATGCAAAACAATTAACATCAGTTACCTTCCATTTCCTGTTGTTAAACAATTTGCCATGTATCTGTGAAGCACAATTCAGCTTCTGAAACGGTGGATTCAGTGCTGTGGCTAGGAAGTTTGGCATCCGGGGCAAAGACTGCAGCGGCAGCCTGCCGTCACCCTGTGCAGAGATCCAGGGGGCACCCCTTCCTCCCCCCATCCTTGCCCAGGAGTGCACACAGTGGCAGGGGCCACTCTTCTCCATCCTTGTGTCCCCCCCACCCCCATGAGCCACTTGAGGCTCTATCTCGCACCCCTCCCTGGCTC
>NW_017729001.1:22332492-22336073 GCF_001723915.1 Gavialis gangeticus
GAGCCACTTGAGGCTCTATCTCGCACCCCTCCCTGGCTCCCCTTCCCTTTGGTGCCCAGGGCGGTCGCCCCGCTCACCCCCCCGCCCCCCCTTGTGGCACTGGGTGGCTTTGTTCGTTTGCTATCATAGAAATGATGCTTTGCACATAACTTCATTTGGTGTTAAATCTCCACTGCTGAAATCCACACTTAAAAATAATGCTAAACCTTTTTTTTTTTCCAGATAATTACTTTGAAGCCCACTTCAATTAAGGGGGACTTACACTCTTAATCTGTAGACTTGTCTCTCCTCATTTTTACCAGTGCGATCCTGCACTGATAGGGAGGCATTGGCATTAGGTGAAGGAAATGTCTGTCTGATTGTGATAATGAAAGACTGAAGGATGCTATGAAATAAAGAATAGCACACCCCAGAAATGTATTTGAAAATGAACTCTCAAAGTAAAAGTAAGCATGAAACATGCTATTTTAGTGGATTAGAAATGAGATGAATACTGAAGTGAAATTTCCATCTGCTACTGGTTAATGAGATTTAATCCACGAGGCTTTAATATGTAGGTGCCTTCTAATGTCTAAGCTGTGGCTGTCATTTTGCGAGGAAAGAACAATTGTTGAGGAATAGCCAAGTTTCCTGAACCATCTCAAGTCATGGGAGAGAGAAACAGCAGTCCCCAAGGAGACTGCAGTACAGATGAAATACTGCTCAGTTTCCTGCTGCCCACATCAGTTCTTTCTGTGTCTACAGCATGTAAATCTGTACCTTTGAACTTTTATCTTCCAGGACAGATTCTCTGAGAATAAGGACTTCAGAAAGCAGTGGTAGGCCTGTGGGTACTTACACAGCAGCAATCCAATCCCTTGAGGTGGCAGCGCATACTACATATATTAAATAATGTGGAATTCTCCTGATGGTCTTTATGGCAGTAAGTGAATAATACAAGTGTGTGTTACCTGGGACCTAGTCACTCCCTTTTCTCCTAGAAGTGTTTGAATGGCTAGAAGGTTGTTCTGTTTTTTTCTCCTAAAGAGGTGACTTTTTTTTTTATCATTAATACGAGTGAATATAGGTGCATTACAATCCCATCAAGGGGGCAGGGAAGGAAGATCACTTGAGAAACAAATCAAACACGGTCAAAATACCCCAAGCAGATTGTTTATTCTGAAAAGGGAAGCAAGCTAGAAATGCCATGAAGCCAGCCAAGGACTTCACTGTTATTGCTGTTCCTACATGGAAGGCGCATAGACACTGACAAACAGGAGTATAAGTCCTAAGAAAGATAGTGTTTTCTTGGATAGGAGCACCTTTCTCATTGTGTGTAACTAAAATCTCACTGCCTGTGTAGGGCCAGAGTTTCTTCAGCCTCAAACACACATGGTTGGGAGGCATTTCTTGACACCCTATGTGTTTTTTTTCCCCAAAAGTGTGTGTGTGTGTGTGTGTGTGTGTACACACCCCCTTTTGGAGAAAACAAAAGGTTGCATATACATGCAACCTTTATTCCCTTTTCCCAGCAGGCACTTGCACAGCAACTTTGGCAGTGGTGGCACATGCTCACAAGCCTGGAATTTTGTTTCATATTTGTGTCATGTGCCTCCTCACATTAGTTTCAGTGTTGGTTTGTAGACTAGAATACTTTGCTTAGACTTAATTAAGAATGTTGATAACAAATTAGCAATCATCAGAACAGTCTTTATTTAATAATGCTGCAGTTATTGTTTTTCTTCTTATATTCCATAGTTAGATACAACTGATACAAAATATGCTAGAGGCCAGCAACCTTTTAAAGCCATGGACTGGAACAGTGCGACTCCAGTCCAATGTGGAATGGGTGGCTTTAGCAGCACATCAGTGGCCAAAGGCTTTTCCTGTACCTGCACTGGGGCTGGGTACCTGGGAGCTGCATCTGTGCTGCTCCTGCAGCCCCCAGCCCCACCTCCTATAACCCACCTGTGCCATGGGTACAGCTGGAAGCCCCAGTGCAGCTCCCTACTAAGCTGGAAGTTGCACCCGTGCTGCAGCCTTGGGGAGGGAAGACATGGTAGCACAGACGTAGCTTCTAGCTCACAGGGAGCTGTGCTGGGGCTGGGCAGCTTCCATCTGTGCCTGTGCTGCAGGTGGGTGTTGGTGGCATGGGGACAGGGAGAAGTATCAGCAGAGTGGGTGCAGATTTCAGCTACCTGGCCTTAATGCAACTCCTTCGTGCTCAGTCCCAACATGGGCATAGGCATAGGAGTAGGCAACGCCCTCCAACACTATGGGGCAGATCTGGCCTGCAAGTCACATGCTGCTGGCCCCAGTGATATACAAATAGCACAGCATTGCTTTAAAAGCTGCAGTGGTGGCAGTCTTTGCCCATCATTTATGTTTGAAAGATTTCCTGTGAAGGAGATGCAAGAAACATTCAGATGTCCATGAAGGCTTAGACAACACAAGAAACAGGCATAGATCTCAGTGATTAAATACTTTCTTGGATGATTAAAAGAGGAAAAAGTGAAATATTTCAGCAAATATATTTGTATGATGATGGTGAAAGGTTAGCCTTGTGCTAGTTGAAGTAACTACTAATATTCATTTTGGGCAATATCAGTTTTGCTAGAGTATCTGCCAAAATGTTGATTCTAGTAAGCTTCTCTCTCTCTTTCTCTCTCAAGAATAATCTGAATAACCTATTTTTTTAAATGTCTCTTCAATGTCCTATTTAATTATGCAACAATTTATGATGTTTGCATTGACCCCTGACTTCTTGTTCAAGGACTTGGTAAAATGGCATGATGTGGCAAAGGGCAAGTGCCATAATGCTATGGGATGCTCATGAGGAAGGGAAATTAACTGCTTCTTTGAGCAGTGTCACCTTTCTGTTTGTTTCCTGGTGGCAGAAAGCATGTCTTTAACACAACAGCAGTTTTCTTGCTCTATAGTACAGAAAGCTGAAACTTAGGAACCTGACCCCATTTTCTTACCATCTCGATATAGGCTCTAATTCAGCAGTGCACGATCCATCAAAGAACTTATACATGATTGTACCCTATTGATGTCCTTTTGAAAAGAAATTGCGTCCTGTGCTTACAGCACTATCTCTTCAGTTCATGGGGACTGACTTCCCTCCTTACCTACACTCCTCCAATAGGACTTTGAACAGGTCCAAGTAATATTTTCAGAAATGATTTAACAGCCTGACTTCTATTGAGTCTGCTTGGGACATAAGTTCTTAAGTCATGCAAATGCTTTTAAAATTGTAGCCCTATTCTGTGCTTTAGCTCCTTATTAGTAAAATAGATATAACCTTACCTCACAGAAGTGTTGTAAAGATAAATGGTATAAATCATGGCTTCCCAACTTTGGTATGGCCAGGGGTCACATGCCACATGGGACCCACAGCATGGGAAAAGCCCCAGCATGGTGTCCCTACTGTCCTACAAACTGTAAAAGAGGCATACAACTCCTTTGTTCCCTGCTATGTGGCTTATGCTAGTAGCAAGGAACTGTCTTACCGCATACGCTCTTGGGGATGGTGGGCCACATATTAACAGCTCATGGGCCACCAGTTCATAGATTCATAGATTCATAGATTAAGGGTCGGA
>NW_017729001.1:22336084-22338576 GCF_001723915.1 Gavialis gangeticus
AGATTGGCTGAGGGGTCGCACTCAGAGGGTAGTGGTGGACAGCCTGCATATAAATCAAACTTTGTTATAAAAAGCTGATCAGTCACCCAGCATGATGCCCCTTCAGTCTTCCACTGGGATCCTAGACCACTATATGTTTGGGTTTTTTTTCATATCTGCAACCATATCTGAGATTATCCAAGTGAATGCAGGATGATTAGAGTAAGATCTCGGTTCAGGAGACATCTGTAAGTATTTCTGAGTTTTAGGCTTATTCCTGAGTGACCTGTTTAACATGATGCTTGCAGCTGGTCCTTGTCTCTTGCACCAGTCCCACAGCAATACCGTTTCAAGACTGACAACGTGCAATCCATGCCACTAGTGACGTTTGTAATGTTTAGCTGCGTCAGTGGAACAGATGGTACCTCAGCTGTTCAAAAGCAGCTTCAAATGAAAGTTGGACCTTCAGGGGAGGTATCTGTGGGATATTCCTCTAAAAATACTGAATTCTACCATTCCAGCACAAGTACTTCCACATCTGTTGGACAATGCATCCATGTGTTGTTCCAAGCCAGAGTTTAGTCCTATACCTCCAAAGCTAATGACAACACTGAGGCTTTTGGTCCTTATCTTTATAAGTGACAGAGTCTTACGAGATCTGCTGTGGTATTTAATTATGTAGTTAAGTGAACTCTTTAGGAAAAAAAGAAAAGCGTTAAGCTGCAATGTAAATATTTGAACAACCATGCAGGTGTTTCACCACTTTTCATTTAAATTTCTTTCTCTGTAAATTGTCTCAGTTTTGTAAGAGAGCAGTAGGTTTAGTGGAGTATTCTGTGCTTTAAATTCTTCATGAGCTACAGTTGTCTACATTTCAGTGGTGCCTGAGACATAAACCATTTCTTAATTAAATTGGAAAAAACTCATCCCCATTCCTTTTTGCACTTGTCTGTTGAGCAACAAATCTCAATAATTTAATTTCTTTCTTTGTGGCTACAGTAAATCTAAAACCCTTTTAAGAAGTAACAGTTTATCTTGGTTTACTTTAAAGATCATAAAATTAAAAAAGTAATTTAATTCATGCAGTAGCTGCACCGGCTCTGCCATTTTTGTTTTTCTCATAATGTTATTGATTGCTATAAAGTTTACAGTGCGAGAGATGGAAACCAGCTTACATTTCTGTTGTCAAATTTGATCTGAGGAAGAGAAAAATTCTTTACATGTTCTCCAGGGATAAATTGGAATAAAAAGCCCAGTTCTGTCCTTTGGGCTTAAGTGGTAATCTACATCAGTCTCCAGATCCAGATTTTGGGACTAGAGCCATTTCTAAATGGGTACTGTAACCAGAGTCAATTTGTTGGTCTGTCCAATTAAAAAGGATTTTGATGTTTTCAAATGCTAGCACTTTTTCCTCTTGAACCAAGTGTTATAGGAACTTGTGTCAGAGAAACAGTAGGTGCCACACTTCTTGCTATGGTTTTAACTGAACCTGTGTCCTGGAGAGATGGGTAGAGGCTAGTGTGCTGCTAGTGGCATTTCTGGAAAGAGATCTGTGTCCTTTCTAAGCCTCAGAGCACTTGGCTGTTAAAGAAGCCTCTGACCCTTTTCACAAGAATAGGGAACATTAAATGGACTGCTTCATTCTTGGTTTAGTTTATGTCCATCTTTTTCATGGCTTTTCCATTAGATACAGGATTCTTATTTGTATCCTACCATAACTGTTGCCATCTCCTGCTTATATCTTGCAGCTTATTTTAACTGTCGGTTTGCCTCTTCCTTTCTTCCCATTTTCCTACCTTGCTTTACAAGGAATGGGACTAAACCTTTTTATTTTAACAGTGAAAGTTACTGAACTTACTTCATGTTCAACTTCTCAGAAAAATTTAAAGGATTCATTGTGGCAGAGCCCTCAGCACAGCAACCCTGAATTAGCAAAGTAAGCAAGTTTTTAAGAAGGTGCTTAACTTTTAAATATGTGGTTCCATGTTCCATTGAAATCCAGCACCTGTGCTTTATGATTTTCCTGGATTGTGGCCAGAGATCTCAGGCATCATGTAAGGTCAAGTCCAAAGACATCTACATCAGGAATTTAAAGGAAATTATTCCTTTCAGTCTGTTTGCAGTAATTCCATTCCATGTAGCTTTTTGTTTGTCCAGTCATTTTCCAGTGCTTAAGGGCACATTTAACAGAAGTCATTTTCTAAGTTGGGGCGTTGTTACACAGTAAGTTTGGGTTGTTTCTGGAGCTGTTAACCCCTGGACTGTCTGCACATTAACATCTTAAAGCAGTTTTAAGCACTCATTAAACATCTTCATCAGTGATTTAGACGAGGGGGTAAAAAGCACCCTGTTCAAATTTGCTGATGACACTAAGATGTGGGGGGACATGGGCACACTAGAAGGAAGCAACAGGCTACAATCAGACCTAGACAGGTTACAAGGGTGGGCGGATGAGAATAGGATGGGATTCAACACAGACAAGTGCAAGGTGATGCACCTGGGGAGGAACAATC
>NW_017729001.1:22338944-22340655 GCF_001723915.1 Gavialis gangeticus
GTTTGACCCCAGTACTCTTTCCTGCCATGGCAGGGGGTCGGACTAGATGATCTGCTCAGGTCCCTTCCGACCCTAGAAACTATGAAACTATTATGCAGCTCAAATTTATGCCACTCCAGGGCAGGATTATTTCTGATCCGTATCCAGCTGCTGTTCCATTAAGGTGTGGCCACTCCCTAAAAATGTGCCACCCAAGTTGAAGTCCTCTAGTATCCCAGAATCTCTCACCCCCTGCCTATAGAGCAGGGATAGAAGCCTGTCCTGGCTCACCAGCTTTCTAGTGGTAACTCACAGCTACAGCTCCTAGTCCTGCCCCGGTCACAAAGCCTCTAGTCACAAGTCACAGCTGTGCAGTCAGAGGAGGTTTCTAGATTTAAGAGTGTGACTGCTAACTCCAACCTAGCACTAACACCGATCAGCATTTGTGGGGCTCACAGCATAAGGTGTAACAAGGCCTTTAGACTACAGGAACGATCTGTAGGGATAGGAAGTGGGGAACGATAAATACTAAGTAAGGCTGCGTGAAAGTTTGACGGATGTTTTGTTTCAACGCGTTTCAAACTCAAAACAGCAAAGTTGAAATGAAACAAAAAGGCTTTGAAACAGCTTTGAAACAAAATGAGGACACTCAAAATGTTTCGAAAGTTTCAAGACAGCCCTCCCAGGGGTGCAGGCCCCCAGATCTGTGTGTGGAATGACAGGAGGCTGCTGCTGCCTGGCGCCAGCAGCAGCAGCAGTGTTCCTGGAGCTGGGTGCGGGCTGTTTCCAGTGCTGGTCCTAGGCGGCAGCAGCAGTCTCCTGTCATCCTGCACATGGATCTGGGGACCCATACCCCTGGGAGGAGTCCAGTACAACCCCACAGCCCTCCTGGGGATGTGGGATGCCAAATCTATGCACGGGATGACAGGGGCTTGCTGCTGCCGGCAAGTGACATGAGTTTTGCTTTTAGCTGTTTGAGGTGCAGTTTCCCAGAAACCCATAAACATATCTCCTTGAAACTTGGCAAGCTTCATGCCCTCAGAAGGGGCTACCATTGCTGCCATTTTCATTAGAATCATGCAAGAAATGACAAAGTTATAGGCATTTTCATGATTCCTCATTATAGCCTATGGGTGAAACGTCGAAAAGCGTTGAAACAGCGAAACAGTTTCGGCGAAACGAAATGGAACAGTGTTTTGAAATTAAACAAAATGATGAAATGAAAGGGAGGAGCTATCACCAAGGAGGAGTACTCCTCCTCGGCCCATGAGTGTAGGAGGGCTATTAGGAAGGCCAAGGCAGAGATGGAACTCAGGCTAGCGTCCAGGATTAGGGACAACAAAAAGTCCTTTTTCAAGTACATTGGGAGCAAGAAGAGGGCACCAGGCAATGTAGGGCCCCTGCAAGACGCAAACGGTAATCTTGTGGCTACGCCAGATAAGAAAGCTGATATTTTTAACAGTTTCTTTGCCTCCATTTTCTTGAACAGGGACTGGGATATCCCACCTATCAGAATTAGGGACAATGTTGGGGATAGCCCTGTCAGGCCTTCAGTCAGTGCAGATGTAGTTAGGGATCTTCTGGAAGGGCTAGACATTTTTAAACTTGCAGGTCCAGATGCCCTCCACCCAAGAGTGTTAAGGGAGCTGGCAGGGGTCATCGTGGAGCCCTTGGCCCACCTGTATGACCATTCGTGGTCATCTGGCCAGGTGTCAGGGGATTGGAAACTGGC
>NW_017729001.1:22345193-22347979 GCF_001723915.1 Gavialis gangeticus
CAGAAGTTGAAACAAAATGGTGCTGTTTCACATAGCCCTATTACTAAGTCAGTTAAAACTCTTTGGTGTCCATTTATTGGCAATGTATCTGTAAGGGATAAAGAATACCCGTGCTTAGAGGAATAAGATATTGGCTGATGATTGATCAAACTCGAACATTTCTAATGGCCAGTTTTGATTGGAGGGGACAGATATTATTAGTGCATAGCACACGCATTTGGATGGCTGTATCTAATGAATGCACTACCTCAAAAACAAATGCCCATAAGGTAGTGGTGTCATTTCTAGTTAGATGCAGTTTGACATTATGTTCAAGGCAACTACTGGAACATCCTTAGGAACAGATTTCTGAGAGACCATTATTGAGGCCTTAATGATCACAGGAACAGTGCTGATCATGTTAAGGATGTCATTTGAATTGCTGAGGGATCTGTCTAGAAAGCCATTGTCAGAACATCAACTCATCTTAGCTGGATAAAAGCTAGACACTTGCCTACTTGGGCAACATAGCACATGTGATGGCTGCACAATGACAACTTATTGAAATCAGAATTTTCATAAAAACATCTGTTTTGAGGAACTTCTAATGAAATGCAGTCTAGTTTCCTGCCAGCTCACCTGTCAAACTGACTCTCAGAAGAATTATAGCTTCAGGGTAACTCTTTTATGTGAATTGACCCAAGACAACACACTTACAGACTACTTGTTGCAAAGCTTTCCAGAATGAGTGTAGTTGTGACACTCAACTCCTGAATCACATCAGGAAGACATATAGGGTGCTTGTATACGTGATGAACATCAAAATGTACACGTGTTCAAAAATGTCACTTGTGTGGCTTAATGTAATCACAAATTACACGTGCACCAGTCTGGGGGATTTTAGATGAATTGGATGTAGGTTAGTTTTCAATGTTGCAAATTGCAGTGATGCAGCTGTCAGCTCACCCCCAGCTGCAGGAGAGGCTCCAACAACCTGATCCAACTGTTCCCTGAGCCAGCCCTCTGGAAACCCACTGGTGCTGCTCCCCTGGCCGGCTTGGTGAACAGTTGGATCAGACTGGGTGCTGTCTTTGAGCTGGGGCAGCACCTGGCCTGCTAGCCACCCACCTGGGTGGCCCTAGGGAACACCACCACTGTGGAGGGAAGGACCAGGGCTCCCCACAACTCAGCCCACTGGCAGCTTGTTCTCTGGCTGTGGTCAAGCTTTGGCAAAAAAACAAAAAAGGATCAGGCCCCTCGCCATAATGTGACAGAAAAATTGAATGGTGTGTTTCAATTAAAACCCACTGTTTCAATTTGGGCATGATAGAATAAAACTCTGCGGACTAAATCCCCATCATGTGTACAAGTGCCCATAGCCCTCAAGAACCACAACTCCAAGCCAAGGTTCTTGTAGACTGGGCTTATCACAGGGACTCAGGACTTGCATGCAGCAGTGGGAGCAGATTACATGGGGCACACTGCGGGAGTCTGAAGCCATGGGGTCCCAGGCCTGGGTTAGTCTGCATAGCAAGGCTGTCCCAGAGCAGGGGGCCTTACAAAAGCCATCATGGCCAAGACCACTGAGTTTCATATTTTTTTTCAGTGATATTAGTGAAGCTGGCAGTTGCCTCAGCAGCTACTAAGGACCCTGGGGAACATATTCCATTTGGGTAAGGCCAAGTTTTTTCACTCCAGAATGAAATACTGCAGGATGTCAGTGCTATGACAATTTGAGATTTTTGCCTTTTCATCCAGGTTTGGGACAGAAAGCTTTCTGACAGTCAGGTTCACTCTGACACATAGGACCATGTGTCATGTCTATGACAAAAACTCGGTATTAAATTATCATCACAGAGACTGCATTTACGCAGCCAATGGCATTTTCTCAGTCCTACAGAAAGCTGAATAAATGTCTGATGTTTAAAAATAAAATGCAAATGCCTGAATTATTTGAATAGAATCATTTTATTAATGCAACTGTCTAACAGATACTGATGATGGTCTGAGAATAAGGTCCAGAATGTTCTTTCTAATTAAAGGAGTTAATGAACTTGCACATCTTAAAAATTTCATTTTAATTAATTAAGAATAATTCATACAGAAGGAAGAAGTGCCAAAAAGATCTTATAGGAGAGTAGAAAGTTAGTGAATTTGTTAGCTGTATTGTTAACGGAGGAAGTTGAGAGCCAAGATTTTCCTAAAAGGGTGCCTAAAATTATTCTCTAGTTCATGTTTAATATCTCAGCAGATGGCCTGATATTTCCAAAGTGCCAAATATCCAGGAGTCCCTATTAATTCCTAGAATCATTAGAAATATGGCTGATTCTTTCTCCAGAATCTGTAAGCACAAAGGGATTTAAAAAAAATCCTCTGGCCTTGAAATTCACTATTTTTTTATATATTGTTTCTTTTTAATATTTTATTCTGACCTCCCAACTGTTGCCCCCCACCCTATGGCAAACAAAAACAATAAACTCGCTAAGTAAGCTTGAATAAAATTGCTTTCATCTTGTGCACTTTCATGCTAAATATGCGGTGTTCCTCAGATACCTATTCTTCCATATTTCTTTAAAGTGAAGGGTATGCTTCAAGTCTTATTTACATGCTTGCTTAATTGACACAGTTATATTTAATAGAATTTATGACGACGTATTATCACTCTTTTGTTCTAAAGTTTTACTAGTCAGCAAATAGAATGGAAAAAACTAATAATAAGTTACCCAGTTTGGGGTGCAAGGAGGCTGTTCCGGTCATCATCAGGTTCATGATTTTTTAGGGAACCTGTGGCTTTTTCCCAGTTACCC
>NW_017729001.1:22352979-22368521 GCF_001723915.1 Gavialis gangeticus
AATAGAATTTATGACGACGTATTATCACTCTTTTGTTCTAAAGTTTTACTAGTCAGCAAATAGAATGGAAAAAACTAATAATAAGTTACCCAGTTTGGGGTGCAAGGAGGCTGTTCCGGTCATCATCAGGTTCATGATTTTTTAGGGAACCTGTGGCTTTTTCCCAGTTACCCTGTAACAGGGGGCCTGCTTGGGGCCGATCTCAGTGTGGCCTGCCCACCTGTTCCTGGGCTAACCCACCACTCCTTGATCTTAATTAATTAATGGATATTAATTAAGTGGGAGGCTGCCCATTTACTGCCCTGATGCCTGGGGGTGCTATCTGTGGCTCCATTCCTCCCCTACACCACAGACCAAGCCTCGATGATGGCATCTACATGGTCTCATTGTCACCGGCCCCACAGTCCTCCTATCAGGACCCCTCCAAGATCCCTCCATTCAGGCGGCCTACCCTGCCTTCATTCAGGCTATCTAGCGCACTGAAACTATTTTCCCCTCTCGGGTGTGGTCCCCCCAGGACCTTTAGCTACCAGCCCTGGCCTACCTCCAGGCCAGTCAGAACTCTAGGCCCTCGGTTCTTGGGCATCTCTCGCGGTGGGCCCCTGGCCCTTTTGACCATCCTGGTCCTGGCCCCAGCATGGGTCAGTCGAGGGTACTATCTCAATCAGATCCGAGTCTCTAGCCCCTCTCTCTCTTGGGGTCTACTCTCCGGGCCCTACAGACACCGGGGTTATCCACCCAATCATGGGGGCTAGGGGTTAAGGGGCCCCAACCCACCTTTCACTGGGGTGGTAACTGGCCTGGCATTTCCTGGGGGCTCCCACGCCACTGGGAGCCCCACCAGGCCACCCACTCCCGGCAGGGTGCAGTTCTAGGTCATACCCAGGACCAGGAGCCTCGCTGCCATCCCCTACAGCTCCTCCCTTACCTCCAGATGATATCAGCAGCCCTCCAGCCAGACAATATTGTTGCCTGGTCTCTAGCAGCTGAACTGTACTGTTTATATGGGCAGCCCTTGATCCCAAAATGGCTGCCCTAATCGGGCAGCTGGCAGCTCCAGGGTCTTAAAGTGGCAGGCACACACAGTGCCCTGCCACATACCTGCTCTAGCTTTCATGTACATACATACCTTGCATAAAATCCCCTTTTAACCTAATCAGGGCCCTTTGTGTTGCATGAATTGTCCAGTTATTTTCTGACCATCTCAATTTTAGAAACAACCTTTGTTCTAAAAACCATCCCCCTCTGTAAAGTTTGAGTAATGTTCTTCTCATCTTTCATTTGCAGCAAATATACACTACTGTAATGGTTAAATGGGCCTCACAAAAACAATTACCATTAACTGCAAGCCTAAAGTTTAACTGCATCTGTTGCTATGAAGCTCTAAGCACTGTGAATGTCCTTCTCAGCTTGGCATAATTATTTATTTAGTTATTTAACAGCTATGAACATATAAGCCTTGCTGTTGACATAAGTACAACTGTAGACATCAACACAACAAATTTCAGTTACATGATCTTTAATCATAAGTTGTCCAGTTCAGTCCAACTATGACAAAAATGCTGAGAGTTGTAAAGTCACATATAAGATTCCTAAAAGCCACTGTAAATTGTAAATGTATGAAAATGCCCATATTATCTCTGGACTCAATATTCTTCTAGAGTTTTTCTAGAAATAGGTATTTTTATAGAGCTGGACACACGACCACATGTAAGAGAAGCCCAGAATGATCACCATGCAATGTTGTGAAAAACTGTCCTGTTGCCTTACATTTTGTAACTGGTTGAGTGAACAAAGCAGTAGTCTAGTAACCAATTCCTATTTGATTAATTTGCTACTTTGGGCAAGTTGCTTCATTTCTCTGTGCTTCTGTTAGCCGCCTTGTATTTAGTTTGTCTTTTCTACAGAGACTGAAAGCTCTTCTGGGCAAGTAGATTCATACAAGTTCAGTGTGTAGCAGAGTGGAGTGGCAGTGACTTCAGTGGTAGTGTCTTGTTGATGCTACTGTCATACGCATAATAATGATAGATAAGAAAGGAGAAACCTGTGGTGGTTTTGAATGAAAGTGTAGCTTTTGGGATAATTATACTCCTTGTTCAATGTTAGAAGGGGTGACATTCTGTCATTCTTTACCATAGTCACATGAGACCTGTTCTCTGCCCCTTCTTCGCTGCAAAGGCAGGTGGTCAATAATGCAGAATCCTCCCTTCCATTCCAAATGCCAGGCAGGAAAGCTGTTTTTAGGCATGCAGAGATGATTTCCAAAATAACCTGGTCAGGCCTGATGAAGAATGTCTTGCATTTGAAGTCTTGTCTAACTGTATCCCAACTATGCTGTTGGCCCATATAAAAGATACTGCCCTAAAAAATCGTTACCTCTTCCAAAAGTAACACAGTTGTCCAGTTACATAACAATGGCCATGTTGTTGGGAAGGAAAGCATGAATGGAGAGTGGCCTCATATTTCATAACAGGGGTTTTGTGAAAGAGCAGACAGAAACTGGAGGAAATAATGTATGAATCTGATGGCACCAGGATAGCACTTTGCAAATTGAGAAGGAGCAGTGAAGCAAAAAGCAGAGGACAGCACCACCTAGTGTTCCTGGCAAAGTCTAAATAAATGTTTGCACAACTGAACTCCAACTCAGGGAGTGTTTTCTCTTTATAAAGCACTGTTGACCAACCCATAGGAAAAATAGCAGGTCATATCTTCCAGTGTGTCAGCTGCTCTATGCTGGCCTACAGGAAGGTTCTGGCTGTAGAGCCAGTGTACCTTACTCCAATGCAAAGAGAAACTCAGCTGGAGTAACCAGAGTAGAGGACCCTTTCCAGTCTTCCCCCGTGCTACTGATATCTTGAATACCACCTGAGCAAAATATGTGGGCTAGAGACAATCCTGCAGAGAATCGCAGTGATCAGTTCTGCCCCACCCCAGCATTAGCAACTGCATAGGCATCAAAGCAACCCACGGGCTGTTTTGACTCTTTATGCGTCATATACATATAATAATGGAATAGGACTGGAAGAATTCCAACCTTCAAACATTATGTTTATAGGCAGACAGATGAAATTGAAAGTCCTGCTAAAGTACTACAACATGGGTTCTAGCCTATCTGCAACCAAAAAGCACATCTCCAAGGTTGCTATGGTGAAAGACAAGCAGCGATTTTTGTACTGGTGTATGTAATTTGCTTAGAGAGGAATGATTCAGAACTGCTGTTAATGACTTCAGAATGAGGGGGCTATCTCATGACCATGACCTGAAACTCTGACTCAAAGGTGTTGGAAAATGTTGGGATGTGTGGTGACAGACTGAATCAGTGCAGCTTAAAAAATGTGGGCTGAAATATTGCCTACAGACAACTGTTCTGAAACTTTAGGAGACGATCAACTTTGATCAGAACTTTCCTCCTTGGAGCTATCTTATGTTCTATAGTTTCAATCACTAGAATTACTGCCCTTGAAGTAATACCACAGTGCAGCACGAGGTAGCAATGAACTATGAATGAAATTTATCTCCCATGAATTGATACAAATTCATTCACCACTCAAGTCTCACTCGTGCCTTGGGAGGCCTTGTGCTAACCCCTTGGTGAAGAGATGAATTTTACACTTCTGTTCCTTTGTAGATGGGTCTGAATGTAACCACATGGGGTCCTTAGGGTTGCTGTGATCTTCCCTAAGGCTCCCTTACTGTGCCAAACTGGCCCAAAAGGGCACCCTCAATTCTCGTCTCCCATATCTTTGATGAATAGGTATATTAAGGAGGCTGCCTTTCCGTCACCTTAGACACGGTTTGCTGTACGTTTGGATCCCATGGATTCCCGGATCCCTGATGGGTCCTGCTTCAGAACAGATGTTATGATGGGTGTTTCAGGGCACCCTAGCCTTATGGGCTATGTCTGGCACCAACCACCCCTTTACCATACCCCAAGCCTCACAGATGGAATAGACGTTCTTCAGTCTCGCTCGGCGCCTCCCTGGCACTCGGGCTGTCCGCAGCCCTGTCTCGCTTGGCGCCTCCCTGGCGCTTGGGCTCACTGCGGCCCTCTTCTCTGGGGCTTCTCACTACTTCCCTCTCTGGGGCTGGGATCTCCATGCTGCTGTGGGTCCCCTATGAGGCCTCCTCCAACCCCTAACAGCCTCCCCCAAACTTCCGGTGAAAACAGCAAACCAAACACAAGCCCCTTGGCTATAACATAAATCCTAGCCACCTGGCTATAACGTTATTCCAGCCACACCAGGGGTGCTCCATGCTTCCCCCAGTCTCAGAGCTGTACCTGCAGTCTGGCCTCTCCCCTCTGCTTGCTCTGGGAGAGCTCCTTCCCCCATGGCTGCTGGCAGGGAACCAGCCTCCTGGCCTCAGGCCTGGGATTTATATGGGGAGCCGGGCCCTGCCCCTTCTGGTCAGCTGACCAGGTGCAGGTGTGGCCACTTCCCTCATTAACTAGTTGTCTCAGCAACCTACTCCTGGTTCTTCTCTCTGCTCTCAAAGTAGCAGGCACCTTAGTGCCCTGCTACACTGAACAACAACAATATATAACCATATTGTAACCTTTGCAAATAAAAATGCAGAGTCCAGCTTGCTGTAATGCATCTACATGGTATTTGTGACCACAATTTATTCATCAAAATGTTTGAATAGTGATGTCATTGATGTGGGCAATGAATGTTTTTTCCATCAAAAAGTGTTGGCTATTTGTTACTCCCAACTACAGAGGTGTCAACTATATAATAAAAGAATAGAAACAGCACTGTGACTTGTGTCATTGACCACACAGTTGAGCTAATGTATGTAGCACACAGCTCAAGAGAACATTTAGCAAGGAGCTCATAGAATTATTCATTCTAACCTGTCAGTGGATACCTGAGAATAAAAGGCAAATTTGCAGGAAAATAACATACTGCAAAATAAACAGGTTAACCGAATAAGGTCTAAATAGTAATTGTTAATATTTATACTTCCATGACTGTTTTTCTTGACCTCTTTCACTAAGTGGATCCTTGGGAATGAGATATGCTAGGTAATGCCTCTGTTATTGCTTGATTTATTGAAAATCATTATATTTCAATGTCCTGACCTCTGTTACTTACATTTGTTCCCTTTTTTTATATAATTGGTTCTGCATTGGTAAGGTAAAAAATTAAAACCATAACAGGAGTCAAAGGTAGTAAAATAAAATATGAAAAAAATAGACAAACTGTAAGACATTCCCATTCTACCTTGGGTCCCAAACCCTTCACAACTCTAAGACGTCTCTGACAGCTCCTAATTTTCCACTCAACACTCCTATCCCAGGCTTGCATCTTAAGGGCACATGGTTATAAATAAGTCCAGGCTCTCTGCAGATTCACAGCCATCTGTTAGACGACTTCAGGCTTGAGCCTGGTTTATTGCTAGAAAATGTTGCTGGTACAGCTGTATCAGTTAAGTGTGTTGGAAAGAATCATAGCCATGTAGATGGCTCCATTGGCCATTACATAGGCAACCTATGTTAGCAAAAGGAATTTTTTGGCCAGTATATTTTTTTAGTATGAGTGCTTTAATTATGGGCAAAAAAACTTTGTTCATATAAGATATGTCACCAGTAGGGGGTTTTGCTGATATGGGTATGCGAACAAAACCTTTATAAATGTAGATCGTTGTTCATTATTTTAATGACAGCTATGTAGAGAGCAAGACTGAGTAAGATGTCAGTACACCAGCTTGAATTGAGCCTGGATGCCAGACAGCAAAGAAGCTGCTCTTAGGCATGTTTTGTAAGAGTTACATGCTGGTGACAGCTGGGCTTATTACATTGGAGTGTTTCATGCTGTTACATGGTCTGTGTTACAGGTTTCCCTAGCTGAGTCGTCATGTTCACATTTGATGCAGATTAAAGGTTTTGCATTCAATCCCTGCATGGCACCTGAAGCATGGATGTATGTTGTATTTAATCCATCTATTATGGTTTCACATATAGCAACACAAGTACTCATCTGGTATGGCTTTTGGTAATTTCCAACCTGGGTTGGACTTAAACTAGCTTAATATATCAGCTTTCAGACTCAGTCACTTCACTGGTCTGTACAAAATTTAAATTGAAGGTGGGTGGTACTAAAGAGTGTACTTTTTGTTACCCTCGGTGATGATGGAATTGCTGTTTTTCTTTCATTCTTTTTTTTAATTGCAGCTGGATCTGTGGTAGAACATGTGAGCAAGTGTGTGTGTGAAAATGGAAAAGGTGTCAGTGTTTGCTACTACTCTTAGCTATGTTTAAACTGTAAAACACCTTGCATCTGTTTCTAAGGGCCATTGGAAAAACATTATTAATTTATTATCATGCCACCAAAATAACAAGCTGACTCCCAAATACTCAAGTAACCAATCTCTTATTGCACCCTTGTCCTATTTTTTGTACATTTCCCCCTTCGTTTTCTTTAGTTACATCTCCTTAGATGATTTTATTGGTCTCTCTCTCTAATTTAGAAGTTTTCAATATGAACCAATGTTATCTGGTCTAACCATTCCAAAACAGAACAACTCTCATTCCAAAACAGAACAACTCAAGTGCCATCTTTCCCCCACCCCTTCCCTGACTTCTTGCTGGTATTTTGATAGCAGGATAACATTTAATCACATTTAAGGCCATGTCCAGGTGAGCATGGCCATGCAGTATGTGGTGCCACAGACACATCTGTGTTGCCACATACCACACATTCAGCAGTTCTCTGCACTGCAAGATAGTAGGAGAAAGGGTTTTTTGACCCCCGGTGATCCTGGGGTCAAAAAAATCCATGAATAAACAAGCAGGGTGGTGCACGGGGTGGCAGCATGCGACACCCAAAACCAGAGCCTGGCCTGCCAGATCCACACTCCAGCTGCCGGCCAGGCTCTGAGAGGCAGGATGGTTGATGCTGCAGCCCCAGGAGGCACCTAGGACTCCAGGTAGGGCTGCTTGGACCAGCCTGGTACTGGCTTCAGCCTCCCCTATCCCACCCAGAGGGCACGTGGAAAAGGCATTCTCAGGGGACAAGTAGCAGTGGCACAAGGTGTGCCTCTGCTTCTTGGCCCCCAGGGAAACAAATGTCCGTGCTTGTTTGGATGTGGCCTAAGCATTCCTAATGTGACATTAAAGATGTATTGTAATAGGGATTTGCTGTTGTACCCTGGTAATTTATCATATTACATTACACTTCACTTATAATATGCATGATTAAAGCAGACAATGGGTTGGAGCAGACAGAAAACAGATTTCCCAAACTAATGATGGGAGACAGTGACTGAGGAACTAATTATGTGTGAGCAATATCAGGGCGGAAAAATGCTTGTTGCAGAGACAGTGTGATCGAAGAGATAGGCCTTGAACTTAGTTGACATATTATTAATTGCTCCTACATTAGCTGAGATTGTGCAGGGTCTTTAGGTAGTACCTAAATGCCTTTCAAAGGTTTTATATAGTATGGGTTGTAAAGGAAAAACTCTTACCATATGCAGTCTTCAGTTTGTCCGCAAAACAAAACTTCATGAAACTTCAATTTACTCTAACATAATTACTCCTAGTGGAGGATGCTGATCAAGAAAGATTGAGAATGGTTGAGACAGGAATAAAATTATTTCTGTAAAAGAATCATGGGGCATGTAATATGGTAGAATGACTTCACAGAAAGAACAGAAATCTGTAGAAATTAGCAGGGTCTTTTCTCTTTAAGACTGTTTAGAACAAGAAAACAAAGGCCACGTGTAGATACAAAAGGACTGTGTTTGGTGCTCTCAAACATGTTTCATGAATTCATGCATGCTACTTCTTGGGCCGGATCAGTTTAGCAGCGTATCTGCAGTGCCAGGAATGGGTTAACTGGCATGGATTCTTGCCAGTGCTCATTAGCCAGCCCTTGGTTAATTAGTTTCTCTGCTTCCAGTGAGGGATGTAAGTAGGGACCTACTCAATTTGCAATTTCATGGAAACTATGAAATCAGGCATTGTCTGAGATATCTGCGGAAAGAAAAACTTACTAAAAATAAAATTTTGGCTCCTCAGTGGGAGCCAGCAGTCCTCATGGCCTCTGTGATCAGCCTCGCATCCCACTGGGGGGGAAGGGAGGGAGCCCCTGGCACAAAGGGGAGCAGCCAAGATGGCACCCTCTACCCCTTGCCAGGGCAAGGGGCAGGGCCATGTGACAGACAGCCCTCTTGGCCAATCAGTGGTGAGGCATGAGGCGTGGGGCCCCTTGGCCAATCAGAGCCATGGGGGCAGGGACCCTGCCATGTTAAGCCCATGAAAATGGTGGCCAGTGATGCAATCAGCTTGTGAAATCACCTGTCTGCTGCCTCAATTTGGGTAGGTCCCTAGACATAAGGTACATAATCCCTCATGGTGTCTCTAAAGGCACAGCTGCTGGGCATGGTAAATTGGTGGCTTAAACGTAGCCAAAGTAAAAATAAACAAAGACCAAACTCTCTGGGTTGGGAGTCAGCTAAGCCCCATGAGATCAGCAAGTTGAATTGCCCTTGCTCTGTGTCCCATGCTGTCTCTGACATAAGTTCTGCTTGAAGCATTTATCTATATTCCCTTATTCATCAAAGACAAGTTAATGCCCCCTGCCCCTAATAATCAGCTTTGTAGACTTACCTCTTCTGCTATGTGCTTGCGTAATTGTGAGGAAAACCATGGTGAGGCCATAAGCAGGTGAAAATTAGAATCCTGTGGAAAAGTTCTCTTCTTGACCCTTTGCTGATAAGGTAGCTCATTGGCCTAAGGCAAGGGTGTCAAATATATGGCCTGCAGGTCTGATCTGGCCTGCGTGGCTGTTACCTGGCCCATAAAGATCTCAGAGGGGTTGGGAATTTGAGGGTGGGGCTGCAGCCAAAATCCAGAGCATGGAGCCCCATTGAGGATTCATGTCTGCGATGGGGCAGTGAGCAATGGCTGCACTGGCATTGGTGGCTGCTATTGCCTTGTATGCTGTTGGCACCACAGCTGCATCTGAGACCAGTCTCCAAGAAACCCCATGGTCCAAATCCAGCCCAGCTAGCTGGATTAGTTTGACATCCTGGGCCCAATGGATCTTAGAAAGCGACATACTGTCACGGGGAGCGAAACACAGTTGGTTCCTGTTCTACAGAAGGCTAAAGTCAGTTCAAAAGTCATGAGGATTGGTTCATTATTTCTCTGATAATTAGATAACTGCTTTGCAGGGTAGCTGTTTGGTGAAGAACCCGTGGTCTTGCTCTGTCAGCTTTCTAAAATCAAGGCTCAAGAACCTGCATGTGTTTAAATTTCAGTGTCAACACTTATAACCTCTGCCAAGTAATACATCAGGTACTGCCTGGAACTGTTCTAGTTAATGTAGCATTCTTGATTTTGTTCATTTAAATGCTCTGATGGCTGCTGAGTCGGCAGCAACCAAAAAAAGGAAAAAGATTTCAGTTAGTCTAATGTGTTGGCTTTAATGTAGATTGCCACACAGCTGTTAAAAGGGAGATCCGACAAAGATAATCCAAATTGGGCTTTAGTTTAAAATCTATTGAATGAACAATAAAGCTTCTAATTTAAACCCCAGGCTTTGTGACATGCTGTTATAATGCTTGTATCGCAGGAAACCATCTATTGCAGTGTTACTTTGTCCTAATATAATAAGAAGTTCCCCATCAAAATTATATTGGGGGGTTTGTTCTCTACCTTCATTTTACTGCATTGGTGTTCATTGTTGTCCAGTTCAAAGTTAATCCATAGCTGGGGGTGGGGAGGGACGGGGGTATGGGGGAGTTGTTTTTGGGGGTAAGCTGCTTAGTGGCTTCATCTAATGTTATAAGTCCAGAAAGGTAAAAGAGGCATCTTGTTTCATATTACACTTTCCTGATGGAAATATAAAGATGCTATTGCAATAAGGTTAAAGATGTATTATAGTTAAAGATGCTATTGCCTCTGAGTATTTTAACGCTATTATTAGTGTATGAAAACATCCAATCTAATTGAATGTGATGTATAGTTCTGAATTATTCTATTTTTCTTGATTGTCACGGTCTAGTGTCTGCTGCATGGCTACAAAGTTCTGCTAGAGGATATTTGGCAAACTGAGAACTATGGAGGGAAAATAATTTTGAATGATCTGGAAAAAGACTTTTGAAATAAACTGCTGTAAAACTCTGTGAACCTCTTTTCATCTGCTGGTACTTCCAGTGACTGCCATCATTCATAAAACTCACCGCTTTTGTTCATATAACTTCCTGGTTAGGCACTTTTTGCCCAAAATACCTATTGGGATCCATGCTTATTTGTTTCTTGTTAATATTGATGGGAAGCCACACCATTAGAAATCTGAGTAAAATTTATCATGTTAGGAAATAAATTTAAACCACTTTTCTCTAATAGCCAAAACAAAACAGGCCAGTGCAAACACCGTAGAGTTAGCTGGAGCTGTCCTGAAGAAGGCAGGCTTTCCTTTACTATTTGCCGTCTACTTTTCTGTTGGCAGGGCCTGAAACATGTGAGAATGGTTGGGGAGTTAATATTGTTAAACTCCTTACTGCAAAAAGAACGATCTGTGAAATCCCTGTGTTTGCACAGTGAAAGAAAGACCTTTGCTAAATAGCTAGACAGGGGTCAAAACTTCTTGGAGCAGGGACCATCATTCTGTTCAAGCCAATCCTGTTCTATTCATATAATGCCAGCCCAGTGTTGCCCTGGTCTGTGTCCAGGGATTTGACTGCAGGAGTAAAAAGAACAATAGTAGTTTTGCCTTCCTAAACCCAAATCCCCAGGCAGGACACGTGATAAATACACATCTCACTTGTGGCATCAGCTACTATGAAAACTTTCTGTGTAGGAAAACTCAAACAACATGGGCTATAATCACCAAGTATAGAATAAACTTGGATTTGCTAGGCTGCATTTGCTGGTCCAATCCCATGGTCAACAACCACTTGTGGAAAGAAAAAAAAACATGTGGAAAATCTAAACTTGTGCTTTTCTAATAACACAGAGATCAGAGGTTAAATTCACCAAAAATACCAAGCGTGTGAGAGCACAGGGGCATTGTGTAATTTAACAGGTAGTGGTGGTGCCCTGGTACACCTTGCTCTTTTGTGTTGCACATTTTAACTTTTGGACCTGTTTTTTTTTGGTATTATAGATGCGATAAAGCATTAAGCACAGTGAGGTTCTCGTGACCTTGTTTGTCATGCTTGTAATTAGTATTTAACAATCCCTTTTGGTGGCAGGATTTTGTAGGTGTATCATACAAGCCTTTGCCACAGGTGATGAACAACTACTGAAAACTTTTCAGCCACACTAAAAAGTTAAGCTTGAGCTATTGGCGCCTATACACGAGCAGCTGTCCTAACTGAGGCTGAGCTCATCTGGACGTGTCTCTAGGGCTAGGGACAGACATTACACAAGCCAGTTTAAGTGATCAGAAACTGGTTTAAACCTGTAACAGAACAGATGTTCAGTACACATAACCCAGTTTGAGAATGGCTGAAACTGGGTTGAGATCAATCTGGTTGAATGTAGTATCAGACTTAACTGATTTGGCTCAAACCAGTTTATGCAATGTCTGTCCCAGACCTAGGACTTCAAGGGTGTTGAGGTATGGTGAGCCACCTGACTCTTTTCCAGGGAACTGCAGGTGAAGTTGTTTGTGCTTTAGAGCACAGTGAAGGGAATAGTGGAAAGTCAGTACATAAATGGCCCTTGCTACAAAATACGTGGATCATTGCCTAAAGAGAAACAGCACCCAGACTTTAGCTAGAGCCACAGACGAGCCAGCTAACCCAGGCTAAAAACTCCACAGAACTTGGGTCAGTTCAGTTTTGTGTGGCAGTGGGAGGGGTGCTAATAATAACATTTGAGTTAAAACCTGGGTTACCTCTGCAACGAATACACAGCATACAGAGCAGAGCATAAAAACGTGTACAGCCGTACAGTACACTACACTTATGCAATCCATTTTTTCCATATAAGTTCAAATGGAGTTTTGTGCAGTGTTCGTCCCCATGCCTTGAGTTTATTAAAGCATGCTTACTGAAAAGAGACTGCAGATTGGGTCAGTCCACAGCAGGCTCGAGGTAAGTTATCAATACTCAGATGAAACATAATCCATTACATGGCACCGATAAGAAGAAAACTGAACATACAAAAATGATGAGAACACTCAGTGTTCTGAAACTCCCCTTCAGCTGGAATTGTTCAAGCTGTTTGAGCTTGGGAAAGACTGCCTTGTGTGCAATTGCCTACTTTTGCACTTTATTTCAAGAGCTCAAGGGCTTTGGGGAAGCAAATTAATTAAAATCAGCAGAGGATTTCAACATGAAAAAGGGAGGTAATGTAAAAAAGTCTAAAATGTAGAGGCCATGTCCTCAACTGGTTTAAACCAATGTACTTCCAGTGACTTTCTGTGACACCATGCCTTTTTACTCCCTGCTGTAGATTTTGCAGTCAACCCCGCAGATACGGCACTTAGTTTTTCAGCACAGAACCAAGGGTTGTGATTCTGCTTGTCTAGTATTGCAACTGAGATTAAGATGAGAACTATGTGAATAAATAGTTTGTTCCCCATTTTTTTCAATTTAGCTTCCAAGTGAGAAAATCCATTTTGACTGAACTATAATATTTTCCCCCCAATTTTACCTGCCAAAATGAAAACAAAACAAAACAAATATTTAATTTTGTGTCAAACAAGTATTTTATTCTCAAACACTTGGAAAAAAAGAAACAGGAAATGAAGGAATTAGATTATGGGAGGGGAAGGAAGAGGCAGCATGACCCTTTTATCTTGACTGAGGATGATCCTCAAGCCCCCCAACTGGAGTGGAGAGTGACTTTCCAGCCCAGTGGTTAGCCTAAGAAACCTGGTTCCAGTCCATGCTCCAGCAAATGCTTAATTAATTATGCAAAATAGATCAGTATCAAGAAGTGGGATAATGTGTCCCATTGCATGTGCACTCCAGGGTGGTCTACAGAGTGATGGTTTTGGGGCAGTCTCCTAAAAGGTAGGAGATGTGCACTCAAAGCCCCACATACAAATAAGAGATTTGAATCCAGGTCCACACATTTTGGCTGACTGCCTTTCATGGTAGGCTGTTGGATAGAAAGGGAACAATGACACCAACCTCAGCACCTCTTTCACTGGCAGTTTTGTGATTCTAGACTTGCAATTTTGTTGTGTTTTATTATCTTTCTCCATCCCTTCCCTCCTCCCCAGTTGAAACTATTCAGCAGATTTTGATTAAATTTGTGAATAATTTTGAGACAACCGAAACTCCAGTTTTCAATGGATTTTCTACATGCCAAAAAGTGTTGCCATCCTCTGTTAAAGATATTTTAGAGCTTGAAATACAGACAGACATTTTCCTGAAGTTTGTGGCTGGTCAGGCTTAGGCTTTGGACTCATGCTTCATCTAGTTGAAAGAAACCGGGGAAATAAGAGACTTTTATTTCTTCCCAACTTAAGGAGTGTGAAACTGGAGATGTTGCTTAGTTAAATAGAATGTACATTTTCTTATACTTTTCAATAAAAAGAATAAAATGATTTTATGTGGTTTTAACTAATTTGGACTCTCTGTAAATATGTGCTCTTTGTGAATGAAGTGCTTTTTTTTTTAGGTTTTCTTATTTTCATTAGAATAGTTTGCCTAACTAATAGTTTGAAATTCACCTGTCATCAGTGATCGTGCAGCACATAAATTACCATGAGGAAGTATAATCTAATTTTGCTTTTGAATAGCAAAGCATAACACTATGCCTGGTCATTTTAATTTAATATTGCTGGCAAGGGAAATGGTTCCATTGCTCCTTCAGCAGATGTTTGTAAGATGAGTCACAGTTATATTATGTTGGGTCAGTAATTTATACAGAATACAAACTCTTGAAAGAGTTTAAATCATCCATTAACTGTCTGGGGTTAGGAAGAAACTCCTTAGGGGCAAGCAGTTTCCTAACTGTCTACTTCAAGATACCTTGTATCTATACAAAGCATCAGTTACTAGCTGTTGGGTGTTTGGCATGACATGGATCACTGATGTGCTATAGAAATTTCTGTGCTCTGATCCTGTGTACTCATATGCTTCATGCTGTTAATTCACCCACTTTTGTTTTGTTTTGATAGGATGAATTAAAGCTGTAAGTCCTTTTCTAAAAATCATGTTAACCACATTTGCGTGACTATAATTACTGTTCTACCTGTTTCGTGGGAGTCATTCTGCAGTCCGTCTAGACTGTTAAGTACTATGGGATTCCTCTTAAGATGATTCTGCCTTGTGCTATACCTACCTTTTTGAACTGACATTGCCCCCTACTTATCACCAGCAATGTCAGGCTGTATCAGTATCAGGACAGCAGGATCAGAAGCAGCAGCTGCATTTCTTAGATAAAGCATCCTATGTTTTACATCCTTAAAAATGTCATTCGTTCCATGGTCGCCATGCATCTTGAATGCCAAGGTAACACTGCTGTTTCCAGCTCTGCTGTCTGTTGTGAAGAAATGCTGGAAGGAGCACAGCTTGAATTACTTTGTCAGCAGCCTTAGTCAAGGCAGGTTAGGCATCTGGTACACAGAAAATTTTACAGAGGTGGTGATATGTTGTTACTTAAGAAGGCTTCACTGAAGGAGTTGTGGGGGGCCTGAGGTTTGTTTTCTGAAGGGTATTTCTGACGAGCACATTTCCTGCTTCTTAACTCTGCCTTTTGGTTCAGAAGAAAAGGGGGGACTGCTGGATGTTAAAGGCGGACAAAGGGACAGCTAAAGAAGACTTGCTTGTTCTCTCTGTTACTGTTCTCCTTGTTATCCTCTGCTTGCTAGGCAAGGAAAGCACAGACTTGTTCTAGGAAAGCATTGTACTGAGTAAGAGCCAGAGAGGAGTCCAGTGTGCAGCTTTCATTTTGTCAATATTTGAACATCATTCAGAACTGTTATTTCCTGTAAGAACCTCTAGAATCAATAAATAAAACTACTCTACCATTATTAGCCTGCTCTGAGCTATGCATCTACATCTAACCAGCAAACAGGTGTATTATACATAAAAACTACTACAACAGCTACATAATTAGTAGGGCTGTGTGAAACTTCGGTCCCTGATTCAATTCGGCGGAGATTCAGCCCAATTTGGTGGCTGAATCTCTGAATCCAAATAGAATCAGAGGACCCTTTAGTCTCTGTGAATCGAATTGGAGCCCTCCAAATCGATCCGGCGATTCGGACATGGACACAGCTTTAAATGTTTTTTCTACATATATCTAGGTAGCAGGCTGTTTGTGAACACTGCGATGCTGGGGCACCTGGAGTGTCCCACAGGAGTGCGGCGGGGGGGGGGGCTCCCCAGCATGCTCAGCAGCAGACCTGGAACTAGAACTGAAAGCACTTCTG
The DNA here is from genome assembly GCF_001723915.1 of Gavialis gangeticus. Classification (NCBI taxonomy): domain Eukaryota; kingdom Metazoa; phylum Chordata; order Crocodylia; family Gavialidae; genus Gavialis; species Gavialis gangeticus. Next base: position 22,368,324 of record NW_017729001.1, read on the forward strand.
GTCCACTTCCAGGTTCACCAGGGAGCACATGGGGGGGCCCCCCCGCACCCTCCATGGCTTGGCGACTGGTGCCTTCTGGGTTTGGGGGGGCACCTGGGGTCCCCCTGTGGCTGATTGCCATGCGCTCCCCAGTGGACCCAGAAGTGGAGTGGAAGTACCACTTAGTTCACTGCTGATCATGTGGAGGCCCCCCCCCCC
>NW_017729001.1:22368641-22375082 GCF_001723915.1 Gavialis gangeticus
GTGTCTATGTTCAAATCACTGATTCTCCAAATCAGCATCGAATCTTCAGATTCAGATTTGGCTGAATGAAATCAGAGACTGTGATCCAAATCAACAAATCGAATCACTGTCCCTGATTTGGGCCAGATCCAAATCCAAATCGAATAAAGCCCACTTCACACATCCCTAATAATTAGGTATAAACGTTGACTCTAGTCTCCTCCATATATATTCCAACTGCCTTCACTTAGAGGTTGGGGCAAACTATGCAAACCATATTAGACTAAGTGAGAGCCAAATAAAGAAGTCATCAATGATTTTTGAGAAGCTGCTGGCATACATATGCCAGCAAATGAGCTTGAAAAAAGGGCATACAGTATGCGGACTGGTATTCAAAGCCTCACAGTTTCCAAAATAGCCAGGCAGTCAGTCCCAGGTCCTTCCCCTGTTCCATTTGCTACTGCTGCTAGATGGGAAGAGACACCCTAGCCAACATGGATTTCCTTCTCCAAACAATAAGGAACCAGCTTCCACCTTGCACAGTGATGAACTGATGGGACTGATCACCAAGACTTGCTAGAAGCTCTTTGAACAATACCGTCTACCACATTCTTGGTAACTAGGTAAAAACAAACTGGACCACACTGCATGCAGCCTTTTTGAGATTTTATTTTTATTTCACTTTAATTTTAGCTCATAAATCAAATTCCTTAAGGGTGATGTGCTGCATTACCTAGTAAGTGATGACTCTTGTAGCAGTCTCCTTATTAGAACAGCAGCTAGTGGAAATCTCACAAAAAAGCTGGTTCTTAAGGGTTGTCTAGCCTGGTCTTATAGATGCAAGAGGTTGTAATAGTTCAAAGAAAGCTTGCAGAAGTGATCTGTAGTGCCATATGGGACTGAGCTTGGGAAGCCTCAAGGTTTTATTCTAAACCAGCTACTGATTTGTTGTGATTTCTGGAAAGGTACATGCTCTTTATGGCCTTGATTTCCCATTTCTGTAGTAGAGATCATATTCATCTTTCTTTTGTAAAGTGTCCTGGGCTCTGCTGGTGAAAAGTGTTTCGTATTACCAGTGGTTCTTTCTGAATCAGCCTTCAAAACTGCTGAGATGAATGACTTCATATAGAAAAAAGAAAATGGTTTCCATTAATTCAGAGCTAACAATGTTATCTCTCCAGTTCCTCTCTTCTCCAGAAGCCTGACTAAAGCACTCGGCATAAGAAGCCAGTCTAGCTACTGTTTTAGATTGGCATAACTCTAGAGTGGCTCATTATAGGAAAGTAATATCTCCCATTTTTAATTCTCTTCCCTTTACTAGGGAGAGACAAGTTTCCTTTGAAAATAAGCTTTCAAAGAATGAATAGTTAAATGGGAAATGACTGCCAATTAAAGTAACCTTACTGGCAAATAAGAAGGGGGTAGGGGAGAGGAAATAAAGAGCAGAAACGGTGGGAAAAAGTGTGATTACCCTGTAGCCAGGCTGCCTTCTCAAGTGTCTGAAAACAGGTGGACACACATTTTACTCATGGCAGCTCTTTACAGAAGGGGTTGTGTTGTGAAAGGGGTCTAAAGTGTTTTTAACTTACCCCTCTCTTGCCTTTCTGGGTCATTTCTGTCTTTCATCTAGTACAGCCTGTTCAGTAGAAGGTTTGCAGAAGAACCAAAGGTTCTTCAGGAAGTCGAATTTATGGTTTAGTTGGTAGCTATCTTTTCTCCAAGAGTTGAATCCTGCTTTTACTGAGCATTTTATTGAAAAGTTCCTAGTCTGAGTGTGCAATGGATAGGGGTTTGCTCCCTTAATTTAATTCTGAACTAAATCTGAGAACGGAATAACATTGCTGGGAGCACCATGTTTTAGATCAAGTATAAACCAATGTTCTGACTGACTGGGTGCATCTACGTGTTCATTAATGTGCTTTTGCTACTGTGCATTAAGTTAGTACCTCTAATGGGAGGTGCTAAATAAATGTGCATTAGGCTAACGTGATGAGCTGTAGCAAAAGAGCATGCTTTTTTAGTGACGTTTAAAGCACAGTAGCTTACTTTTACTGCGCATTTGTATATTAGCAGTTTTTGATGTGATGATTTAATATGCAGTAAAATAAGCTACTGCACATTGAAGTGCACATGTAGACACTTGCACTGTGTAGGCATTTCTAGTTTTTACAAGTTATGTTACCTCCAGTGTCCTGAATTTCCATTTGGGGTAATTTCACTCTTTCTTAATTGGATATATGATACTCTCCCACCATCATAAGCACTTCCACCTCCCATTCTTCTGCATAGTTCATTTCATTGTATAGCTAATATCTTTAATAAAGCACTCTGAGACCCTTCTTTGGATGAAAGCATCTATATGAATGTGCAAAATGTGTTACATTACCATTAGGTCTTCTTGTACTTGCAGCTCATTGTGTTGCTCATGCTTTTTAGTTTTTGTGTTCTATTTGTGAAAAACTGTTGCTTTAAGTGTGGCAGACATATCAATTATTTGGCTTATCACTTTGGCAGTTTCCCAGAGTACTTAACGTATTCCTGTCACATGCATTGTTGTCTAAATGGTCTTGCTATGTTGCTGTGTAGCTTTCAGACAATTAAAATAAATTCGGTAGTAAAATTATTTCTCCATCTAAGATCCTTGTTTCCTTGATTTTCAGTTAATGAGACCAATGGTTTTATCAGGCCATGGCCAGAAATTTAAATGACTTCATTTTATAATCCTTTTCTGCGCGTCTGTATACTTGATAGATTAGCAATAGATATAATTGGGAGTATGAGTTCAGAATGTGAATGTATGTTGGGGCTGTGATAAAACCTTGTCTTTCAACATCTTGGATAATTAATCTCTTATTCATTTACTTTGGCACAGGAAGCCTCCTTCTTGTATTCCTGACTGACAGAACTGAGAAAAGCATTATCTCCTGCCATTAACTCAATGTTAACTTTTCTTGCCTCTAAAAGAGGAAAGCGGCTCAAGAGAATGTTAAATGAACTGTCAAGTAATGAAAACACAAAATACATTTTATACCAACTTCCTTCTACTTGGAAAATAATTTTACAAAACCTAGTATATGACCAACATCCATGAAAGGTGGCAGTATATTCAGCAGTATTCATTAGCATGTTCAAAACCTTGTAGATCAGAACTGTTACTACCTGATATCATTGCTGCTGTTGTGTGGTACACCAGGTATCTTTAAACACAGTACTTGGTAGTTTACCATGTGTATTGTGACTGTAGTGGAAGCTCTGAATGCACTTCCAATATATACATTTTTAATATTAGACTTAATGTTTTATATAAATTTCTAATTTCTAAATACACATTGCAAAGAAAATGTTCTCCAGAAGATATTCCTAATAGTTTCCCAAAATTTCTATTTTTTTTATTCACCAAGCACCTTCACAGTTTACTGTATTAGAGAAAAGCCATAAGGACTTGAACTTATTGTGAACAAAACATGTGATTCAGAAATTTAGGCAACCGAAGGATTTAAATTGAATTTAAAAAACAGGTCTGAAGTTCTTGTTGACTAATTCACCAGCATAAAACAAAATCTGGATAGAAGTGATCAGATTCTGCCTTTAATAAGATGCGTGCAGTCTCACTGATATCAGTAGCATTTAGTCGTTATGAGCACAAGTTTTGGCTCAGAATAGTAGCAAGATTCAGGAAAAATCTCACAGAGAAAATAAGGGGGAAAGCATCAGTTTAGCGTCAGTCATTCTATGTTCAGATTAATAAAGGAAATGAAGGTAGCTTTCCTTTTAGCATCTTCTTTTTTCCTCCCCCTTCTTCTTTTATCTTCTTTCATGTCATTCTTTATTGAGATAGACTGTTGACTTTGGAAGTGTCAGCATATGTGAAAGACCTGGGTAGGTTAAAAAAGGGAGGAAAAAGCATAGTGTCGAAACTACATGAAATCCATCATTTTTTGTGGAATTTTCTACACAAGTTCTCCTGTATACATATATATATTAGTGATGTTTCATTTTAATCATGGAAAAATGTGGACTTTGGGTTACTTTTTCTAACCTGAAAATTGGGGATTTTTTTTTTTATCAGAGAAAACCAGGATTCTGTCCATAATCCTGTGCAGTACCTTTGCCTCCATGAGAAAATTCAGGCAAACTACCTGGAACCTAGATTGCTGACAAAATTTGAGACACAAAGAAACAATTCTTAGCAGGTCTAGCAGCTGTGTATTTTCTTAAGGATATGGCACACTATTCTCCATCACTTGCTGTGACAAGTTCAACCACATCTTCTTCTAAAAGAGTCCTTTAAGTGTTTCTGGCACTGTTCAGTTTGTACCTTCTGTGAACTTGCTTCCCTTTAGAGCATGTTTCCCTTTTACCATTTTCCATTTATATAGTAATATAAAGTAAATCTGTGCTTCTAGGCCCACCAGTGAGTTATTGTCATAGTAAATGTTTGCTGGCACCTATCTCGGACATGCAGAGTTATTAGAGGCAATTGCTTTCTTTGGTGTTCTTATAATGAAGTTTATGAAGTGCCTCACCTGTGGGGGGAAAAAAAATCCGGTCTTAAATGAGTAGTTGCTGTAATACAAGACCCCTTGTTTAGTTACCAATAATACAAATTATAAACTATTCTGGGGGCCATATAAGGGAGCTTGGTGTGCCAGCTGTCATGCAGATAGGTTTTGTCTCCCTTAGGAAGCCCTCAGCAGTCAAAATAATAGTTCATAAGTAGGCCTGAATGCGTGCTGTCTCGCTGGCTGGTTTTGCTCCTCTGGGAACCCTTTAGTTAGCCCTCATAACACAAATAGTAACCTCTGACCCAAACATACAATTGAGCAAAGCAAAACTTTTAGCTGTTCTCTACGTGGCAGGAGAGGGCCCCCAGCTCCTCCCAGGTTCCAGCCTGCCTCCAGGCTGCAAGTTGTTCTTTCCCAGCTTGAGCTGCTTCCTCCCTCACCTTGAGCTTTTAACTGCTGGCTTATCACCTACAGCTACTACACCAGGGCTGTGTGCCCAACTTAAAGGGCAGACTAGCCTATTACAAGACTCTTCAACTTTCCTTTTAGCTCCACCATGTTGTCTGATCCCAGTGCTCATCTAATTGGTTGGATAAGGCGTGGGGCAGCCCCTGGTCTGGAAAAATGCCACACATCCAATTTAAGGAACAATGCAAACCACCAAAAAAGATGCTCCACATTTAATGAGAACATCTTTCTAGCTGGATTGGTATTATATCATGCCATAAATTGGCTGAATGCATAGCATGTTACACTTTTATTGCACAATTAAGATGCTAACCACACAATAAATGTAACATCTGCCAGGGCAGACATCCTTCTGAATCCCTTGCCTTGATGGATTTTTGTAACCTAAAAAGCATCTTTATTAGTGGTTTCCTCACCACATCAGCATAAAACTGAGCCCATGAAGTGTGACCCCTGGCAAGAAGTTTGATTCTCACTGACACTCACTGGAATCCTTTAGTTCCCTTCTTGTAGTGGAAAGTTTGAGAGAAAAGATGGTCCAGCAGCTAGACAACTAACCTGGTCATTAGGAGATTCAGGTTCAATTCCTGCTCTACCACAGGTGTCAGGTGTAATCTTGGGCAACTTAATTAGGGCCTTCCCATTGAAATCAATGTGACTTACATATGGGGTGACCATACATCCCAGATTGGCCAGGGCAGTCCTGGATTTCGAAGGCTGGTCCCAGCTGGCTGGTGAAAATTAAAATGAACTTCCAGGGCAGGCAGGGGCAGGGAGGTGGAGCAGCAGGAGAAATGAAATAGGAAGCCCTAGCAGACAGCAAAATTGCTCTGATACATTAGCTTGATTAGTGGAATGACCATTAAAAAGGGGATTGTTAATACCTTTGAAGAAAACAATGAATCAAGAACAGGCCATTGACTGTTTAGCTGCTCGAATAGTAATACCAGTAGGGCCCTGCTCCTCCCTCTGCCTGCAGCAGGGCGGGGTGAAGGGACAGTGTCCCAGATTTCACATTGTCCCATATGGTCACTCTACTTGCGTACTAGGCCTGTGTGAAGCAGCTAGTATTCTCTTCGGATTCAGATTCGGCCAATTCAGGGGACGGTGATTCAATTCAGCAATTCAAAATCGCTGTCCCGAATCAATTTGGCTGAAATTGATTTGGAGATTCAGCTGCTGCTGACTCTCCAAATCACACAGGCCCCATCCCCCACCTGCTCTCAATGGCTGCCCCGCCCGCCCCAGCTCCCCGCTCTTTGAAAAAGAAAATCCCCCACACACCAGCTCCTGCCCCATACTGTCCCACACCATGTGGGGAATCTGCCACAAGCACCCAAAACCCCCAAGGCTGCTGCAGCAGCCAGTGAGTCCAGGGGATTTTTTTGGGTTCTTTTTTAAAGGGCTGGGAGCTGGGGCAAGTGGGGCAGTCATGGCGGGGGCTGGGAGAGCAGGCAGGGGTTGGGGGCTTGTGGCAGAGTCCCCCATG
>NW_017729001.1:22375465-22391216 GCF_001723915.1 Gavialis gangeticus
GGGTCGCATCTCCTCCAAATCAAACCAGCACCCAAAGCTTCGCACAGCCTTATTACATAAGTACATTAAAAAGTTTGGCTCCTATCCACAAGTGTAGAGGCTGCTGTGATGCGCTGAAATTTTAGCATGTCGGAGCAGACTTGATTAATTGAGTCTGCTGGACTGTGGTAATTACTGCAGTCCAGCAACCTTCTGTGTCTCGTGTATCAGCATCCCTGCACAGAAAAATGGCAGTGGGGGTACTTGAACTAAAGCTTGTCAAATGAGCTTTAGTTCAAGCACCCCCACCACCATTTTTGCAGTGTGGGGATGCTGAGATATGAAGCAAGGTGGTACTTTAATTAGAGTGGCCCTTGGAGCTGCTCTAATTAAAGTGCCACCTTCCCTCCCTCATCACCCCCCAGAGCACATGTAAAAGCACCTTCAGTGCCCCAGTTCCTCATCTGTAAACTGGAAATAATAGAACTTCCCTAGCTCCCTGGAAGGCCATGAGGATAAATACATTAAAGACTGTGAGGCAATGAATCTTTAATAAAGTGAATCTTTTTTTAATTGTATAAGCTTTATTTAAAAAAGGCATAAAAGTAAATAATGCAATACTTAAGTGTACATTTCTTGAAGAATTGATGATCTATTAAAATGGTAACAAACAGGCACCAGGGCACCAAAGACAACCTCAGACATCATGTAACACCTGTACAAGTTTCTCCCATCCATAAAAACACTGAGCTCATGTGCTCATCCCCAGTGTAAAGTGGGGCATTTAACTCCTCTTCCCACACACTCCATTCCTACACATTTACTTACAGTGCTGTTGGTTCACCTTCTAGTCCCCTAGCTGCTGTCAAGCATGGCTCTGCACCAGGTACATGCTCAAGCTTGCAGGTTAGCTAGTGTACATGTCTCTACAGTTCTCTCAGACATCTTATCTCAAAAGATCTGGTATAAAAGGGGTGGATATAAGAGTACAACATGTATTAACTGTGTATATGTGGCACCTGGAATTTAGAAATTATTTAAGGGAGACAAAAGAGGAGAATGGATTACCCCTTGCACAAATGAGACAATCCTAACATCTCCTTGCTGCTCCTGGAAACACTAATCAGTATCAGGAGAGTTGGTGACAGACATGAAAATAATAGTAGGCTTAGTTTTTTGGTTAAGTAGGCCATCTTACCTCCCTCCCCCTCTCAAATTCTGGAAATGATTATTTAATAGACTTGTAACTCTGGCATGACATTTGTAAGTGGTTTCAGTAAGTATCTGCATCATGAAGGGCTGTGTTCTTCCATGTCCTGCACAAACATGAATTCCGGCTACTTACAAACACATTTTATCTCAAGTGAAGCTAATACTGCATCACGCTTTAGTGTCTGACACTGAGCAGTCCGCTTAGTCCAGCAGTCCCTCAGACTTGCTCAAGGAGAAATCAGGAAACTCAGAAGAGAGAGAAGCAAATCCATTCAGATTCCACAATTTAAGACAGTTTCCCCTAGAGCAGGGATTCTCCGTCAGGGTGTCACAGCACTTTGGGGTGCCTTGAGATCCCTTCAGGGGAAGCAGGGGGTGCCACAGAAAGTTAGCACGGTTAGATGTGCAAACATGACTCACAGAGATTTCAAATAGGACTTCACAGAATTAAAAACCTTCTGACCTGTTGTGGTCTTTCTGCATTCTTTGCAATAAAAGAATTGCTCTGTTATTTTTTTGTAGCCAAAAAAATGAGTGAAAACTAAGAGCTGGCATTTTCCAAGGCATGCCTTGAGCCTAAAAAGGTTGAGAATCACTTCCTCTGAAGCACTGACTCATTTATTTGTAATTAAAAAAAAAAAAAAGTATGCCAAGTGTTGTCAATGCCTAGAATGATAAAGCAGTCGGACATAACAGGCGACTGGTTGGTTTTACGATGTTTTATAATGTTTTGACATTCCATAAGGGTTTCATTTATTGGCCTTTAAATCGAAAAGTCATATCATTACATCACAGTGATAGATGAAACTCAAGTTGCAAGCTTGTAGCCTGGAGCAGAGAAATGTTGTGATAGCCTATCCCATTTGAGACACTGTAACCTTTCAGTATGGTCAGTGCTTGCCTGAGGATTGGCTGGTATCTTGGATTATCTAACTCTGCAAGTGTCTCCAGTCTGATATTCACTTTCTGTGGAGTGACACTCTGATAGAGAAACAAGGGTCACTTCCCTTAGTTTCACTGAGAACTAACCATTTTTGCATTTTCCAGCTAGAAATTCTGTACTGATACTTATAGCCTCAAGATACTGTTTTGGGCAAGGAGTTTAGTTTTCTTCCAACATGCTCTGGTGCCATCAGCATGTGCATCTCTTACACCAGAAAAACTAGCAGCAGCCGGAGGCAAGAAACAGGAGGAGGAGCAGCAAGAGATGCAGTGTTCTGGAGCTTGAGAATTTAATTATGCTCAAATCCTACAGTACTTAGGTGCACCTGGCACTGTTAGGTAGAATAGGTAGGTTTTTAGTACAAAGACATCTGTGAAAAAGCACATTTAGGAATTACAGTAGTTCTGAAAAGACATTTGTCATGGGATGGGGTCCCCAGGGATGGCCGTGATGCCCCTAGGGCACCATGACTATGCCAGCCTTGCCCAACAGGCACCCTTTTCCTTGTCTGCCACATCTTGGTGGTAATTATAATATAGGGAGGCTGCCCTTGAGTTTGTGTTTGGACACAGTCCTGATGGACCCTGCTGAACCCTGAGGGTTCTTGGACCTCTTTTTGGGTCCTTCTCAAAATGGATGCCTTATGGGACACCCTCAGCCTTATGGACTAGATGCATAGCTCCAAAACTACGCCTTTATGATGCCCTCAAGCCTTGCAGATGGTATTTAAATATTGCCCCTTGCTATAGCTCGGCCTCCTGTCATCACCTGGGCTCTCCACAGCCCCATCCCTGCACCCACGCTGGCGTTGGGCTCTCCGCAGCCCCGTCTCCACGCCCAAGCTGGCGCTGGGGTCTGCTCACCCCCTTTGTCACCACGCCCCCTAGCACTGGGGTCCTCACACTGTAGTGGGCCCCGCAATGAGGTCTCCTCCTCCCCCAATAGCCTCAGCCCAATCCACCAGTTTATAAACAGTAACCAAAATATGAGCCCCTGGGCTATAACATAATACAAGCAGTTCAGGGTGCGCTCTGTCCCTTTAAAAGAGCCAAACTTGCCCCCAGCACTAGGTGCCTTGTAGGCCAGGGTACCTGGTGTGCTCCTGGAGCCCCTTAATCCTACCAGAAGCAGAACAGGCAGTCAGACCTCTCCAGTTAGCTTCCTCTATGAAAACTCCTCCCCCCTTGGCTGCTGACAGAGCACTAACCCGCTAGTCCCAGCCCTGGGGTTTATGTGTGCCCAGGGCCCTGCCTCTTCTGGTCAGCTGACTGGCTGCAGGTGCGGGCTAATTCTCTCATTAGCCTGCTACCACAGTAACCTGCACCTGTGGGGTTCCTGCCTGACTGTTAGGGCCCTCTCTCTAGGCAGTTTCTCCCCTTAAAGTAGCAGGCACCTTAATGCCCTGTGACAACATTTAATCACTATCAATTCTAATTTGCTAAGGCTGGTGAGAGAGCATTTTCAGACATGTTCCTCCTGGGCAACCTGTGCAGAGCTAAAAGACAGAAGTGTTTCAAGCCCTAGTATATTGGGCAAATGGTGGCCATCGCATAAATTGTTTGCTATGCCTGGGAGACGAGACCTGGGGGACAAGACTTATGAGGAAAGGCTGGAAGATCTAGAGTTATTTAGTCTGGAGAAGAGAAGACTGAGAGGGGATGTGATGACAGTCTTCAGATACCTGAAGACGATTATAGAGAGGATGGAGATGGACTTTTCTCTGTGGCTGCAGGGGACAGGACTAGGAGCAAAGGCCTCAAGTTGCAGCAAGGGAAATTTAAGCAGGATATTAGGAAGAACTTTGTGAGTATGAGGGTGGTCAGGCATTGGAACAAGCTACCTGGAAAAGCTGTGGACTCTCCATCCTTAGAAACTTTCAAAAGCAGGTTGGACAGACACTTGGGTGGAATGGTATAGTTAGGGGTGATACCGCCTTGAGCAGGGGGCTTGATTTGATGACCGTATGTAGTCCCTTCCAGCTCTATTTTCTATGCTGTGATGTTTCTGAAATTAGAGAAAGAGGAGGGGAGATCCCACCCAGAACTTCCCACACCAACAGCCTGTGGGGGACACAATATGTGAAGTGCTTTCACAGCACTGAAAAGCCCCGACTACTTTTTACCCTTAACTTCTATGTCACTTTTCAAGATTTGGGGTGCTAGTGTCAGTGCCCTAAGTTAATTTTTGTTCCTTCAGTAAGCTATCTTCACTTCCTGTCATAAGCTGAATACCATATTTTGGAGATTGGTTATAGAGGGAAATATTCAGTGGAGTTGTTTTGTATTAGCTGGCAGCATTTTTTTTCTATGCAAAATTCCCATTTGTTGAAATTGAAACTTTTTGTGGCAATGTATCTGTTTTGATAAAACTTTCATTCAAGGCACGTTGAAGAAATACAAGAACATAAGAACTGCCAGTTACTGGATCACACCATAAGTCCATCCTGCCCAGTAACCTGTGTCACACAACACTGGAAGGGGGTGGATGCTGAAAGGGAGAATGTACTGAGTATGACCAGGGTTTTTTTTGCAGCATTTAAGTTATAGGAAGTTGTCGTTCCTAACACCCGCGCTCAATAGCTCCTGATGACCCTTTACTCCAAGAATTTGTCCAATCCCTTTTTTGAATCTGGCTGAGCTGTCAGCTTCCACAACATTTAGTGGCAATGAGGGCCACACTTTAATTACATGCTATGTGAAAAAAAACCTCTTTTGTTATTTTTAAACTGACAACCTACTCGTTTCATTTTGTGACCCCTAGTTCTTATATTGTGAGATATTCTGGTTGACTTCAGTTGCTCTCGGTTAAGCTCTTTCACAGGAAGCAACACTGATGGGAGTGAAAATGAAAATTTTAGGAGATCTTGGATGTGTCTTGCCATTTCAGTTACCTTTAGTCTCAGAATTAGATAGTGAAGTGATGCAAAATCTCCTGGTTTCATTCAGACCTCTACATATATTACTTCTTGTCCCAAGTTAAAACAATTGCCAGAAATTGAGAGCTGGGTTCAATTCAAACTTCAAATAAATGTTTGGCATCCTTCTACTTACTTTATCCAGAAGATCACTTATCTCTGATTGAAAGTGGAGGAGTAGCATTTTGATAATTGTGTAGATGAACAGCACCTGACTTCTTTAACATGGAAGCCTGGAAGCCAGAAATCCAAACACCTGAATGCCAAAGGCTAAGAGGTTAATCATATTTCTTTTGTTTGATAGCAGCCCCATTCTGTTTTAAAGGATGTGCTAAAGGTAACCTTAATTGTTCAAAATAATATCCATATTAGTTGTTGGTTTGGTACTTTTTTTTCCAGATTTCTCTAAAGTTGGGTAGTGATGAGTATTTTATTAAAGTCAGCTTTTTTGCCCCTAAGGTGGCCAAATGCACTGAATTCTGTTAATTCAATGTATTCGCATATACATGTATCAGGCTCTGAGGCCTTGTGATCAGTTCAAAGCTTTGATGCATATTCTCTAGAGAACAAGCTCTATTTTTTTATAAAGATACTGAAGTTTAAGTAAACTTCTCACTGCACGTTTTTTCTTGTAGGCCCTACAGAAAAGTGGTGCAAAAAGGAAAATTAATGTTTCCCTTACTTTCTTATTTAGCTAATAAAGAAACAACCAAAATGGCAATACTATAGGAGCTTTTCATCACAGTTGACAAGACTGAACAAAATCAACAGAAAATAACATTTTTTCTTATTTACTAGTAGAGCTGAGGGAACGTAAAAGCCTATACATTTTCACAGGACTGAAGGAGAAAGAATTCTACCGTAGCTATGTTTGGGCCTATTTGTGTTTTCTTTCTGCTCTTGAGTTTAATAGCAACAATTTTAAGCAGAAAGGGAAATTTGAACTGTCATTGGGAAACGATTTGATTTCTGTATCCAATAAAATTAAACAGATTTTGTTTAATAATGTAAATAAACTACCCATAAACAATCTACAGATCACAAGACAATTCAGCTAAGTTGATTTGATAAAAAACCTCAAGTGAATAATGAACTGGAAAAAGTCTGTTCACTGGAATATATGACCACCATTGTCTTCCAAAATGTTTGAATGGTGCTGAATCACAGATTTCATATGCTGATCTTCTAGCAGTCTCCTTTTATTTGTAAGTATATCAGCTGTGTAGCAAGAACGTGTGTGTGTGCGCGCGCGCGCGCACGCGCGCTAATGATTGGTCTTATCAGTGTAAAAAAAGCCAACTATCCTCAGTCCTCTGTTTCTTTTATCATTCTAATAGTTATACAGGCTAAACTCTGCAGTCTTTAATTAAATTGCCATTGACTTCAGAACAACCACAGAACTGGAACATTAGTGTTATGAGATACTTTCTAAGCATCAAAACAACATCTCAGTGTCACAAGTACAGTGTACTTTATTACCTTGTTACTTGATGATTCCCTCTATAACAAAGTACACAAAGGTAATAAAGGTAATAAAAAGGGTTAGGCAGGCCTCAGGTTCAAATTCAATACATATTAAGGATACTTTCCAAACTTCAGATGCCTTTTCCTACCTTTATCTGGATTATCCAAATATCTTTGACATCTTCCTCAGTAACTTGCACCAGGACAAACTGAGTAGAAACTAGTAGATATAAAATATCATCAGTTTAGACCACTGATTTTGAACTGTTAGAAACAATTACACACAGCTCAGGATAACAGAATCTGTCCCTTAACCTAGCATGTGAAACCCAAAAATACACAAGATGCTGTGGCATTTCAGTCCTGACTAGAACACATAATGGAAAAGCTGTGAACCTTCCTGGTGTCCAAAAATCTGTGATTCTAAAAGTGGGTGCAGATTTGGTGCAGCATACAGTTGCCCCTCTTGCTGCTCTAGTGACTTGGTTGCTTTAGCCATTCATTGTTTGTACTGTGATAGCAACATTTGTGAAAGTACAGTTCCAAGCACCTAAGTAACAGTAAATAATAAATAAATAGAGCTGGTTCCAAATTCTGCCTGCTCTCTGCAATTTTCCCTCCAAACATTTGGCATCTGTAAGTCTATTCCTTTTTATGCCTGTGCAATACCTTCCATCCTTGCCTGAAATGGAAAAGGTTTTCACTCTCTATATTATCTATTATTTAGTTTTTCACACTGGTGAAATAAAAGAGAATTCTTACCTTTATTCTATTATGCCCAAGGCAAAGCTGTGTTAAGTTTGAGCTGCTCACTGTTGACCCAGTACTCTTTAATCCTATCCTATAATGTTTCTGTGGGGACTTCCCAAACTCAGAAAGCATACAACCTAACACTACAAATTAGACAAAATACATTGAGACAAATAAGTCAGAGTTTTACAGCTTTTTGAAAACCAGTTTGGACTTTTGCAATGAACAATGGAAAAATACAAGAGTTGTATTAGTAGTATACTCATTCATGTGTTGTAATTTCACATGTGGAATTCTCAGTACCTAAATGCCTTAATTTACAGTACCATTGTAAAATTGATGCTGACTGAGATCAAAATAGCATTGCAGCTAAATGTTGTCAAATGCTTGAAAACTCTGTGAAACCCTGAATAGGTTGTTAGGGCGGGCTCCAAGATTCCAGGCAATTGTGTGCAAGTCTATACGTTCATGAAATGCACCTTGGGTACTGTGCATTTAGTTTAGTACTTGGCTGATAAAGTACTAACTAAGTGCGCAGTAACTAGAGTTACTGTGCAGTAGTGCCAGCACAAGGTTTTTCATAACGCTTACTGTTCATTAGCCTAATAACACCATGCAGTAGGCTATTAGCATGTTTTTTAACCACCACGCTACTGCACAGTGTTATTAGGTTAAGTCACAGTAATCGTCTCATGTAGATGCACCCTGTATGAAGTAATCTTTATGCTAGGGACCAAGCAAAGCTGGTGCACTTTCCACAGTATAAAGACAAACTGTCTTAATACTGTGTTGTTAAATGACGTTATCTAGAATGGATGCTTTTCTCTCCTTGCAGATTAAGAGGTGTAAATCTTTGATAGCTGAGTAGATTCTCTGTAGCCATTTTTTTCTTTGAATATTTTAAAACTGTATCCAACTGCATTACACTTTAAACGTAGCTTGAAACGTATCTAATTTAGGAAATATTTACATATAATCAAGGAAACGTGACAGGAAATCTATTCAGAAGAAGTGCAATCAGCGCTGTAATTGGTATTGGAAAGCTTGCTAAGAGGACACAGCTAGTTTTGCAAAACAGTTATAGCTTCATATATTGCATACAGAGGAAGCTAGCAAATTGCATTGCTTATTTATTTACTATTGTGATCATTATAAGTAATATTATGTGAATTCTAGTTTTGTCTCTTTAGAAAATTCATTGAGTCATAATTCAGTAGAGCTGCCTATACCTATGGCTGATGTGTTTTCCAGTATCTACATGGAAAAGAATAAACTTTATAAATGATATATAGGAAGTTTGTGTGTATAAAAGGCAAAGGAACAAAAAAGTGCTAATGCAACTTTTGATATTGTGTTGCAGAAATTAAAATTACAAAAAGCCAGAAATGCAGAAATTACAAAGAGCCAGGAAATGCAGAAATTCCAGCCTTAGTACTGGAAACCCAAACGTATTTATGTTGAACAGCTAACAGTATGGCCATACAGAAACAAAGGATTCTGTTTCAGTATTTTGGACGATAACCACCGGTGACTAAGGAGAGAGACTTCTTGCTCTAACACAAACCTATTCTATGACATTGGGCAAGTCACTTCCCTGTGACTCAGTTCCTCATCTGTAAAATGGAAATAATAGTATTTTACCTACCTATACAGGAGTTGTGAATATTAACAGTTAAAGATTTATACAGTAAAGATTAGATACTATGGCTAATGTGGGTCTACTCTAACGTAATGTAAGATTTTAAGGCAAGAAATTTAAGGCTTTTGCCACATAACATTCAAGGAGTCATTGTGATGTTTTCCCATGCATCACTATCTTCCATAATCCTTTAAAAAGATTATAGAAAGGCCTTGGTGAAAATAAATGTCTTGCTTTGTGCACCAAACAGAGTTTGAAATTTTTTTGTGACTGTTGTGCGCGGGATGCTGGTGTATGAGTGAAGTTCTGAGTTTGTTGCTGGGCTGTCTAAGGGTTGGTAGGGAGCATACGGGGGCTAGGGGAGCACATAGAGGCTTGATTACTGTTGGGGTGTTGCTAGTGAGGAGGAATAACTCCCAGACCACTAAACAGCAGTAAAAGTGGATGTATGCTTAGTTGGTTGAGCTGGGATCAGTCATTGGTCACAAAGTACCAGTGGGAGCAGGTTATCCTCAGTTGGTTTGGATGGGATCTAATTTCCCTACAGCCGTATTATATGCACAGTTGTAAATTTGTCCATTTCCCCCCTGCCCCTCCAGTTCATCAGTGACTAATTAAACTAGCCAGTCATGTTGCAAGCATGGCTTCCCCTGCATTTCCCCTAACATCAGTGCTATGCAGATGTTAGAGAAGTTAATTTACTTTTCAGGCTACATTTTATTAAATACAGTTATGTCATTTATAAATCCAGCAGTGTGTTACTTCTTGGACATCTGCTGCATTTTTCTTTAATGCTGTTGCCTAGTGCTAGTATTTATGATTTGTGAAACATTGCCCGTAAGATGTGCATTGCCTGTTATTGAAACTAGCTGTGAAAATAATAATAAATATAACACTTGCTTTGTGATGAATGCAGTTTATTTCCATTTGCTTTTTAGATACCTCAGCTCTTACAAGTATCCATTGTACACTACAGGAAATAAGTGATAAATCAAAATCTTCTGGCTCCCATGTTGAGCAGGGATCTCATAATTCTTCTCTCTCACTTAATTTTTTCATTTTAAATATTGACAATTGCAATGTTATTTTTGAGCCAGCTACTAACAGTACTTCTCATGTAACCTGATGACAACCTAAGAAGCTATATCACTGTAGAAGAGAATGAATACTGCGTCTCTCTCAATTTTCATTGCTGTGGTTATGAAAGTTTTTTAATTTAAAGTTATTAACCTGCTGAAAGTGAAGCCAGTCATGGTTGGATTTAAAAACGAATGAATCTTAATATAGGTTCAAAAAGAAATTGAATGTGTAATACCTGCATCTCTTCTGAGAAATTGACCAGTACATAAAATTAGGAATAATGGATACCTCAGCCTCTGCCAGAAAACTTTGATGTTCTCTGTATCTGGAAATAACTTCTAACTGCCACAGATGCATGAGTTGATGAATCAAGACAGAAAAGATGTTTCTATTCACCTTATAGTAAGATAGTTATGGTTTCCTCTGGTGGCCTGGGGTCCAGTCTATCCTTGTGCCTTAATGCCAAAAATTTCGTAGTAATTTAATCTGTAGGGTTATGTGGAAACTCAGTAGCATTCTGTAGGGATTACTCTAAAGATATATAGAATTTAATAACTAGATCCATTGGACATTGTGTGGTTTTAAATCATATATAGAATTTTATAAAAGGGGTAATTTTCTCATAAATTCTATAGGAAGGTTTGAAAGCCCATGTTGAAAGTTTTATTTTTTTTTAATTCTTTGGAGATTGATGACTTTAAATGTATTTGCACTCACAAGACACCAGCTGAGCAAGGTTTGACTAACAAGTGATGCTTTCCTTTCTGAAGGACACTTTTTCATGAAATTAAGAAGCACTGCATGTTTGAAGTGTATTTTGGAATAGGTGAGAAGCCAAAGTGATGAGTGATGGTGGATATTAAACAAACAACGGCACTTTAGGTAAGAGGAGAAAGCATTAGCCCTAGAGTCCTAGCCCAGTTTCAGCTCAGTTAATTAAATTTGTTTCTATGGATGTTCCTGTAATTTCAGCCTAGATAGAGTGTCCTTCCTGACCTTAGATGCTCTGTAATGTTGCTGAGTGTTGTACACAGCTGCTGTGTTATAGGTTCCAACAGGTGTATGAATTCAGTAGATTGCACAACTCCAAATATATACTGTTGTTTGTACGCCAGTTTGTAAGAGACTTTGAGACCTGTGGAATGAGCTATTCTTTATAACATATCACCATAGCCTGTAACATATAGTAGTAGTTTGTTCATATCTCAAAGCCACTGCTCAATTTGTAATAATAAGCAGCCTTGGCTTAAGGAAGGGGTGTCAAACATGGTCAGCGGAGCCTCTCCATCTGGCCCACTGGGCTACAGGCAGGCCACCAGAAGTTGGGGCCCCTTGGCCAGCCCCACTGGCTATGTATTTTGGAGATAAGCTTGGCTCACTGCTGCAGGCAGTCCTGAATTCATCCTGCAACCAATGGACCCCCACCTTGGGCCTCTCCCTATGTCTTGACCCACTGGTACTGCCACTCTTCACTACATCCGTATTCACCGCCACCACTGGACCTGCCACTGCAAGACCAAGTCCAAGTTTGAAATGCCTGGCTTACACATTTTCAGAGCCATAGAAGAAGTACAAACTTTCAGTTTATGTACCTTACAGGAATAGGGACATTTACACCAAGGTTATGGCAAGCCTATGCCAACCAATATTGCACCCAAGGATAGTGATAGTTTGGCCCCTTAAGCCAAGAGTTTTGGGTAACCAATATTAACTCAAAATATAATATAAGTTTGAACTGGACCACAGGTATAGATGGCTTTACCGTCCGAGTCTCCAGATTCTGGAGTAGACTCACCCCAAAAGTGGTGCAAGCACCTACTTTGGATACCTTCAAGAAACTCTTGGATGCTCTATCTTGCTGGGGTTATCTGACCTCAGCTGATTTACTGCCTTTTGGGCCGGGGGCTGGACCCGATAATCTCATGAGTTCCCTTCCAGCCCTAATGTCTATGAAACTGTGAGAGAATGAGAGAGCCCATGCCAAAACCAGAGGCAGCTACCCTAGACCCACAGCCCCAAAGGACGCGGCTGAAACCCTTCATACCCAGGTGTTTCTGGAGGGGAGGAGCGGGGAACTCGAACCGCAGTATAAAAAGGAGCCTGGAGCAGGGAGGAGGGGAGAGCGCAGGACCAGAAGCAAAGGAGCCAGGCCGAACAACGCTGGTGGAGTCTGTGAGAGCCATGTGGAGGGCTGGCAGGAGGCTCCTGCAGAGAGAGAACTCCCCGGAGGAGCTCGAGAGGAAGGTACGGTGGCGTGGCAGGGTCAGGAACTGCCTGCGATCTCCTTGGTGGCTGGCAGAGCCCGACGGAGAAAAGGTACCGTAAATACTCTAATAGAGGGGCAATATTGAAGCCTGGTACTGTAATGACCCTAAAAGGGGTACAAGAAAAAATTATAAATGACGGCCTCAATGAGATGAGGGTACTGTGGTGACCCCAATAGAAGGTGTAAGAGGTGCAATCATAAGAACATGAACAGGGGAAGGAGAGAATAGTTGCACTGAAGTTTTGTTTCTTTGTCTATTGCCAAAAGACGGTCGACAATCCTCCAGGACAGGAGGCGTGGATTCCTTTCATTTTTTTTGTTGAGGTAAAGGCCCCGGGGAGGAGCCCGGCGGCTGAATACAAACCCGAGGACACTTCAACTACCAGTGGACCGGGCAAGGGTGTAGGGGTGGTGGAGCCCTCAGCATCATAGGACAGCTGATGAAGACCAGGTAGAACTGCACATCCGGGTTCTGAACATAGTCCTATAAACACCAAAGACATGGCAGGCGAGAACGCGGGTGTGTAGATCTCCGTCTAGGACTTGTCCCTCACTTCAGCCAGCGGGCTGAGGTCCTATGGAAATACACATCTAGATCATCTATCTATATGTGTGTATAGTTCTCTGGAGGAGGAGAAAACAAAAGAAAAGGTTGCAAGGACTCTTGGGAGGGTGAGCTACCCAGCTGCCCACTTGACAGAAATCTGTGAATATTATGCTATAGTGGTCAAGGGTGTAGATTGTAGCTGTGTTGGTCTAAGAACATAGGGAGGCAAGGTTCTTTGGGTGAATTCAATATGTTTTGGTCTAATAAAAGATATCATAATTACCCAGATAAACTTGTCATGGTATAGTGGTCATACCTGAGCCAAGTAGATATTGACCCTTATCCAAAAGAGAAAAAGATAACATGCACTTTGTGGACAAAAAACCCACACCGTTAAATATTCGGCAGATCAAAGTAAAAATATATTACCTGTGTAAGAGTAGTTTACACCATAAATGTAATGAGACATTTAGGTTTCTCCTTAGATTTTCAGATATTGGGGAGAAAACCCTTTTTGTTTTCTGTAAGACGTTTTCAAAGTGTGTGACGCTATCTCACCTGAACTAATAATTAGGCAGATCTCAGGTAGTCTAAATCAGCATAGCTCTACTGGCAATAGAAATATGTGCCATTTAACATCAGATGAGGATCTGCTCTATCATTCAAAACCTTGTGGGTTGCCGTTCATGTTTTTTTCTTTTCAGCACTTTGTGAGAAAAAACAATCATTTGCTATATACTTTAGCCGTCTCAGTCTTCCTGGTCAGTCTTTTTAGTGAGAACTAGAAGAAACATAGTAAAACTAGTGTAATAAAGTCTGAAAGGCTAAATGAAGCAATTAGGATTTCATTGATAGCCTGAAGGCTTCTCGAATTGTTTATTATGAATGGCTTCAGACCATGAGAGAAATGGAGTGAGATGTTTTAATTAAAACCATTTTTACATGCCTTTAATAATTGATTGCCAGAGTGAAAGGTAGTATCTCAGTTAATATTTCTGCTCATTCTATCATTTTGCCTTAGTTTCTTAAATACTGGAAAAACGCCCAAATAGCTACAGCTCTCTCTAATTTCATTGGCAGCAAAAGGGATGCTTTAGTACCATTTAACTATTAGGCCCAAAGGGCCAGATTGATTCAGACTGCAGCCTTATGGACTTCAGTAACTGTTGGTTTCAATGAAGTTACATTGTTGATAAATATAATAATTGACAATATGGCCTTATATAGAAAGCACTTACGCATCAGTCTCTTAAGCAGGACTGACTGGTTATGGAATTTCTATTCTGCAGGGGATGTGAACACTTCTGGGGGGGGAGAGGGGAGGAGAAATTGTTCTGAATTAGAATGAAAAAAAATGCATGAGCCAACATTAAAAAAAAATTGAGCCATCAAAATATTTTGTTTTGACTGCTATACTATGTACATATATATATTCAATAAATATTAGTATTATATATGTATGTACGTATATATGTATATAATACTTATTGAATTAAAATATGACATATTTAAATATGAAAGTTGAAGTAAATCAATGTTATAGCATCAGCATGAAATGTTTCCTTTTTGCTTTAAAACTTTTTGTTGTAACTCACCGATTCCTATGACACATCTGCTCATCTCCTGTGCCAGGATGGCATTTTGTGATGGAAAGATGTCCTGTCAAAAGTGCTTTAATCAGCTTTTGTCTTCAAGTTAAGCATTTGCACAACAAGTTCCCTTAATTCAAACCTGTATTTGTATTACCTAGGATGGAATTAGGTAGGAAAATGCCCCAGAAAAGTAGGAGCAAAAGTCCCTTTGACTCTTAATGGAATCTATGTTCCTAAATCACTGAAGTAGTTTTGAGACATCTCCCCTTTATTCTTCACCTGACATTTTTTGCTTGTTGTGTGTACACCAACAACCAGAAGATGTTTTGCTTTGACAGCTACATGAAAGTCCCAGTAATTCAGCATGATTCTAACTGAAAGTCATTTGTTAAACCCTACAATTTGTCAGATAATCTATCTCTACAAGGACTCAAGCATTTCAGCAGCTCTGACATTTCAATAGAGGGTGTTGGCTACAGTTCATCCATGGCTAAAGACCCTTCCTGTTTGTAAGGAAAAACTGATTAAGTAATAAAATATTGTAGGTACTACATTACTGACCAACTCTACAGTGCTTTTATAGGTGTTTTAGGAACACAGAGCAAGTAATTGTTTTTCTCACTGTTCAAGAAGCAACAATCACAATCAAATTTAGAATTAGGCTTAAGTCAAACCCTGGATTTGTGAATCCTCCAGATTTTGGGGAAGTTTAGAGCCATACTCAAATATAATTCAAATGTATTTATCTATTTAGATATAAAATGGATATTTATCCATTTATCCTTTCATCTAGCATCAATCTAAGATTAATATCCTGATCATAAGAGAGTTATGAATATTTAATTAGTTTCTGTGTAGCATTATAAAGAGGTGAAGAGCTCACTGCAGTAGCACTTACTGTTATAACTATTAGTTACAGCCATTTAGGAAGAACTCAGATGTTCATAACTAAATTTATTAAGAAAGGGAAAATGCTATCTGTTCTTAGAGATGATAGTTAGGAAACGGATCTTTGGGTCAGATGCTTACCCTTTGACCTTCAGAGCCAGCTGTATACTGCTTTTTTCAGTTACAGTTAGACACCCACCTCACTTAAATCACTTTTGTAAATCTCACTCACCCCCTAAAAGCTTTTTTTATGCACCTGCTGTCAGGGGTATGACCAGGACATAAGTACTAGTCAGAACTTCCTCCTAGAGGGTTGCAACACAAGAGATCGGGGCAGATAAGGTTGGGAACAAGAGCCCTGACTAGACTTAGGGGATCAGGAGCAGGCAGGTCAGGAGGTCAGTGTCTATAAGAGACCAAGAAATAAGCAGTCACCCTAGATAGAGAACCACCAGCCGGGGGGGGGGGGGGGGGGGG
>NW_017729001.1:22391469-22398333 GCF_001723915.1 Gavialis gangeticus
CGGGGGTGGGTGGAAAGTGGCTGGAGTCAGCAAGGCAGGCAAGAACAGGAAGCAAGGATTCAACCTGGAGTTGTTAACCGGGGCACCCAGCTGCAGCTGTACAGTGCCAGGAAATGGGCACTCATCAACCTAAAGCAGAATGCCAGGAGTTGTCTGTCAGAAGACAGGTGTCTTCAGCAAAGGGTTCAGGAACCAGAAATTCATTCTGAAGCAAAAGGGTCTAGGCTGAGGTCTGGAACAATGAATCAGGAGGCAGAAAATGGAAACAAAGATGAAATCAGAGAGCCAACAAGCAAGACCTAGGGAAAAGGAAACTACAAACAAGAGATCAGCTGCCCAGTTCTGCATCCCATTAAATAAAATCCATGGGGCACTGAAAGAGCAAATAAGCAGCAACCATGCCCATGTGGGCAACTGGAAGTGGTCATACTGCTAGCAGCCAGGCCTACTTGGGTAAGTATGGTTAACTGGGGCAATTTATCTGGCTTGGTGACACATGTATAGACATTACACTTCTGTTGGTATAAGTGACTGGAACTGTAACAGAACAGATGTTTGGCACACATAGACTGCTTTGAAAATTGCAAAACTTGGTCTAAGATTTGCCCCCTCCCCCCTCCAAAGGACGAATGTGTGTTCTGTTTGCTACCAATCTAAACTACGCCACTAACAGGAAACTGCATAAATGGATTGATTCTACCTCAGGTTTTTTGAATGTCTGTACCTAGCCGTTAACACTTTTGTAAAGGTGTACCCATGTCACAATAGGACCAATTATGCTTTTATTTAAAACTACATGAACTCCGCCAGTGGGAGTAAGTTCAGACTCTGTGAGTATGTTGCCCTGTGAAATTAATATGATGCAATAAACTCTGGTGCATGTCACACTAGAATTTATTCCTTCCAGTTGCAGTGTCTTCACATGCACCTGGGGCTGCAGCATATTGAGCTGGGGTGGAGCATCCCTGACTGGCAGGGGGTGCTGGGTGTCATCCTGCCAGCCTGGGGCTGTGCCGCCCTGACTCAATGTGCTGCAGAGGGGCTGGATAGGGCACAGGGGTGCTCCAGTGTGGGGCTAGCCAACAGACAGCTCCCACCTTGAAGCACTCCTGTGCCCCAGCCAGCCCCATCAGTTTCTACACGTGCATTACTGTGCACTAGAGAATGCCACTGTAGGAAAGTTCTTGTGTTTCCAATCACTTGTGTTTCCAAGTAGTTAGTTTCCAAGTACTAACCTTCCAAGTTTATTGCAGCCTAATAGGGCTGCACTTATAGACACTGAGATTTTACTGTGGAACTAATTAGGCAGTTTGTCTCATGTAGATGGGCCCTGTGTCTGATTTTAATTGCAGAGAAATATCCCTAAACTTACCTGGATAAACAATTTCCACCCGTCTCCATGAACACCAGTTGGAATGATGGGAATTCTAGCTGCAGCTCCTCCTGCTGAGAACCAGGAGATGTTCCTTGTTGGTGCACAAATGGTCTTCATGTGAATTACAACCTGGTCATAACTCTTCATTACATAAATTCACTTTTAATAAAATAAGGGCACCATTTTTTCCTCCTCTCTTCAAACAGATTGAGAGCCAAACTGGAAGTAATCCAGGAAGCTTCAGTTTTGTCTGAACTAGCAAAAGGGTGAGAAATTGCCTCCATAAATTGTTTTTCAAGTCTGCTATTGTTTTAGGTTCCTAAGGGAGCTATGGAGGGTAAGATCAGTTAATAAATTATTTTAAGCATCCAGGAACTAGAGCCATAACAAGGTTTTTAAGGTTACTCTTTGTCACCCTATTCCAGTTAAAATCTGTTTTGAGCATTGAGGATGTGATGGGCTAGTTGGTAGTGACTTAGCCTAGGGGTTTTGAAAGGGTAAATTGGAGGGCTTGGAATTCCCTTTCCTCACCAATCAGGCCCCAGAGACTCACTCTCCATGTCCCCTGATTGGCCCCTTCGGTCACCTGGAGGGGGATAAAAGGGGCAGCGCAGCTGACTCAGGGAAGACCAGTGAGGGACCACAAGGAAGGAGTTTCAAAGAGCTGGCAACAGCTGGGCCAGCAGGGTTGGAGCAGTTGCCCCAGAAGCACCTGAAGGAGTGAGACCTACAGGCAGCAGTTGGACCCTCAGCAGTGTGGTGTGCGGTGGCAGGAGAGGCTCCCCACTGGGCTCCAGGATCCCCTATGAGAGGCTGTGGCCAGCAGGAGAGGCTCCCCGGCTCCAGCAAGGATCTGAGCAGCAACCTGAGAGGTTCCCAGCTTTGCTTCCAGCTCCTCCAATAAGAGGCCAGGCAGCTTGACATGAGGCAGGGCCTCCTGGAAGGTCAAGACCCCTAGCACTGGGAGTAGTACTAGTGCTAGTGGCTCTGTGGTAGTGTTTCTGCCCACCACAGGGGAGCCCTGAGTTCATATACCAGCTGAGATGAATTAGGGTGAGTGAAGTGACAGGGAGAAATTCTTGTAGAAATGGGTTATTGCATTTTCCCTCTTTCCCCCACTCTTCCAGGTACCTAGGCCCTATATTCCTTGTTATTTGACGTTTTTTATTTTGTGCTTCTTACATTTTGCCAACCAGTATTGTTTGTTCTGCTGTTTGTGCTTTATATTTTGTTAACCCTGTCTTTTGTCCGCTGGATGAATATGTTTATGATTGCAAGTGTCTAACCTTTACTGAATCCTGCTCCCTTGGAGTGTTGTAGTGTCCCCTACCCCCACCCCCCCCGGTTTATACTTGTTATGTTCCCACTACTGTTCTCTCATTAAAAGGTATATGGTTAAGTCCCCATTAGTGATCTGGCTCTGCTGTATAGAGGGAGGAGGGTCTCTACACCTCCCACAGCACTTGTGTACTTGCTCTGATCTCTTTAATTGGAGTGGGGGTACATCTTGGAGTACCACCCGGGTTACAAAGTCATAGCATGCAATAGTGTGCTAGCTAGTAGGGCTGTGAGAAATAACACCATTTTGCTTCAACTTCTATTTTGATGATTTGACAGAACAGTGTTTTGTTTCATTTTGCTTCGAAAGCACTGTTCCATTTCATTTCGTCAAAACTGTTTTGCTGTTTCAATGTTTCGCCCATAGGTTATTATGAGGAAACATAAATGCAGCAGGCAGGCAGATCAGGGGTTTGTCTGCATGCCCAGGAGGGCTTTGGGGGCTATGCCAAGTAATCCTGGGGGTGTGGGCCCCGATCTCCCTGCCAGATGAGAGAAGCCAGGAGCTGCTGCCTGGGACCGGCGCCAGGAAGATCCCTGCCGAAGATTGCCAAAAGGAGGGTGCGAGGACTGGGGCGAATCAGTTTGTGCAGGGACCTGCCCCCACCCCTATCCTGCATGCCCTGCCGGGGGGGCGGGTAGCGACCTGCCAGACACAAAGCTGGCGGCGGCAGCAGCACAGAGTTGCCATGGCCACTCCACCTGGCTCTGTGGGGGCACCCGAAGTGCAGGGCCCAGGGCAGTTACCCCAATCTGCCCAGCACCAGTCTGTCATCTGGCAGGCAGATTGCGGGTCTGCACCCCTGGGAGGACTCCGGCATACCCCCCGCAGCCCTCTTGGTGGTATGGGCAAGCCCCTAATCTCCCTGCTGGATGAGAGGAGGGTGCTGTCGATTGGGACTGGCACTGAGGCCAGTAAGCCTGGCTTCAAACTCGAAACCTTTCAAAACGTTTTGAGTTCCCTTATCTTGTTTTGAAGCTGTTTTGAAGGTTCTTGTTTCATTTTGATTTTGCTGTTTCAAGCTTGAAATGCATCGAAACAGCTTTAAAATGAAACACCAGGCAAAATTTCGCACAGCCCTACTAGATAGGATACTAATTGTTTTCTTGTGTGCCAAAATAGCAAACTTGGATTTTTTATCAACAATTTATTACTACAGCAGACAATCTTAGAACCCTTCCACTGGCTGCTCCATTATAGTTGCATCACTCAGTGAGCGAATAATTGCATCAACCCATTACCAGAAATCCTGCAGTGGCTCTCTAGGAGCAAGAAAGAGAGGATTTATGTAGTGTTTCATCAGTTTCCCCCTCTCAATCATTTTAAAACTGCTGGTTAGTCCATTTTCTTCACCATTTCCTTGAGGTTGGGATTGCTTTTGTTATTGTGGTAACAGAAGGAACCTGTTGCCATTTGTATGAGTGGACAAGAGACTAAATCTTTTTGAGATTAATGTAGGGATTTATCTTGTGCTTGTGTATATATTAGAAAGAATAGACTGAAAAGCTCTTTACAATGTTCAAGGAAGGTCTCCTTGCCAAAAAGCAAATAATATAGCAGTCGGCATAATTTGCATAGCCACCCTTAGAAAGAGAGGAGTTTTGTCAAAGTCCTACAGATCCTGGCCTAAGGGAACACCAAGGAGTGAATGCAGGAATGTTTTATGAATTCTGGCTGGATCAGAAACAGGAACTGATCTGAACTTACAAAGTTCCTTCCTGATCCCGTTATAAACTATAACTCCAAACTTTTGTTTATTTTGTTCAAAAAGAAAGCGAGAAAAAAAATCCATAAAGTAAAATGCAACAGTAAATAAAATCAGTCTAAGCTTTGAAGAAATGTCTTTGGTGTTGTCAGAGCCTGCTTTGAAAGCATGTAGAAGTAGTACTTTGGGAGACCACTGTTTGTCTTTATGTTTCTTTCTTTCAATTCCTTTGCCTAGAGATTGCTAGGGAAACACCAGCAGGTAGTTCTTCTCTTCAATACAATGCAGGTTATTGAACTGTTCATAACCTTTCAAAGATGTTTTAACACCTTGTAGTAGTTTACCCAGTGCATGAACTATTACTGTGGTTACTGTGCTACATGCATCTATAAGGGGTAACTTTGAATGCTTCTAACAGAAAACACTTTTTGGTATGTTATTCAGTATTCGATGTTATGAAAAATATTATAACAGATAACATAATGTAAGAGAAATCATTGTATGTCCAATTTAAGAGTAAATGGTAAATGTGTATTCTTTCTCTGAATGCCTGAGGTACTATTAAAATTTAAAAAATAGATTAAAATTTTGAAAGTATCTTGAAAACCCTGATTATTAAGTAGTATAAACCAATGTTGCTACACATATGTCAACTTAGCTGTATTAGTGTACATTAGCTGGAGGTAGGCATTTAAATATTATTGAGTTCCTGGTGCCTAATCTTTCTGCCTCTGTTTCCCAGTTTTGACGTTAGGCTAGTAGCACTTCTGTACCCCATAGAGCTTCAGTGTGTTGAGTACATATAAAAAATATGAGGCACTCAGACATTATGGTAGTGGAGACAATATAGAAAACCTGCTGTAAGTCAATTTAAAGATGTCTGTGCTAAATGAGCATCTCAATCTGTTAGATTTGCCTTTAAACTCTCAACTCTAATTCTTGTCCTGAAGATTTCATAACATTGCTTAACTGAATAGGGGACAAAAGTAAAGGTACAGCTCATGCAGTTACTTTTAAGATTGTTCTCATGGCTAAGTCATTTTGTTCTTTTATAAAGATCCATACAATGATTTTGATGTTACAGGG
Organism: Gavialis gangeticus; assembly: GCF_001723915.1. Classification (NCBI taxonomy): domain Eukaryota; kingdom Metazoa; phylum Chordata; order Crocodylia; family Gavialidae; genus Gavialis; species Gavialis gangeticus. The sequence continues at coordinate 22,396,975 of NW_017729001.1, forward strand.
CATGACTTACCATATTTACTTGGAAGCCACAGACACCTTTTCCCAAAAAATCAGCCCCCAAAATTGGGGTCATGTCTTCAATGGAGAAGTTAAGTTTCTCTCCAGAGTAGAAGAACCCTGCTTTGATTCCTGCTCCATAGTGCAATAGTAGTAGCATTACTGTTTAAGTGGCTGAGGGAATTTGTTAACTTAAAGGCTCATTTTTCTTCACTCTGCAGGTGTTAATGATCACCTCTCCTTCATCGTCCACTAATCAATCTAACCTTTCTCAGGGCAATTTTGCTGTCTGATAGCTGCTCCTGGTCTCTATTCTACTAATTCACAGCCCTAAAGCCTCTTTAGCTCTGTTTGAAATCATAGATCCATACATGAAGACCAGTCTTCAACAGCAGCTACGGAATGAGCTTTTAATTAAATAGGAAATGTAGTGTAAGTCAGTAAGTCAGTCTGCACCTGCTCTGTTGCAGCCACAACTCTGAAAAAAAATTGTTTTTTCATTCTGCCTTCCCAAAAAGAAGGCATACATCTTACTTGGGGTGTGTTGTACATGAGAAAATATAGTAAACTCCAGTTGCTATTTGTAGGGAATTGGTGTGACACGACAGCCTCTGACTTAATCAGGAATAGTATTGTGCCTAGTCTCAGGGAACATCAGTAATCCTTCATATTTCAAAATAAAATTCAAAAAAAAGAAAAAATGGCATGTTTGTTAGCATCAAACTGCTGGGGTGGGGTGTATGCAGCAAGCAGTTTCTTTCTGTTGCTCAGTGAGTTAATTGCTCTTTTTTCTGAGAATTCTTTGCATCATCATCATCTCCATATTCATTACGTTCTGCCTAGGACTCAGTCATAATAAATAACAGTAATAATGGCTGTTCCATACTGCCCAGGACTCCTAGTTATGGAGCAGAACCCTGCTGTGGTACATGCTGTTCAAGCTCAAAACAAAGAAACTGTCACTGCCCTGAAAGCATTTTCAGTGTAAATACAAAGCAGGAGGTAACAGATAGAAAAAGAGTAGTGTAAAGAATGGAAGGAATCAAGGGAACAATATCGGTCAGCATGACAGTGTTTGACTGCAGGTTTGCAGAGAACTGCTGTAACATTTTTTGTTAGATGTCATGGAACAGAAAAGTTTTAAGGGAGAACTATGAATTGGTTTAATACCTCCTATGCATGCAGGGAAGTTTGGGAGAAAGCATAAAAGTGCTTACTGGAAAATTTCATAGTTTCATAGTTTCTAGGGTCGGAAGGGACCTGAGCAGATCATCTAGTCCGACCCCCTGCCATGGCAGGAAGAGCACTGGGGTCAAATGACCCCAGTAAGGTGGTCATCCAACCTCCTCTTAAAAACCCCCA
>NW_017729001.1:22399055-22419885 GCF_001723915.1 Gavialis gangeticus
GTCTAGGAAAACTATATCCACTGCCACCCCTGCATCCAATGATTTAGTGACCTGGTCGTAAAAGGCCACCAGGTTGGTCTGACAGGACCTGCCGCTGATGAACCCATGCTGGTTGCCCCCGAGCATGCCGTTCCCTATTATCACTATTTATCAAATAGTGGGGTGGCAGTTGGTGTCATGGACCACTTGGTGGGGAGTCACCATCTTGACAGTACATTAAAAATGATAGATCAGATGGGGGTAGTCCAGGAAAGGCATTGTAAACAAAGCCAAATAGCTTATTTATGATGCAATAGAGAAAATCAATCCTTTAAAAGCAACCAGAGGGAAGGGTGTAACAGGAAGCAAGAGGACTCTTGTTACTTTAAGAGGGCTGCAGGCAGCTGAGGTAAGCCGCTGCAGGGCAAGGCAGACTAGTCATCAGGCCCAAAATGGAAACCCCTGTGGGTGGCTGGAGGGCCATCTGACAGGAAGGGGTAGCGTTTAGGAGTCATGCAAGTGCCATACTCAGACCAGGCAGCCAGACTGGCCCTGCAGGCAGCAGGGAGAGGAGCTCCTGAGCAGGATGGCTGCAGGAGAGTGACTGGCTGATACATGGGGAGCAGCAAGTAAAGAACTTATAGCCTGTAAGGAAGTATGACCTAGTTTGGAGAGAGTTTTGTTATGCAGCCAATGGGCCAGTGTTTCTGTTCATATTTGACGAGTGGACCAGAAGTTGCTATAAGGGGGTATAAGGAGGCCATGGGGAGGTGCCTGAGGGGTGTACTGAGACTTAAGCCTGAGCAGGGTGCCTGAGGGGCATGCTGAGGTTTAAGCCACAGGGGTTCCTGAGTCCATAATGTCATGGTGTTTTGAGCCCTGCCAGGGGCCAGGCTCATGACACAGGCAGGCAGAATCCTAGAGGGCCAAAGCCTGAACTGGAAAGGCAGTAGAGCTGGCTTGAAGCAGGGAGGGCTTGGGGCCAGAGCCTGAGAGGGGCAAGAACCAGAGCCAGGGGCTGGAGCCCAAAAGAGGTGGGAGCCATGGCCAGGGGCCCAAAGCCTAGAGGAACAAAAGAAGAGCTGGAGCCCATAAGCCAAGTCCCATTGCAGTGGGCCTAGGATACAGAGCCCAGGTAGAGAAAAGGAGTAGAGGCTGGGAAGGCTGAGGCCCCAACAAGGGCATGTTGGCCTGAGGAGGCATGACACTGGACTGGAGCAGGGTGCCTGACTGAAAAAATAACTGGTAACATCTGCAAGGCATGGGTGTGGATGCAGGGGTGAAAGGAAACCAGAAATAACTCTTAAGGCAACTGGTGCACTAGAGCACTGACAGGCCAGGAGGGCCTCACCTGGAACTTGGGAGGCAGGATGGGGATTAGCTGGGTTTGGGAGGGACCCAGAGACAGATACTAGATGAGGTTTCACTCGGGGACCTTGGGGCAGGCTCCCTCTTTTCTAGTCAATACCAGCAAGGCGTGGCAGGAGAGAGAGCAAAAGGGAGGGTACCCGAGGAGCCAGAGCAGGGCAGGAGCCGTGTGGTCCCTAGGGAGTGTCACAGCTGCCCCTGGGGCCTGCTTCTGTCACAGTGGGCGACAGGGCAATGCACTCTTGCTGAGTATGAACAGGGTCAGTTTGCATGTGTGAAGGCGAGAGAAAAGGATGGTGCAGGAATTGAGACCTAAGGTGCTGTGAGAGCCTACATGATGATTCTAACTATGTGGCTGGTTTGTTGGCTTATGAATGTCTGCTTTTTTATTGAAGGTTTCATAGTTTAGCTTTCAAAATGATCAGCCTGCAAAAATGTATATCACTGTGGATTTTGGCATATTTAGTTAAAATTATTCATGTAGCTAAACAATTAAAGGTGGAAAGCTACCTTATCTCTATATATGCATTGTTGTGTTATAACCTGGGAAATAGTTTTGTCCCTATTAGGTATAAGGAGCCTAATAAAGTCATAAATATTCCAAATAAATCAAGCACAGCAACAATATAAGCACCTTTGGGCTAAAGAAGACAGATTATGTTGGCATTGACTTGGAGGAGTGCCCTTACAAAAGCAAGAGATTTAATAGTCTTTGCTTCCTGGTACATATGTTTCTGGGTCAAAAAAAGCAGAATTGCAATTTATATCTGTTGGTAGACTCAAGCAGTTGGTGAGCTACATGTTTAAGGGTAAGTACTGAGGATTTTCATGAAATATGGTACTGAGCACTCTCATCTGCCCAGTTTAACCAGGAAGGGTTTTGGTACATTGCTGGTTATGTATCTTCTTTAAGAACTGCTCTTAAATGGGCAAAGGGACAGAACTAAAGATGCCATCTCTAGAAGAAGTTTAGTGTTTAAATTAAGTATCTATTTCACTGTTGACTGTTGCATCTGTTCTTGTAGACAAAAAAGCTGCCTTCTAAAAAGAAGGAAAATTACTTTTTAAATTAAAAAATAAAGGTGTCTGAAGTCTGTGGAATGGCTCGGACAAACTGTCTGTTTGCAAGCTTTTGTTTTCACCTGGGAAACAGTTCTCAACATAAAAATACAAGGACAGAAGTGAATGGAGTATATAATGAAAAAGAAAATAAGACATGCTTGCTGGGCTCCACTGAGAAACAAACATAAACAAAAAAAAATCTATCATAGATGTAGCAAGAACACTGGAGATGGCTTGTACAATAGACTGAATGATGAAGGACATTATAGATGGGAAAGGGTAGTCTCCAGATACCTGTAAAGCAGATTAGATTTATACTAAACTACCATATAAATTGCAGTTTTGTAATCTCCTTAATAGAGAGAATCTGTGTTTAGCAGAATGATTTAATTATGCAGTATGTGGTATCTTAGGCCGTCATCACTGGCACCATTCACATATCACAAGTATTTCCAGATTTGGTGACTTTATTGTATTAATAGTTTTTAACAGTCTTAAGCCAAGAGAGGAAACTAATCATCTTTTTAATGACAACTTCATGTTTTTGTTCTGAAGGACATGTGAAAATGTATATTGCCTTCTAACTTGAAGTTATGGCTCATAGTGAATATCTGCAAACTGAGTTTGGGTACCTTAACAACGTTTGGCATTTTTGCAGATTTCATTTTAACTCTGAATTCCAACTTCATAATTTTGTTTTGAGGATAATTGCAACATTCTTGTGTTTTTTTGGCCCTTAAATTACTGATATGCAGTCTCTAATTTAATATCATTTTTACCCTTGTTCGTGCCCCTCACTCCTGACCCACTGTCCCCTGCCCCATCCCCCCCATGTGCAAGGAAAGGAGTGGGTGTGTGGGAAAGGGGGTGTGGGTATAAATGATGGGGCAGAGGGGCCACAGGTGATCTGGTGGGGAGTGGCGGGGTGGGGCATGTGCCCCACAAAGTTCTGCACCCAAGGTGGGGTATGGGGCTGCAGCTGGGCCAAATCAGCTCTGGGCAGGAGCCAGCTCCACAGCCCAGTGGGTAGGACCCAGAGCAGGAGGGAGTGCCATCCTGCCATGGAGGTGTGCCCACCAAAGCTGCTGAGTGGGCAGGGGGCACTTCACCTTGGCCATGGCGAAGCAACACTTCTTCCCATGCCAGGTCTTGCCTGCTGGGGCAACGAGGCGGCTCCTTCACAGCTGGTCTAGTCCTGCTGCAGTTCTGTGTCCCCACTGTGGGTGCTGAAATCACAGAGGCATATGCCCTCTGTGCACCCCCCCGATGCATTGCTTGTCTTGCTCCCCCATCCCCCACCTTCATAGACTTACCTGGAGGGAGCTGTGGGAGCTGCTCTCCACTGCTCTGCTTGGCTGCCACATGTGTGTAGAACTCTGTTAGCCTGCAAGGGGAAACCTACAGTTTCCCACCTTTTTCTCTTCTTAAAGGGAAAAATCTTCATGTTTCTGCAGCAAATGGAAGACCCGGATCCCTGGTCTCTTCCCATTTTTTTAGCTTGAAATTGCAGCTAATTTCCTCGCCTCTAACTCACAAATGGTGGTGAGGAAATTAGTGAGAGCCCTTCAGCTGCTAGAAGTTGGAGTTTGAATTGACAATGCAGAGGAGGATAAACGGTTTTCCTGTTGTAGTTGTGAGCATTGCTCACAGTTGTGAGCATAGCTATTCATTTTCTAGTCCAGATAGCAAAAATACTCCTGTTCAAAGTTCCTTAATGACAAAGTGCTCAAGTTAATGAGGGCTTCATTCTTCCTAGTCTGATTAGGTAAAAAACCTGAACTTGGAAGACACTGGTTTGGAATGTCATTTGCTCAATGCAGTTCACATTGGCGCCGGCAGATGGCTATCATTTGTGAGTGTTTATGATTTATTTCCTTTGTGATGATTGCTGTTGCAAAAGTCAGCATCAATCTCAAAGAACAATCAGCACAAGAAAAGCCAGTAGCTACTTCTTATTCATCAACTACTTTCTGGTTATTGGAGGGTTTTTGTTTGCTTCGGGTTTTTTTTTTCTTAACAATATGTCTTGGTTTCTTGGCCACAATCTTATTTGATGAAGGTAAAAGTGAATGATGGATGAAATTTGTGCAAAAACAACACTATTCCAGGATTTGACTCACTTCTAACAGTTGTTGATGCTGAATAGAAATACGACCAAAATGCTGGATCTGAGCTCCTCTAAATTTTGAATTTTGAAACTGGATGGATGGAAGCTTTTTTAAAAAGTCTTTACCTCCTCAAAACTCAGAGGCATTAACCATCTAAATGAGAATTCATATTGTATATTTTTAGTTCATTTCTAATTTGAGGTTTGGCCTCAGTAGGCATGAACAAAAGTTCCGGAACTCTTGAGAGAAAATATCATGTGATTTCCGGCAATATTTTGTGATTCAAAGACAACTTTGAACTAAGAGGTGCTGAAACTTGAACTCTGGTGTTTGTTACCCATTCAGAGTTATTTTCCTATATCTGCAAAAATACAGAGCTTCAGATGACAAGGATGTTGTAATAAAAAATTATAATCATGATTTCCTGCTTGGTGCAGGGGGCTGGACCCGATGATCTTCCAAGGTCCCATCCGGCCTTACAATCTATGAAAAAACCTGAACAAGACTGACGTCTTCATACCAAGGACCTGAAGTGGCGTTCTACTACTTGGAAGCTCTGGTGAGTCATCAGTCTTCTGTGAATATACAGAAGTTCAGGTTGCTACAAAACAAAAACTGAAGCAAATTTTTAACTATTTTCCCCTAAGCACAAACTCTGGGAGCTACATCTCATGAAAACTTGCAGTATAATACACATCCTACTTTCAGTGTTCTGATTCAGGTTCAAAGACTTCTGTCACACAATGAGGCTTTTATATGGAAATACTTTACTACCAAAACATCAAAAAGCCCCATTCCAAATATTTTCTCCTTCCTATTTCTCCTCAAGCCCCCCTATACTACTTCAAGATTCAATATACTAAACTTTGACCAGATCTTCCAACCATAAGCTTGTCAAGTGAAAATGTAATCTTTTTACAGTATTAGCAGTGTTGTAAGGTTGTCATTTTGATGGTGTAGCAGGGCACTAAGGTGCCTGCTACTGGTAGACAGTAAAATGGGCTCAGCTGCCAGTCACCAGGGCACCACAGGTGTGGGTTGCCGTGACAACTGGTCTGGTCATCTGACCGGAAGGGGGCAGGGCCTGGCTTCTATAAACAGCTTAGGCTGAGGCCAAGGAGGCAGTTCCCCTCTGGCAGTTCAGAAAGGAGGAGCTCTGTTGGAGCAAGCAGGGCAGGGAAGCTTGATGGTCTGAGTGTCTGCTTGATGGTAATGGGTGGAGAAAACCCTGATAGGGATATACATGGAGTTATAGCCAGGTTGGCTGGGAATTTACGTTATAGCCAGGGGCTTTGTATTTTCTGTTTTGTTGTTGTGTAACACCAGAGGACTGGGTGAGGCTGTAGGGGTTGGAGGAGGCTTCATGGGAGCTCCCCAGTAGTGGGGGGGTTCCTGGCGCTGGAGAGGGCACTGCGTTTTGGGGTGTCCCGACCCTGGCCCCAGTGTGGGCGGCATCAGGAGGAGGCCAGTGTGGGCGCAGGCAAGAAGCCCCAGGGGGGCATAGGACCCGCAAAGAGGGTCTGGGGGCCAGGTAAGGCCGAGGCCGCCTGAGCCCCAATTGTGGGAAGTCCCAGTGGGGCATAGGACCCAGAAAGGGGGTCTGGGGGCCAGGCACAGCTACAGCCACCTGAGCCCCGATTGTGGGAGCCGTGAGCAAGTCCCCAGTGTGGAGGACGCGAGCGCGGGAGACAGGCCCCAGTGCGGAGGACGCGAGTGCGGGAGACAGGCCCCAGTGCGGAGGACGCGAGCGCGGGAGACAGGCCCCAGTGCAGGCAAGCGCACGGGAGACAGGCCCCAGTGTGGGCGATGGTAGGACTTACATGTAGCCCCTAAGGCTAGAATGCACCGGGGCAACTAGACAGAGCTTTGGCTAAGTTACATCAAGGCACTGTGTCAAAGCAGATAGAAAAGGCAGCCTCCCCTAAACATTTAAAACATCAAAAACGTGGTGGGCGAGATTGGTGAGGGTGCGTTGACACTGGCTTGACATGGTAGCCAGGGAGCGCTAGGGGAGTTCACGGCACCCCTAGTTTGCGTCCCTGCCACAGATCGTCTAGGGATATATGGGAAACAAGGTTTGATTGGGCCAGTTACATTGTTGGGAGAGATGTTAGATAAGCTTTTGGGCACAAAGTGCCCTTCCAACTGTGCAGTTGGAATCCATTTCAAAGACTATACAGTTGGCCTAATAAAAGATATGACAAAAAAACCTTGTTTCTCCTATATTTCCTAGATCATCATGACTACAACACTCTGACCCTATTACAGCATGGAGAATATTGAAATTCACCGTGCCAGTGAAATCACAATCTGGGTACCGGTCCAGGCATGAAGAAGAGTGTTATGTGCCCCAAAGCTTTTCTAATACCTCTCCCAATATCCAGTTCATCCAATAAAAGATATCACCAAAAACATTGCTTTTTCATCTATGTTACAGCAGACTTTTTTGGCAGAAATCTATGGCATTCTGAATTGACTGAATTCTAATGTTTCAGTGGCTTGCTAACATACAGAATTAACAAGCTTATACAGTGTGTATGCACTTAGATTTTTATATACAGCTCAGAATCAGCTCTAGGGACAGGTAGGGGTCATTCAGAGAAATCTAGGAGCCACCAAATTGACAAGAAAGCTTGTGCTCAGGCTTATATTTTGTAGTTATATATATTGCAGCCAGCCTAAAGAAAGAGGTAAGTTCAGTTCATGCCTATGGTGTATATGTTCGGTGAAGAACTCCAGATTTCTCATCTATCTGCTTTTTTGCACTTTTAGGTTGTTGGCTCTTAAGGCAGAAATTGTGTCTTCATGTTTTTGCACAATACACTAGGTCCTCTGCATTTTTGAACTTGAGGGCACCACCTTCTTTACAAAAGCCAAGAAATCGTGACAGAATTAAGCTCTGATGATGTGAGCTGATTTTATAACACTATCTTGTAGTTGAAATGCTATGCCTTTATTGCCAGTACCTGAGGATCCAACACCATGTGCAACCCTCCAGAATTCTTAATTATAGAATAAAATGAATGTTAAATAGCAGCTTTGTTACAGTGGCTATGCTGCTGTAAATTGATTCCTGCTCATCAGCTACACTGAATTTGTATGAGGGATAATCATTAGGTAATCAATGGCTAATCAATTAGGTAATCATTAGGTGATCAACATGGATAGCAAGATGTGCAATTTTGGGATCAGAGATCAGACACCGATTGTGTTCTACTAGCCAATGCAGACTGAGTTTGGGATCATGATCCCAGGCTCCTTTTGCACTAGCAAATGTGCCCCACAATCACTGATTTTTGGGTGGCTCAGTAGACCCACTGGGCCAGTTTGAGTCCCTGGAGTTGACTGTTAATCAGCTGATTGTTAGCTGGATTGGGACCCTGGGGATCCAACCAGGGACCATATGGTCTGTGTCAGCCACTGATCAGCTAATTGGTGCCTGATGCTTCCCCACTGCCCTGGTGCAGTTCACCCAGGAACACATTCATTTTAAGGCATGTGTTAAATGATTACTAGGTCTGTGCAAATAGGCAGCTATTCGATCCGGCTTCGGATCTGGCCACTTCAGATGTCAGTGATCCGATCCGGAGCTCCAGACTGGGTTCCCACTTCCATCTGGCCAAAGCAGCTCCGAAGCTTCAGAGCCATCTCGGAGATCTGGCCATAGGGTATAATGGGGAATCAATGAAATATCTATAACTTTGTTGCTTTTTTTCTGATTGGATGGAAATTGCAGGAATAGTACCCTCTGCTGACAGCATGAAGCCTGTCAAGTTTCAAGAAGATCGGTGCAGGGGTTTGGGGGAACTGTACCCCAAATTCATAAAAGCAAAACTCCATGTCATGTGTATGTATTACACCAGAGGGAGATGAAAACTGCAGGGATGGTAGCCCCTGTTGAGGCCACAAAGCCTGCCAAGTTTCAAGAAGATTGATGCAGGCGTTGGGGGGAAACTGCACCTCAAGCTGCTGATAGGCAAAACTCATAACATAGATGACCCTGTGTGTGTTAAGGTGCAGCAGGCTGAAAATTGCAAGGGTGGTGGCCCCTGCTCAAGCCACAAAGCCTGCCTGCTGTCAAGGAGATAAATGCAGGGGTTTGGGGAAAACTGCACCTCAAGCTGTGGACAAGCAAAACTTGTGACATGCATGACACTGTGTATTAAGGTGCAGCAGGGTGAAAGCTGCAGGGATGGTAGCCCCTGCTGCAGCCATGAAGCCTGCCAGCTGTTGAGGAGATAGGTGCAGCAGTTCTGGGGCCCTGCACCTCTAGCTGCTGACAGGAAAAACTCGTGACATGGGTGCTTGTGCAACTGACTGTCTCTGTCTTGGGGCAGTTGGTTGTCTGTATTGATTATTTTCTCTCCTTAGTCTGTGGTTTTGTAGGTGTTAATCGTTGCTAATTAACTGGTTATATCTAGCAACTATGTATTGAGCTGTTCCCTGAGTGAATCATGTTTGATTGGTAACTGGTTACACAGCAGCCAGGCCTGCAGTAGTTCCCCGTCCCAAGACAGACACAGTTGCACAAGCACCCATGACACGAGTTTTACCTAAGGGAACACCAAGCAGCTAGAGGTGTAGGGCCCCAGAAACCCCCTGCACCTATCTCCTCGACACCTGGTGGGCTTTGTGGCTGCAGCAGGGGCTACCATCCCTGCAGCTTTCATCCTGCTGTGCCTTAACACACACAGTGTCACCCATGTCACAAGTTTTGTTTGTTTGCAGCTTGAGATGCTGTTTTCCCCAAACCCCTGCACTTATGTCCTTGAAACTTGGCAGGCTTTGTGGCCTTAGCATGGGCCACCACCCCTGCAGTTTTCAGTCCACTGCACCTTTACACACACAGGGTCATCTATGTCATGAGTTTTGCCTGTCAGCAGCTTGAGGTGCAGTTCCCCTCTGCGCTTATGTTCTTGAAACTTGGCAGGCTTTGTGGCCTCACCAGGGACTACCACCCCTGCAGTTTTCACCCCCCTGTGTTGTAACACATAGATGTGACACAAGTTTTCTTTCAAGAATTTGGGGTGCAGTTCCCCCCGAAACCCTGCACCTATCTTTTTTAAACTTGGTAGGTGTCATGATCTCAGCAGGCTCTACCACGCCTGCAAATTTCATCCCAAATCAGACAAAAAACAACAAAATTATAGATATTTCATTGATTCCCCATTATACTCTATGGCTGGATCTCCAAAGTGGTTCTGAAGTTTTTCCGAAGCTCTTCAGAAGCTCTGAACCACTTTGGAAAGCCTAATGAAGTCAGCACTTTCATCCAGACATGCTGCTTCGGACGCCAAAGTGTCTAAAGCTTCTCCAGATCTGAAGCACGGTCCAAAGCCTCACACAGCCCTAGTGATTACCAAGTGTTTGTGAAATAGTTCTGTGGCTGTCTTCTGTTCTTGTCATGCCATTAATTGAGTGAATGTGTCACTGGGTTACACTTCAAGATGTGATTAACTGGTTAAATTGCATCCCAAGTGCAGTGTCTGATAGGAGTCATTGTATATTAAACAAGTTTTTAGCCCTTTCATCTTGACTATAATATTTATGGCTAAGGAAAATATTCCATGTATGGCAGATCCAGGGCTATGGCTGAACCAAGGTTATGGCTGTATTTTATGTTGGTTACATGCATTTTTCTTGCTTTGTCTCCTAATGGGTCAAAAGTAATTGCATAGTATTTTCCACAAAAATCTGCCTGCTAGTAGAGGTGGGCTGTTAGTGTAATTGCAGTGTCATTCATCCAAGGCAGCACCACTACTTCTCTGGTGACAATTATATGCACCCAGTGTTTTTGCAGTCCACCTCAGGAAACTAAACAAGGCTTTAGATTTCTCATTATTAGAAAAAGAAGTCATTCCCTTTTCTGAAGTTTTGCATCAGATACAGCCACTGTGACAGACCTGTGGTGGTAAAAATCCCTAACATAATCTCCAGTTCCCCCAGGTTCCACTAAAGACTGCCAAAAATGCAGTAATCATGGCAGGTAGGCTTTGAAAATACTATATCAGTGCTTCAATTTAGCAAAGCTTTTTAAAGGTTAGTAACGTCCTGTACTGCAGAATGTGAGAGGACCAATATTTGTTCTAGCCTTATCTCTCCAAGCTCATTGCTTTCCTCTATATTCCCTCATTAATATCTATTTCAGGCTCTGTTTATATGAGAAGGTACTTAACTATTGTATGCAGAAAAGATGACATCATGACAAATTTCACTGGATATTGGCTATATACATAACCATCCCCACATCAGCTGGTTACTAATTCAACTCTCTGAGGGTTGTTCTTTTTCTCCAGACCCCTGAGGATGTTCAACTGGCTGCTCCTTGAAAATCAGCACAACAATAAAATACTGAGAGAATGTTTTTTTAGAAAATGTGGAATTTGTAATGCCTTGCTTGCTTGCTTGCTTCTTCCCTGCATTCCTCTCCCTCATATATTAAACCTGCCTGAGACTGGAGTAAGTTTCAATCCCAGGGCACTATTAGTACTTTTGCAAAATTAAAAAGCACTATTTTATGCTTAAGACCTTTGAACTGGAAAAGGTATGAACAAAAACTGTTAGCTTTCAGAGGAGTCATCCAGTACTTGCATATAACCCTAGATGCCTGTAACCAGGTTGGCATGCTTGCTACTTTGAAGGCAGACTTTCCTCCCTCCAGGGCTCCACAGCCACTCTTCTAAGCACAAACACAATCGTTGTACCAGCAAACAAATAAATGAGCAAAGAAAACTATTAGCCCTTCATTGGGTAGTAGGAGAAGCCCTTCAGCTCTGGTCCCTTTCTGGAAGCAAGCTTATCTGGGTTCCAGTCCACCTTCTAGCCATATACTGCCCCTTTCCCCACCTCACCCCTCTCCGCTCCAACCTCCTGCTCCTACTCCTGCATTAACTACCCACAGCTGAGCTTCTACAACAGGGCTTTCTGCTTCCTCTTAAAAGCCCAAACTACTCTGTTACAAAGCCCCTGATGTATCAGACTTTAAGGCTAGGGGCAGACATTCAAAAACCCCAAGCCTGAATTGATTCATTCTTTGCAAGTTAGTATAGTCTGAAGAACTGAAACTGATTTGCAAGTGGATAGACATTCATTTTTTAATCAAGAAATGCCGGCATATGTCTGCAGTGGCTCAGGCTAGAAGCTGAGGGGGGCGCTAGAGCAGCCCTCCCTTCCCTTGCACAGTGCTGAGCTGAGGGGGTGTGTGTGGCCAGGTTGGCAGGATGCTCTGATTAGGGAGGGGTGCAAACCTCCACCCTGGCCTGCGCAGTTCCCTGCGGGGTGTGCCTGGAGGTAGAGGGGGAAACAACCCTCACCGGGCTTTTCCTGGCTTGCTGCTTAAGGGGTGGGAGTGTTGCCAGACCGTGGCCCCTGGCTAGCACTCTGAGGCAAGCGGGGGGTGGGGAGGGAGGACTGCTTGCATCTGTTGATGATACTGAGGTTTTCAATCTCCCTCTCCCTGCTTCTTTATGCTGTCTGCAGCAAACTGACAGACAAGCCAGCCAGCAGGGAGCTGATAACACAAAGTTTATCAGCCCATCAAGAAAACAAAAGCCTCTCTTATTAGTTCAAGCTCTTCTTAAACAGTTTTTTCCAAGGAAGGAAAGGAAGGACATTACCAGCTACCCGTTGATTAGCTCCAGAAAGCCCTAAGTGGACACTATTCTGTCTGCCTGTTCCAGTGAAATTGGGCACACACACACACCCCCTAACCACTCAGCATTAGCTAGCATGGGGGTGGCATGACCATGACCAGATGCTGGCTTTGGGAGAGGGGAAGGAGGGAGGGAGTGGAGGAATCCCTGGTGCCAGGGGGTAGGTGCAGGGGGAAGCCAGGCAGATGCTGCTGTGCCTTCAGTCCCCTACCCCCTTCTCAGTGAGCCAGAGCAGTAATAGTGATAGTCTAACCCAGCCCAGGGCTGAAAAGCATGCTGGGATGCTGGGGGACTCTGATTTAACTTAAACCAGGAAGGGATCTGGGACACAAGTTGCATAAACCAGTTTAACTCAAATCAGTTAAGTCTGATACTACATTCAACCAGGTTTATCTTAAACCAGTTTTGGCCACTTGGAACTGGTTTGTGTGCACTGAATTTATGTTCTGTTACAGATTTAAACCAGTTTCTGTTCACTTAAACAGGATTATGTGTAATTTCTGTCCCTAGCCTAAATTTCATTTTTAACAAATCTATCTTTGAGGGGCTCTATGCTGTTAGGACTCATAAGGATAGAGAAATTGAAACTATTGCAGAGGATTTCCTAGTGACTGTGATTTGTGCAGGAAGTAAGATACAAGAAATAGCTCAAATACTATTTTTAACATGCTCTCCAAAATATTGTTCCAGCTATTTTTACATGCCATCCATAATATATACACAACACATGATAATATAACAAAATATACTATCACAGTCCTTTTGAGCAACCTGTATTACCCAACCATTTCAGGTCATTATGGTTGAGTGGTATGGCAGGGACATTTTATAGTTTTACATTATATTCTTATAATAAAATATATGCATCCCACACATCAAAACAAATTTCAAGTTCAGGATCTCTGTAGGTTCCTTCCAGCCTTTCTCTATGACCTGGAAAGGATATTAGATTGACATACAGTCAGTCAGACTCAGAGAGGAGTGTAAGTTCCGTGAAATAATGCATTGGAAAACAGTTATTGAAAAACACGTTTCCTTGAAATTCTTGCCAAACCATTAAAGCTTTTAAAAAGAACATACTGTTTGCCTTCTAACTTGTAGCAGGCAAGATGGAGCCATTAGTCACGCATTTTTAATCATCACAATGGAGGGCATTTGCTGAACAGTAATACTTAACCCCAATGTATTAATCTAAATGTCTTCAAGAAAAACATCAAATAATATAGCATTTAGGTAATCTTAATTTATTTGTAAAATATAATCAAAGTAGCAGGTAGTCTTTACAATCCTTCTGTTTCTCTCTTACCAGTCAGTCACAATTGAAAAAAATGGCTAATGGACACCTGTCCTTTGACCTCTGTTATATATGGTATTGATACAGATGGTGGTAATATCTGGAGAGCAGACCCTATGTGAGAAGCACTATGAAACCTATAACAAAGTCGTACAGGCTGCAGTAAACTTATTGTTTTGCTTCCCTACAGGAGAATGACTGGCATTGAGCAACTTTTTGTGAACTTAACTGCCAAGTTGTATAGACCCTCTAGTCAAAACTCCTTAAAGTTCAGAAGCAAGGGTTCATAATAAGTTATTATTATAAGTTCATAATAATGAATCCATGAGCAAGTGTGAGCCTTCCTTTTGATTCATGTATGGTAAAGATGAAAGCATAGTATGCAAATCTTGTCTTTTAGAGTAGCAGTAAAGGAGTTTGGGCTTGTGTAACACCTAATGTAATGCCTCAAGAACTTATCTTTTTTCAGTGTTGTACTCTCTTAATCTTTGCAGTTTGCAAAACTGGAATAGGAATCTCATTTCAACGGGGTTTTCCTATTAACATCCCCTGTTGTTTCCCCCACTTTGGCTGTAACAGCATGTAATATTGTGACCATGGAAGAGAATAGGTTTATATTTGGAAACAAATTAGATGCTTTCTATTTAAATAAGGTTTAAAGAGAAGACTTTGTTTTGTTTTGTGTTTTTTTTCCCCACAGATTCACTTCTAGTCAGTAATAAACCTGTACTATTCATCATTAAAATGGTTTTGTTCAACCATGAAATAGTTTGTTGAATGTTGATTAAACCATTAAAGCAAACCAATATAACATAAAACTTATAAGTAGCTCTATTTTCTTTACCCCTTCCTCAAAATTCTGGGTGATTTGCAGTCGTTATATAAAGTAGACTACTTACCCGTGAAAATGATAATTTCAACTCCAATTCAATTAAATAGCTACTAAAATAAGCAGGATTATAATGTTTGCTCTGTTGCACAGCTGAACACAATGTAGGTGCCCTCCACTACCATGCATTGCAAAGATGTCTCTGGTTTGACCTATTTTAAGTTTTAATATTACAAACATGTATTGTAAAGTCACTAGATCTATTACAGAAATTCAGTAAGCAGAAAATGAGGCATCAGATTATTGTGTATTCCACTGTGTATCTTAGCATTATCAAGGTGGTATTCATGTCCAGAAAAACAATGAATACTCAAGTGGAACAATTGCACAGAGCAGTTTAAAGAACTATTTCTGATGAATCATTTAAAGCTCTTGTTTGTTTTAATACTACCACAACCAACAAAGAAACCAAAAAACCCCATCCAATCATGCTGTAATGTGATACCTAGCTATTATAACTGCTCTGTCCAAATAACCTTTAGCATTAGTAGTGTCTCTTTTTAAAGCTGGACCCAGAAACATTAGTAAACTATAGCACAATCCAGTACACGTTGAAACATATGATAACGATTCTGTTGAGTGTTGAGCGCTGACTTACTGATGTTACTTTGAGTCACTGATGGGATTTGATTAGTTTGTAACAAAGATTTGTCTAGGTAACTTGTTTAAAATCTATTTTATGATGCTACTGCTTCATGGGGGGATGAAGAAGTTTTTTAGAGGGTAGAAGTTATAGAATAATTTACTGAAGAAAATGTGGGCACTCCAGGTTTACACAGGGATAAGTGAGAGCAGGATTTAGCTCTGTACTTCTAATCTTTTGTCATTCAGCAGTGATCCACATAAATTTTGGGTAAGGTTGGGAAGAGGAACAAATAAGGTGATAATCCGTAGTCTCCATTTTGGGGTACTAATCTTTAGGGCTCTTTTTAGATTCCAGGCACCCCTTGGTATATGCTAGCTCTTAGGTTTCACTCAGGTTTTTTTGACTACAGAAAAATAGTAGAGCAATTCTTATGTTGGAAAGAATTCAGAAAGATCACAACAGATCAGACTGTTTTTGGCACTATGAATTCCTACTGGAAATCTTTAGGTTGTGTCATGTGTAGGTGTTTGCACACTTAATACTGATAGTTCATGGCACCCTTAAAAGGATTTTATGACACCTTAAGGTGCTAGGACACCCTACTTCAGACTCACTGATTTAGGCACATAAAGCCAATAGTAAGGATTTTCTTTCACAGTATCCCAGTTTTTTGAACTTGTGAAGAGTTTAGAGAGGAATTAAAATGGAAAGTGTTGAGGGAAGTGGAAGTGGAGGGAGGCTGACAATGCCCTGTGTAATATCATGACAACAGTCACCAGGTGGTGCTAACAAGTTACTTTTCTTAATAGTCCAAAACAGTTCCTATCTTTTGAAGAACTGCTTGTGGTCCTGTTAGTTTTGTGATGCAGTTACCTTGGCAGAACTGTTGAAGCAGTCAAGGGAGTTTTGTATCTGTGTTATTCTCTATAATTGGACTCATTCTGGGAGCAGAATTTTCCTTTGCAAATTGCCTATTTCTGTTTGGACTGCATTCATGAAGAGGAGGGCAGTCTACAGGCTGTTTGTAACCGCCTCTGTTCAAGAGCTGGTGTATACTTGTAAAATAAGCAAGTTACCTTAAGAATGCATTGAGCTTCCACATCACTTATGTGTCCTTGAGCTGGAAGATGACCTTCAGTGTCAACACTAGCTAGTATTAGTATGGAATAGCTTTATGAAGAAAATTGAAGGCACTCCAGGATTACACAGGGATAAGTAAGAGTAGGATTTAGCTCTGTGTATTTGGAACAGACTACCTAGAGAGATGGTGGAATCTCTCTCTCTCATAATTTTCAGAGCAGGATAGACAGACACTTGTCTGGTATGGTTTAATCAGAGACTGAAAGACCTCATGAGGTCCCTTCCAGGCTTACTTCTCTATGTTCTAATCGTCTGTCATTCAGTAATGACAGAAGACCCAGATATGTGCTACCACTATGCAGAAGGGAGACAATATTCTGGACTTGCGTCTTCCTGCTCACATTTAAATTCCATGTTGCACACACCATGTCACTATGCCAAATTCATATTTAGAATCCTAGATAACATTCTCCTACTCAATTTAGTCCACCCCAATCATCTTTCTGAATGGAGAAAACTTTAGTTTTGAGGGCTGACTGAAGAGCTGGGGGCACTGTAGGAAAAACTGAATATGATCATGTAATTCAAGACTTTGATGTTAAGTTTATTCACACTAGCTTAAATTTTACATTCTTAGTTTTTGACTGTATAATGTACTTTTAACATGGAATCTGTATGTGACATATATAGAGAATCAAATATATACAGGAAATGATGCTTTTTATACTACTGTGGTGGGGACTCCACCAAGGACCAAAACCTAACTCCGAGCTGAGAGCAGAGAGGGATGTGGGGACCACAGGACACCACTGAGGATAAAGGCATGATGAGGGGAGAGGCCGCCACAGCAGGGCAAGCCACGCCGAGACTGAAAGGAGGAGAGCAGAAGCAGCCACAGCGTGCTGTGGGAGAGCCAGTGTGTTCAGCCACACTGTCGTGGACACACTTTATGGCTGACATTTTGGGGAGGACTGGAAGTGAGTCCTCTGGAGGGCCTAGAGAGACTGGGAACAAACAACTGCCCCAGCAGGGGTGAGTGGTGGCAACCCCAGGAGGAGGGATGCCCAGCTAAAACTGGCTCAGAGGAGCTTGAATCTTTAGCTTTTGTGAGACCATGGATACTGGATACTGCTTGTATAGACGGGGACAGTGGTGAGTCTGTGAGGAGAGAAAGAAGAAAGGAGTCTGAAGCTGTAAGTAGCCATTGGGAGTGAATAGTAAAGCAAACCAGGCTGATGTACGGCCTGAACCAGGATGGTACAAAGTCCTACCATGGCAGGTGAACTTTGTCTTAGCCTCGGTCAAGGATCAACATCTTTGGTTGGTGTAAGGCAGGGTGTAGGGGAGGTGGAGCCCCAAAATGGAGATCCAAGCAAGAGAGCTGAAAGAGGGAACCAGGAGAGGCAGGATTCAAGAACATCCTCCCAGCAATAATCAGTAACAACAAGACATGGCAGGTGAGAATTCCTGGAGACCTTTTGAGGTATCTTACTGGAAGGCAAGCTGTTGACTCAAAAGGAGACAGCTGCGTCTGAATGGTCAGAAAAGGCAAAGCACTCAAGTGAACGTCACAGGCAGTTACGACTACCATAGAGAATCACCAAACATACCAGGCTGGCTTGTCAGTGTAGTTCCACTGGTGTAGCTCTGCTAGGGTTGCCAACTCTGTTTAAATCTATTCCAGGAAGTATCTGGAATGCCAGTGTACCTGCGACACACAACGTGAATGTCATGAACAACTGGTGCCTCCTGAGACTGGGGGTGGGGGCACCATGGCAGTGAGTGGGGACTGCCAGCACTTGGTGGTGGCAAGTGGTAAGTAGGGACCACCCGTGGCTGCCGGCATCTGTCGGAGGTGGTGAGTAGCAAGTGGTGACCGCCCACAGCCACCAGTGTTGGCAGTGGTGAATGGGGGCCACCCACAGCCGCTGCTGGCAGCAGCCAATCTCAGGGGGGCACGTGTAAACATGCCCTCATGCTTGTGTATATCAGTTACGAGTTAAGGTGCATAGACTGCAGACTAGACTTTACATTAGGAAGGCAAATGCATTTTACTATTACATTTTAAAAACCCTCTGGACTACTGTATAAGTCAGATTCAACATTTAATATTTATTTTAATGAATGTCATAACATATATGTCCCAGGTGACTCTCGGCAGTCTCCTGGGGATTTATATCTAATTCCTGGAGACTCCAGGGCAATCATGGAAGGTTGGTAACCCTAAACTGTGTTCATAATCATTTACACAATTAGACAATATATCCTGGTCCATCAAGTTCTACTCCAGTATATTTGAAGGATAGCTTCATTAAGCAACCACTTCATTGCTTAAGATGGCTTTCACTATGTCGAAGATGCAATGATTACATTCAGTGTATTTTATGTAAAGCTCAGTTAAAAAAAAACCAACACATGTTTTATTTACAAAATCTCTGTGTGCTATTAATTTAAATGAATACATTAGGCAGTGGCAAGAAAGCTAAATAAACAAGCTGTGTGTTCAAGTTCAGAGAAATATCCAGAATATGGAAGGTAAGTGTTTAACTAGCAAGACTTCCTCTGATGCAATCCCTGTATAGTCCACAGTGATTGCCGCTCATTGCTGAATGCAGCTAATGGGTGAGAACAGTACACATTTTATTACCTTTGCTTCAAAGCAGAAGATTAAACAATTCTAAACCACTTTATTTAAATGTCAGTTTGACCACAAAATACTTTTTTCATGGATATAATATGGAAGAAATATAATTTGTATCCCTGATAAGTCCCTGAAATTTCGCAATGCAGCTTAATGCTTAACGCCTCATTATATTTTGATGTACATATGTTAATTTTGGAAAAGTTCTGAGGGATTATAAAATAATCTTCACTGTAAACTGGCAAATCACAAACTCTTCCCAAAAGTTAAATATCTGTGGAGTATGCCAATTGCTTCCAGAGTTTATCTCAATTACTGCTTAATGAGAGAGAACACTGTAAGTGAGACAAGACACCTTTGAGATTACACCCAGTGTCATTGCTATGTTGCAAAAAATGTAGCTGTAATAAAAAGGAATTCATACTTGCCATGAGTCACTTTGAAAATGCTTAAGTGCAGTCATGAGTACTATTCTCACTGGCACTTTGTAAATACAAAAGATTATTCACTCTCTTAAAAATCAAGTTTTGCTGCACATTTTTCCCATGACAGAATATTCCTCTGCCCTGACACAAACTCGCTGTAGAGAAAATCTGCTAACTAATTACTGCAGGTCAATAAAGTGATACAATTTGTTGTTGAACTTGTTACCACAATGAAAGGCTCAGTGTGCATGACTTCTGATGTGTAGTGTGTTCCAATTCTAGTGAAGTTCAGAGTTAAAAGTCAGAACACTATTTAAGAATCTTCAGGATGAAGAATTTATCTTATTTATGTTTGTTACCCTTTTAAATATTCTCACAGTAGATCATTTCCTTAAACAAAGTAGTTCATATGAGGAATAAATGACAATATGATATAAGTGTTAAATTGCCTACAGACAATACATGTAACTTCTACCTCTGCATTTTCCGTCACAACATCTTAAGGCAGGGGTGGACAAATGGCTGATCCAGTCAATGACCAGACTTCATTTCCCAGCAGCCCCTGCCAGCACTGCTCGGGCCAGTCTCCATGGAAACCCTGGCCCTGCACTGTCATGGCCCCACCACTCCTGGGGGCTCCATGGAAACTGGCTAGAGCAATGCAGGCAGGGACTGCTGGAAAATATACTTCATCGCAGGCCTGATTCGGCCCATGGGCCAGACTTTGCCCGCCTGTCTTAAGAACTCAGATGTTACTCAGCTCAGAGCTCCTCAGAGTTTTTTCAAGCTATGGAGCATTTAAAAATAAAAAAAATGTTATGTGTGCCACCTGTTTTCCCATTAACAATTTTGCAGAATACCTACCTGCTGGGTGGTGGTTTTGTAATATTTACAGTGGACCTGTAGCAATTACTTCCATGAAAATAAAACCTACCAGAAGAGTGTTCAGTGTAGTTTTCCTCTTTGTTAATGTAATTTAAGAATTGGAAATAAGGAAGATGAATCAATTCAGTATGACTTGCCACTTCTCCACAGGCCACCAGCAGTTTCATAGTTTCATAGTTAGTAGGGTTGGAAGGGACCTGAGCAGATCATCAAGTCCGACCCCCTGCCATGGCAGGAATGAGTACTGGGGTCAAACAACCCCAGCAAGGTGAATGTCCAGCCTTGTATTAAAGACCCCCAGGGTAGGAGCCAGCACCACTTCTCTTGGAAGTTGGTTCCAGATCCTAGCTGCCCTGACTGTGAAGTAGTGCCTCCTGATGTCTAGTCTGAATTTACTCTCTGCCAGCTTGTGACCGTTATTTCTAGTCACTCCTGGTAGTGCTCGGGGAAACAGGGACTCCCCCAATGCCTGCTGGTCCCCTCTGACTAGTTTGTAACAGGCCACTAGATCCCCCCTCAGCTTTCTCTTATGGAGGCTGAACAGGTTCAGGTCCTGTAGCCTCTCCTCATAGGGCCTGCCCTGCTGCCCCCTGATCATGCAAGTGGCCATCCTCTGGACCTTCTCCACGTTGTCCACATCCCTCTTGAAGTGCGGCGCCCAGAACTGGACGCAGTACTCCAGCTGCGGCCTAACCAGTGCTGCATAGAGGGGGAGGATCACCTCCCTGAACCTGGTTGAGATGCATGTGTGGATGCATGACAAACTGCGGTTGGCCTTCCTGACTGCATCCCCACACTGCCGGCCCATGTTCATCTTGGCATCCATGATGACTCCAAGATCCTTTTCTGCCTCTGCACTGA
>NW_017729001.1:22424885-22432467 GCF_001723915.1 Gavialis gangeticus
CGTGTTGTTTGCCCCTAAGCATAATCTCCCCTGCTGGCCCCTCGTGGACATGTGCCAGAATAATTCTCTCAAAAAGCTTGCCCAGGATCAAGGTAAGACTAACTGGTCTATAGTTCTCCAGGTCCTCCTTCCTCCCTGGAAGTTTAACTGTGGACAGTTTGTGTATGGTTTGAGCATTATTGACCTTGATTTATTTATTTATTTTTAATTATTTAGTGCTAAAATATTTCATTAGCAGCTCTTGTTCTGACTGTGGAAAAATACCCTTTTGTAATTGGTGGAGCAGTAAATTAAATCCATTTAGTGAGGCAGTGTAACAAAACTTAGCTAAATGTGTTCATTACTATGTGCCATTGCTAGCTCTTGAAGATGTTCAGTAAAGTTCTGTAGCTTGGGAACTCACTTTTTTGTGAGATGGATGGATGTGTTATGGATTATAAAACAGCAGGCTATGCCAAGAGTTGGGGAGGGAATAAAACTCTTTAGTTTTTAATCTGTGGGTCCTCTAAGCAAACCCTCTGCAAACAGAAAGCAGAACTCATTAGAGACCATGGCTGGTTGCAAGGGTAGTTATGGAACTGCAGCATTTACAGCCTGTGGTGTATTTTCTAAGCAAATTAGTTCATATGGTGAAGAATTGACAACATGACTGATCAGAGTTAAGTTCTATACTAACAAACCATTCTCTAGTTAAGGAAGAGACCTGATTTAATCAAACTTTCTGCAGGGGACCATTATTTGGTTCATGCTGTTTTGTCTAATTCTGTATACTCAAAAAAAAAATCAGCTGAGATGATGCTCGTCTTTTATCTCTTTAGAAGCTGCCACAAAATCTTTAGCCTGCTCCTTTTAGTGTGATGGACAGAGAAGATACTAATTTTAAGCAGAGGTGAGGACATTGAGTAGTTCAATATGTACTAGTACTCTACTGGCTGTGAACCCAGGCTACAAGAACCTTGAACTTGTGACTTGTGCTATCAACCAGGTGGGGATAATCTTCTGGGTAACTAGGAATAATCAGAAGAAGGAAACTAAGCATCAGGACAGATACTGAACTGGTATCAGTTGTCAATGAAGAATGCATGCAGAGAACTGCATGTCATTCATTGAATGACATGGTATCTGTGTTAACAGCAAGGAGATGAAGCCATTTGTTGTTCAAACCCATCATTCTTTGCCACAACACTCACCATTCCCTATTTGTTTCCTATGACTTAATTCACTGCATCCCTGATGACTTCTGTACCAAATGAAACATGGCTCCTATAGCAAATAGTCACATTCAGCGCAAAGCAGGTCTATGTTGCAAACTGCACAAGGCAGGAATTTTTATATGAAAAAAATCATATCAATTAAAAAATGCATATGAGGGGACAATTCCAGTTTACACAGGCAACCTTAACACTAGCCTTTCGAAACTTTTGCATTTGATGTCTTTGAATGTAACTTTAAGCATGTCATTTCCTAGGGTTTAAAAAAAAACAAGCTGAAAAAGCATCTATCATGCAGCGTTATACTGACACCCTAATGCATCATCAAAGGAATTGTAATATTTAGAACCACAACACAGACCTCAGCCACTTGAGCTGACAAGTCAGTAAATGATAGTAGTTGGCTGTCTTACCTCTACATGAACCAACCGGGAGGAGTGGGGCACACTTTGCTAGTTGGTTTTGCAGGGGATTTGTGAGACTGTAGGATCTTGGGCTTCATTCAAAAGACAGCATGGTCTAGTGGGCACATATTCTTTAGATACATTTGGAGTCCTTTCTCCTCCAACTTGTTCTTGGTCCTCTCCTATCTCTTCCCATTTCTGGCTCCTTTTCAGAATTCTAGTTCCCTTATCCTTCCATTAACTTTCTTACCCTTCACTCTTTTAGCCTTTATTCCCAGGCCAGGCCTCCTTGTTGTGTGATACCCAATCCTACTGTGCTTCATAGCTCCAGGTTCTGTCCTTCCCAGGCTCCTTATTGTAATGACTCTTTCTGCAACTTCTTATAGGTCTACCTCCTTTCTGCTCTCCTTTTGAATCCTCCACATTGCTTTAGCTGAGGAGGCTCACAGACAGGGGGTCATTGAGAGCCCAAAGCAGTTTTGATGTTCTTGGGTCTGATGCCTGGAACAGCACAGCCTGCAGCAACCCAGAGCCACAGTTACAAGAAAAGTCTAGTGCAACCTTAGCTGGAACATGCCCAGTGCAGAGGGAATGATGAGGGAAAGACCCTTCCTCCATGTTATCTGTATTAATAGTCAACTCCAACCAGAGTTCTTGACTGGCTGCAAGGTGTAGACCAGGGGTGGGCAAAATATGGCCTGTGGGCTGGATCTGGCCTGTGAGGCCATTCTAATCTGGCCTGTGTGGCCGCTAAAAAATTTAGAAAAATAATATTTATCTATCTTTGGTTCCTGTAAAAAATGACAGGAACCAGGGGCAGTAGGACCCAGGAGAAGCCCAGAGGGCTCCAACAGCAGGGCCCTCCCGGCCCTGCCCCCTGCCAGAAGCCCCAGCAAACACTGCCTGGCATGACAAGCGGGGGGGCTGCAACTGCCGCCGCTGTGCACAGCCCTGACGGGTGAGTCTGGAGCAGCATGGGGCTCAGGCTGGCAGCGGGGGCGGGTTACAAGCTGGTGCTGAGTGTGGGGAAAAGCAGCCCCTCCCCCACCCCACATGGGGCAGCCTGTGCCTGCTCAGGACAGTCCTGCATGGGCTGTGAGTGGCTGCAGCAGGGAGTGCTGGCCATGGGGCAGGGGAAGGGCCTCTTTTCCCCGCACTCAGCACCAGCTCGTTCCCTGCTGGGGAGCAGGCGGTTGGGGCTGCACGCTGCCCCCCGCCTGTACTGCGGAGCTGGGGGGCACTGGGAGTGAATGGGTGCATCGGGCCCACACTGGTGTCCCAGGGCCAGCTCTGGTGGGGCCCAGAGCAGGATGGCAGGAGTACAGGTTCCCAGCCAGCAGGGGCTCTATGGAGCCGGGACAGCTCCCCACTCTCCCTGCTGTGGCATCCTAGCCCAGCTCCACAGACCCCTGCCCGCCTGCACCCCACTCTGGGCCCCACTGGTGCTGGCCCTAGGACATTGGTCCCAAGATGGTGACCAAGGGGCAGGGCTCCTGTCAAGAGGTGGGACACCTGTCAAGGGGAGGGGCTACCCATGCGGCCCTCGACAGCTTGCCAAAACTGGGTAAGTGGCCCTGCACCTGAAATAATTGCCCACCCCTGGTGTAGAGAAAATGTCTCCAAAGCAAAGGTAGCTTTCCTAACAAAACCAAACAGTAGGGGTGTGTGAAACGGGCCTATTTGATTTGGATTTGGATTCAGCCCAAATTGGGGACAGTGATTTGATTTGTTGATTCAGATCACTGTCCCCAATTCGATTTGGCCAAATCCAAATCTGAAGATTCAATGCTGATTCAGAGAATGCCCCTCGCATGCTCGACAGCGAACCCTGGGCCCCTTCAGGGTCCGCTGGGCAGTGTGCAGGACCCCCTTCCTCTGCGTCCCCCTAGCTCAGTGATCAGCCATGGGGGGACCCCAGGTACCCCCCCCCAGACCTAGGAGGGACGAGTTGTTGAACTGGGGAATGCGGGGGGGCCCGTGTACTCTCTGGCAAACCCAGAAGTGGACCAGAAGTGCTTCTGATCTACTTCTGGGTCTGCTGCCAAGCACACTGAAGACCTTCCCTGAACTCCTATGGGACGCTCCATCTGCCCCAGCACAGCAGCATGCACAAGCTCCAGCTTCCTAGAGGTATGTAGAAAAAACATTTAAAGCAGTGCCTATGTCCAGATTGCTGAATCTTTCTGAATCTCTTTGAATTGATTCAAAGGGTTCCAATTCAATTCAGAGAGATTAAAAAGTCCTCTGATTCGACTCAGATTGAGAAATTCGGCTACTGAATCGGGCTGAATCTCCACCAGATCAACTCAGGGACCGAAGCTTTGCACAGCCCTACCAAACAGTGAAAGAAAGAGGAAATGATGAGCTGAATAAGCCAAATACTTTTCTTGCCTCTAACACAGTGGCATCTCCTGGCCGTTACACTTATTGTGCATGATTCTAATCTTACACCCATTTTATGGTGGTAGCTGTCTATTGACTCCAGTGAACTACAGCAGGGAGAAAGGAGATACATGGTTGATCATCCTGACATGCATCCATTAAAAACAGACTGTGCTTTCAAGTCTGGATGACGCTGATCATTTATTGAGAAGTGCTTGGCACTTGTAATGAATCTGATTAAGCTAATGGAAGTCTCATTTCATGTCTGAATGTTCATTTGAAATGTGCTCCTGTAAATCTTGTGATTTACTAACAGAGAATTGAACTATGGTAGTTTTAACATTGCAAGAGCAAAAACCAAGAAAGTGCCTTCCCAGCTGTTCTCTTTAGCTCCAGAAAGAAACACCAGCCATAAATCATCATTATTATAAAAACTGCACTTTAAATACTATGTGAACAATAGTTGAACAACCACATTATGGTTGCTATGTTGCAAAATGAAAATGAATTTAGGCTTCAGTTCCTTATAGAGCTGAAAGCCTAACTCCACTACCTCTGAGATACTATTATATATATGAATAAGATAATTAGAAAAACAAGAAGAATCCACCTCACTAATAAGGCAGTCAACAGATTTAGAAGTTAATGAAATCAGATCACTAAGTTATATCTAATTGGAAACAATGCTGCTTAGGAATGCTTGTTTAAACTGTTCAGTGTTACAGATTTGTTTTCTTTAAGTAAAAATTTGTACTCTGTTAACCTAGTAGAGGGGAAAAATACCAAGGAATGGTATATTTTGAAAACTCTCAACAGATCTGACATTATTTTTTTTCTCTCAATTTTAAGTTGGTATTTATAAATCACTTTAAAAAGCTGTTCACCCCTGTGAATGACATAGTTATTGCCAAAAGGGCTGTTTTAATTTTTTTGTTTCTCTGAGATGACAAATGCTCCCAAAGTCAGGGGAAGGTATGATGCCAACCATAGAAAAACCCTTCCAGTGTCTTTACAGATGGAGCTAATCTTTAAACTCTACATTGCCTCCATGGATTACAGATGGTCTTCAGTAATAATTGCATACAGGACCACTGTTCAAAAAATAGATCCATTGATTTCTCATACTGCTACAAAGTCATAAGTTCTAATTTACATGTATCTTCATGATTTCTTAAGGTGGAAGCTTTGCATTTGTCCTAAGAGTCATTGGCAAAACAAAGGGATATTTTGACTAAGCATTGTCACAGCTATATATGAGAGTGACTGGGTAAAAATAAGCTTATACTATTTAAAATAATTTTAGTTTTTTCCTTTTTTCAATCTCTGAGTTGCAATGTATAAATATTAAAACTGGGCCCAGTAGCTGATAACCTAGATACGCAGTACCAGTCACATAACAGTTTTTTTCATTGATCCTCAACCATTAAGAATGGCATTTGCAGAAGCACTTAGGTTTTAATCAGTCTTACTTATGTTGAAAAAAGTTTGATAGTGGACCTCACAACTATTGCTTTGGATAATTCTACCCCCCAAAAAATCATTTAATCTCTCTTCAAAACCTCACTGAGGTCAATAAAAGCATGCGTGTGGAGTTCAATGAGTTTTGCTTCAGGTCCTTAATTTGGTCAGTAAGATATCTTCCTGATCTGAATTGATGGAGATGTTGGATTATTTACCTGAATGCCTTATCCACTCTTATTGAGATGAAATTCATCCCTACCTAAGCAGTCAGCCTAGTATCTCTTGAGTCCCACTACAGAAGATGTGGTGTGAAATTGTATTGGCTTGTTTCACACTAATGAGTTTTACCCAGTCCAGATAGTTATGAGAGCTGCTATGAACGTACAGAGATAAACTACTCTTGTGTTCTATGGGAACATAAAACATCTGCATTTTAAAGTTTTACTCAGATGGATTTTTTATTGTTATTATTTTTATGGATTACTATGTTTGAGCTGCTACTAACATTTGATAGACCGTCAGTTAATTGTGTGATGATTTGATCACGGGGAGAGGAAATAACATTATAAAGCCTGGTAAATGATGTTTGAAGTGTCTCCTGTATATTACACCTGTAGGTATATTCTATCCAGTGTCAGTGCGGCACTAAGGAAAGCAATATGCAGTATGAATGGTAAGGTGAACTATTTAGCATAACTGTTCTGACTGATGTATAAGTAAGAACACCATCTATTTCTATGTCATTTCTGTCATCTACCTATTCAGAGAGCCATTAAGAAAAATATCAAATCATCATGCTGGTTTAGATTTTCACTTATTCTAAAATTTGGTTTGCATGGACAGTGATATACTGTGTAACTACAACAAAATTGAAAGAAGACCAAAGACATTTTATAAACAGTGCAGAGGTAAAAGCAATAAGCAGTCTCATCTAAAAATGGCCTTTCTTTCAACTGAGTCTCACTAAGATAGAGATTACTTTTAAATTATTGCCCTTCATTTCTGGCAGTTGGGCTGCACATTCGTTGAATATGAATGAGTTTGGGGATAACCTAAAGTAGTTGGGTGCTTGTATGTATGGGGTGTCTGTATCCTCATGTGTGGCACATGTATACTTTTTTGCCATACATTTTTCAGTGCATAGTCTAGCTTAATTCTAGGTGCATGTTTAAAATGTCTTCACAGTAGTACAGTAATTTATATATTTTAGTATGTAGGAAAATGAGACATCTTTAAGTGTTGGACCTGATCTGTTGTCTCAGGAAGTCTGCTGCTTTCCCTGAGCCCAGATCCGAGATGTCATAGCATGGTTACTGAGACTCATCTGGTCCTCTGACTGCCATGCCATGCCATGCCATGCCGGGAGAGACCCTGAGCAGATCAGAAGTGACTACAGGGCTATGGGTACAAGGGTGAAGAGGACTGGGGCTTAGGTTGTATTCTCATCAATCCTTCTGGTCAAGAGAAAGAGCCTGGGCAGGAGTGGATACATCTTGCCTGGCTGTGCAGGTGATGTCACCAGCAGGGCTTTGGCTTCTTTGACCATGGGATGTTGTTCCAAAGCAAAGGATTGATGGGAAGAGATAGGATCCACCTGGTGAAGAGAAGGAAGAGCATCTTTGCAGACAGGCCCGCTAACCTAGTGAGGACGGCTTGCTGGGGGATGGAGACCAAAGTCCTGAGGTAAGTGGTGAAGCGGATAACTTTGGAGGAAGAGCAAGCAGGAGGGGGCAATAGGGGAGGTGTTCTCATACTTCCTAAGAAATCAGGGAAATCAAATACACAGAACCTGGGAAACAAGCAGGAAGAATCGGAAGTCTTTGCGCAGTCACAGAACTATGACATGATTGAAATAACAGAGACTTGGTGGGAGCTCATATGACTGGGGCACTGTCATGGATGGGTACAAACTGTTCAGGAAGGACAGGCAGGGGAGAAGAGGAGGAGGAATTGCGCTTTATGTAAAAGAGCCATACGACTGCTCAGAGCTCCAGTACGAAGCTGGAGATAGGCCTGTTGAGAGTCTCTGGGTTAGGGTCAGAAGGGAGAGCAACAAGGGTGTTGTCACAGTGGGGGTCCACTGTAGACCACCAGACCAGGAGGAAGTGATGGTTGAGGCTTTCT
>NW_017729001.1:22437467-22438541 GCF_001723915.1 Gavialis gangeticus
GTGTTGTCACAGTGGGGGTCCACTGTAGACCACCAGACCAGGAGGAAGTGATGGTTGAGGCTTTCTTCAAATGGCTAGTGGAAGTTTCATGATCACAAGCCCTGGTTCCCAGGGTACTTCAATCACCCTGACATCTACTGGGAGGGCAATACAGCAGTACACAGGCAATCCAGGAAGTTTTTGGAGAGTGCTGGGGACAACTTCCTGGTGCAAGTGTTGTGCAAGTCCAACTAGGGGCTGTGCTCTTCTTGATTTTCTGCTCCCAAACAGGGAAGAATTGGTGGGGAATGTAGTAATGAATGGCAACTTGGATGTAGTGACCACAAAATGATAGAGTTCAGGATCCTGAGGAAAGGAAGGATAGAGAGCAGCAGAGTAAGGATCCTGGACTTCAGAAAAGCAGACTTTGACTCGCTTAGGGAACTCATGGGCAAGATCCCCTGGAAAGCCAGTCTGAGGGAGAGAAGAGTCCAGCAGAGCTAGCTGTACTTCAAAGAAGCCTTACTGAGAGTGCAGGAACAAATCATCCTGATATTCAGGAAGACTAGCAAGTATGGCAGAAGAACAGCTTGGCTTAGCAGGGAGCTCTTCAGTAAACTAAAGCACAAAAAGGAAGCTTGTAAAAAGTGGAAACTTGGACAAACAACTACAGAGGAGTACAAGAGTATTGCTCGGACATGCAGGGATGATGGGGGAGGCAACCTTGTGACAGAAAAGGCTGAAGTGCTCAATGCCTTTTTTGCCTCAGTCTTCACAGACAAAGTCAACTCCCAGACCACTGCACTAGGCAGCACAGTTTGGCGAGGAGATGAACAGCCAGCAGTGGTGAAAGAACAAGTTAGGGACCTTTTAGAAAAGCTGGACATACAAGTCCATGGGGCTGTGTGGGATGCATGCGAGGGTGCTGAGGGAGTTGGCTGATCTGTTTGCAGAGACACTGGACATGATCTTTTGAAAACTCATGGTGATCAGGAGAGGTTTTGGATGATTGGAAAAGGGCAAATATAGTGCCCATATTTTAGAAAGGGAAAATGGAGGATCTAGGGAACTACAGACCAGTCAGCCTCACCTCAG
>NW_017729001.1:22438552-22438917 GCF_001723915.1 Gavialis gangeticus
GTGTTGCCAGTAGGTCAAGGGAAGTGATTCTTCCCCTCTTTCAGCACTGGTGAGGCCACATCTGTAGTACTGTGTTCACTTTTGGGCCCCCCACTACAGAAACGATATGGACAAAGTTGAGAGAGCCTGGGTGGAGGGCAAAGAAAATAGGGGGTTGGGGAACATGATTTTTGAGGAGAGGCTGAGGGAACTGGACTTATTTAGTCTGGAGAAGAGATGACAGGGAGGGGATTTACTAGAAGCCTTCAGCTACCTAAAGTGGGGTTGGAAAGAGGATAGAGCTGGACTGTTCTTAGTGGTGGCAGATGACAGAACAAGGAGCAATAGTTTCAAGTTGCAGCAAGAGAAGTTTAGGTTAGATATTA
>NW_017729001.1:22443917-22449738 GCF_001723915.1 Gavialis gangeticus
TCAAGGAGGGTAGTAAAACACTGGAACACGAGGTGGTAGAAACTCCATCCTTAGAGTTTTTTAAGACCTGGCTAGACAGTGCCTTGGCTGGGATGATCTAGTTGGGGATGGGCCTGCTTTGGGCAGGGGGTTGACTAGATGACCTCCTGAGGTTCCTTCCAACCCTGATTTTCTATGATTGTTTGATTCTACTAAACATGAATGCTAAAATGCGGTATGGCTGGGTAGGTTGCTGTAAATTCTGGGAAATTTCTTTGTATTACTTTATTAATTTTGAACAATTAAAATTGCAGTTGGCATTGACCATACCCTCACACACAAAATTACTTTATCCAGTTAGGGGAGGGAACATCAGACTTTTCTAGGTACAAACAAACATAAAAGTTCAAAGGCAATTTCTTTTTAAATTGAACGAAAAAAGAAAAGGGCAGCAAGAAAATGGATCAAAATAGATTACTGTGAAAGGTAGCTAGATAAAGATGTCTCATTCACAAAGTTTTATTGATTTTTCTGGTTCAATACCAGTTGCCTCTGATCCTCAGTTAGAAGCAACATGCAACTTAAAAGCATAATGGTGATAAGAGGTGAGAGGGTTAAAGGATGTAAATCAGTTTTGTACTTTTAAGACAGTTCTATGTGAAGGTAGTAGTGCATTTCCTATATCCCTTTGCTGGTGTCTGCTCTCTAAATCCAGTGAGTAAATTCTCTATCCTATGAATACCTTTCCTTTGTGTGCACCTTATTATCTGTGGTTTGTCTGTAGTGGGTAGCAATTAATTTTTTCAGCAGTTGTTAGATGCATCATTTCCAATTCTTTCCATCATACATTTTAGTGTGGGAAGGATCTATCACAGTTCAATTTACCTTAAGGCAGTAGTATATTCCAATTGTAACTCTTCTGGTGAAGCTTCAGAACAGTCCATGTAAGTTTTTTTTTCCATAATCCCAGCCAATAATTATTGTACAACAGTAACCAGTTCTCTCCCACCCCACCCTAGTATGTATCTACTGAGTGTGATAAAATGTTGTAACTAGTTGATGGCAAGCACTAATAAACTTGGTAATTTGCTTGGATAATGTAATTTAGCTAAATGAAGCACATCACTCACTAAGAACAGGCAACCAGCATGAGTTCGCTTTATTAACATGGTTGTATACTGTATAGTAAATTACCACTTAATCTTTATTTTGTTTGATTTTCACCCCCTTATAAACCAAACTGGAAGAGAAAAATCTTTCTGGGCTGATGATAGAGGAGGATCTGTATGCATTAGGAAGCCAAAGGATAATTGGACCATCAGTGTGATACAGCCATGAGAAAGGCAATGCAATCTTAGGATACATTGGGAGAGATCATTCCCAGTAAAGTGAGAGAAGTATCAGTTCTATTGTACAAGGTCTTGATGAGCCCTTAGCTGGAACATTGTGTGCAATTCTGATCATTACATTCAAGAAAGATGAGTTTAAACTGAAACAGGAGAAGAGAAGATTTTGCAGATGACACCAAGCTGGGGGAAGTAGTGGATATGCTGGAGGGTATGGCTAGGGTGCAGAGAAACCTAGACAAATGGAGGATTGGAACAAAAGAAATATCATGAGGTTCAATAAGGACAAGTGCAAAGTCCTGCACATAGGACAGAACAATCCTATGTGCTGGTACATACTGGGGACTGACTAGCTAAGCAGCAGCCCTGCCGAAAAGGACCTGGGGGTTACAGTGGACAATAAACTGAATATGAGTCAGCAGTGTACCCTTGTTGTGAAAAATGTTTTGACCTGTTGCACGGTCTGTGGGTTCTTTGCAACAGAAGAATTGCTCTAGTATTTTTCTGTAGACAAAAACTGAGTGAAAACTAAGAGCTGACATTTTCCTGTGGGTGCCCTGAGTATTGAGGGGCCTTGAGTCTAAAAAAGTTGAGAACCACCATGCTAGGCATTTTACAAGGACAGAATGAAAAGGTAGTCCTTGCTTCAAAGAGTCTGTATGTCTTTCTACTGTCTTCAGATCAAACTCTGTCAGCCAGTCCTGGCTCCAGGGGCACCCACCATTGGCATGGCTTCCCAATTCCATTCTTTTCCCAGGGATAGAAGATCCACCTACAGTGAATGAGATATAAGGCAGTTAGGATCACATGGATGTAGGGTGGCCATCACAGAGGACATTCTGGTTTTCTGCTACTCTGTCCTCTATTGATACAAAGCCTGACACCTTTATATCCTCTATTTTTCTCTTCTCTTCTCAAGGGACAAGCAATTCTCTTCTGAAGAGAAGAGAAACATAGAGGATATAAAGGCATCGGGTTTTGTATCAATAGAGGACAGAGGACAACTGGACTGTCCTCTATGATGGTCACCCTACATGGATACTATCTGGTGGAGGGGAAGAGCATGTGCTGTACCTCATTTGCTGCCTCTTTTTAAAAAAGATTCTGTGCTATGAGCAGAAAGTGGGGGCCATATATCCCAACAATATTGCAGCAGGCATCTGAAATGGACTGACAAAAGGTTTTCAACTTGCGGGCTGTCAAGCTGAAATCCCCTACCATTACTTCTATCATAGGATAAGGGAAGAGGAGAAAGTGAAGCTCTTTTGAGTGATCCGTCCCTCACGTTGAAAAAAACTGTTGATCCAGAATTCATCCCCCATTCTGATGTAGGCCTTAGGCACATCAGAACCTCCCAGGCCTGCCATCCCAAAGCAATTCCTCCAAGAAGCAAGAGGAAGAAGACAACCCTGGTCTTGCCAGACCAATATGCACCAGTGCCACATTTTTCTATGAAGGGGGCCAGGACCTCTGATGGTTTTATGTTAATTCAATAGTTAACCCACTGGATCAAGTTTTCTTTCTAAATGAATTTAAAAGGTGCTCATGTTCCATTTGATTGCATTTAAATGGTAAACCTCATTGAAGCCAATGTTCAATAGAGGCATTATAAAGTAATGGCCCATTTAATCCGTAGGCTGGCTCAATTGTTATACTGTATTTTTAAAGCAATAAAACACATCAAAAAGGCAAGTCTAACCAGTTGTTTTATAGCTCAGATGCTTTCAGTATAAATATCATGAGGAACCAAAAACACAGCCTGGAGAAGTAGATGAAGCTTTTTATCATTTTTGTAAACAACAACTTATAGAAGGCATTATAAGTGAGACTTGGATAAGGGTCATTGAGTATATTCATGTAAAAAATCTATGCTAGACTTCTGACTCTGGCTTTGCATAATTTCACTTAGGGTACATTTTAATAATAATACAAATGAAGCTCTTTAAGTTGATGCAAACGCTGACTGAAGTTTTAAGAAACCAGTGTTCTAGATCTACCCTAATGCTGGTGAGAATTTTCTTAATCTCTCATACAAAAAACTAGAACTCTTGGTTCCAAAATGATACCTTTTATTAGACCAACTGGAAAATGGCAAGAAAATTGTCCTTTTCTGCAAGCTTTCGGGATCAAAGTCGCTATATCAGGCTCTGGGAAAAGTGTAGATGGTACAAGATGGTAAAAAGTCCCCATAGGTAGGAAATAAACTTCATTTTCCATTTGGTCTAATAAAAGGTATCATTGTGGAACCAAGAGTTCTAGTTTTTTGTATGTCTTTTTGTCTCAGACCAACACAGCTACCAAGCACACCCCTTAATCTTTCAAATACTCTTTATCAAGAACAGATTGGTCTTCACATAATAACTTAGCACTGATACTTTTTTTTGTATTCTTGAACCATCTATGTATATGATAAGCTTTGCCTGAGAGAGGGGTTTATCCCGCATAGAGAAGAAGGATAAAAACTCAATTTCCTATTCTAAAATGCAGCATGATTCTTACATTTTTTTTAACATAACTATGGAGTGCTATGATATTCTTTTGTCTGTGGGAATTTTTTAAAGACAGAGGAAAGGACTACATTTAAAGTAGCACATATCAGTTTGCATCAACAGAACGGTGTTCTTTTCCCTTTTTTTTTTCCTATCGGCGATTTCTTTTATATTCTGAGAGGAGGCTTTGAAAATGTGCCCCCGTTTTTATTTATATTTTCTTGTGAGGCTAAATTTAACTGGAAAAAAACTCTACATGTCACCAGCTCTAGATAAGGTTTAGAAATCTGTGGAATCCAGGGAAATGTAGGAAAATTTCATGAAAATTTAACTAAATGAATTTCAGGAAAGCTAGTAACACATGCTTTAGCAGCTGTTCATTGTTGCTGTGCAATTTACCACTGTATTTCTTTTTGCATGCTCTGAGAAATAGGCAGATATTTGTTTTTGCCATCCCATATATATATAAACACACACTCCGGGGAGTCTCCAGAGACCTACAGCTCTTATTTCAGGCAAATGACCACACTTGAGATTTGAACACGGTAGTCTCTGCAGAGCTTCCACAAAACAGCTTAAGATGGAAGAATAATTCCTGTCAGTTGTGGTGGGGTTGTGGTATTTAAGCAAACTGTTTTTAACCTTTAAAAGGATTTTTGGATCTACTTCAAGATGTGGGAGAATGTTGGGTGAGTTCACCTTGGCCTTTTCTGTTATAGACTTCGGCTTTTCAAGAGACAGTTGAATCATGAATTATTCGCATTTTAATCCTCATCACTACAAGAGGCTTAATGATTGCAAAGTCAACATTGAAATTGGTCTAGGATAAATAATGGAAGGTGGTGCTGGAATAACTAGGAGGCCATGTTCACACTCTGAACTATAGTGTGCCCTATAAATCACAGGGCTGATAATTTAGTACAGCCCCAAGGTTGATTTATAAACTTGTATTTGTACCAGAGCCATCCATTCTCTGGACAAGTAAAGTTTTAGGACAGTATTTTTCCAAGGCCAGGAGTAAAAAAAAATATGTGCCCTTGATCAGAACTAATTTTAGGGCCTGGGAAGTACCCCCATCTCAATAGGGCTGTATGAAGCTTCAGGTGCTGATTCAATTTGGAGATTTGGCCCAATTCGGTGGCTGAATTTCTGAATCCAAATTGAATTGAGAGACCAGTTAAAAGATCTGACTCAATTTGAAGTTCTATGAATCAATTTGGAAAAGATTCAGAGAGCTTCGATGATTTTGGCAGTCCCTGCTCGCTGCAGCAGGGAGCTGGACCCAGACTCCATGCTGGTAAGTAGGGAGCAGGGGAGGGACCCTGCAGAAGGAGGGAGGGGACCATGGGGGGACCCCCACCAGGCCTCACCCCTGCCTGATCCCCCAGCCCCCTGACCCCCGCCCGCTGTTCCAGCCCCCACCCCATGGCTGCCCCACCTGGCCCCAGCTCCCGACTCTTTTAAAAAAAAGCCCCCACTCACCGGCTGCTGCCAGGCAGGGGGGCAATCCCTGATGCCCCCCACTGCCCCACGCAGTGTGGGGGCTCTGTCATGAGTCCCCCAACCTCTGCCGTCTCTCCCAGCCCCCCCATGGCTGCCCCGCCTGCCCCAGCTCCTGGCCCTTAAAAAAAAAAAAAAGCCCTGACTCACCAATTGCTGCAGTGGCCTCAAGGCTTCTGGAAGCTTGTGGCAGAGCCCCCCGTGCTGTGCGGAGCAGTGGGGGGAAGCAGGGATCACCCTCTCCCCCACCTGGCATTAGCTCGTGAGTTGGGTCTTTTTTTTTTTTTAAAGAGCCAGGAGCTGGGAGAGTGGGTGGGGCAGCCATTGAGAGGGGGCAGGGATGGAGGGGGCAGCCATTGGGGGGACTGGGAGAGTGGGTGGGGTTGGGGGGCTCATGCCAGAGCCCCCCACATGGCGTGGAGCAGCAGGGGGCAGTGAGGATTGCTGCCCCCAACCTGGCAGCAGCCACTGAGTGGAGACTCTTTTTTTTTTTTTTTTTTTTAAAAA
>NW_017729001.1:22454738-22481387 GCF_001723915.1 Gavialis gangeticus
GGAGCTGGGAGAGTGGGCGGGCCAGCCATTGACAGCGGGCAGGGGATGGGGCTGATTTGGAGATCTGATCAAATTCAGCTGAATTGATTTGGGACAGTGATTGGAATCACCAAATCAAATCATTGTCCCCTGAATCAGCCGAATCCGGATCCAGAGTTAATACTAGTAGCTTTGACAGGCCTACAGCTCAATTTCTTTTTCATCAGCTAATATCTCTCTCCTTTTCTCTTCATAAGACCATGTTCTGCTAATGCTAAAACAATGATCAATGGGTTGGAACGAGCAGCATGTTCTGTCCCTCATGTAACTCCACGATTTTTTTCTTTGTAAGAATGTGTTGCATTCCAGAGATTTCCTAGGAGTAGGAGAGGAAGGTGTTCACCTCATAATACCAAACTTAAGAAAGGCAGCACTGATCAAATATTTTCCATCATTAAAAGTTCTTGGGGAATATGTTGGTTTAGGAGAAACCAGGTTTCAGAGGAACCCTGCGTGTCCCTTTTAAACATAAACCTGCTTGGTTTCCTGCCATTTCCCTGTCTAGCAGGCTGAAAGCCCTATCTCCTGACCTTCCAAGCTTGCAGCTCCTTGGCAGCCCAGGCTTACAGGATCCCCAGTCCCAGAGCAGCTTACTAGCTGGGCTGTCCCAGAGGCAAGGCTTCTAGACTCTCAATTCCTTAGTTCCCCAAGCCATCTAAGTGCAGGAGCTCCATGCAGCCCAGGGAGTCTTGGAAACATTTTGAGAAAGATCCAAATCAAATTTTGGAATTTTTGATTTTTTCTTTCATTCATAGTTTCATAGTTGATAGAGTCAGAAGGGATCTGAGCAGATCATTAAGTCCGACCCCTTGCCATGGGTGGGAAAGAATTCTGGGATCAAATGACCCCAGCTAGGTAATTATCTATCCTCCTTCTGAAGACCCCAAGGGAGGAGCGAGCACCACTTCCCTTGGAAATTGGTTCCAGATCCTAGCTGCCCGGACTGTGAAGTAGTGCCTCCTGATGTCTAGCCTGAACCTACTCTCAATCAACTTGTGTCCATTATTCCTAGTTACTCCGGGTAGTGCTCGGGGGAACAGGGACTCTCCCGTTCCCCGCTGGTCTCTCCTGGTAAGTTTATAGATGGCCACCAGATCCCCTCTCATCCTTCTCTTGTGAAGGCTGAACAGGTTCAGGTCCCGTTCAATTTCAGAACAAAATTGTTCTTGAAGTTACCTAATTTTCCATGGAACTCTAGTTTCCAGGCAGTATTTGAGCAACAGGACTTGGAATAATCATCTGAATCATCAATTCATGTGGACAAAAAGCAGCCCACCCCCTGCTGTAGAGCAAAATGCATTGGGTATTAACACCTCTGCTATGGGTCTGTCTCTCTTCTCCATCTCTGAACACCAGAACTACACCACCTTTGAGAAGGGTCCTCTATAACCCTACAGAATAGGAGGCTAGATCACCTTTGAAGTTGCCTGAATGGGAGATCCTCTGAAGTTAGGGCTTCATCAATTAAGCACAAACCTTTAAGTGTCAAAATCCTGTTTAATGCACAAAAGAAAGATGAAAGACAGTTTTCAAAGAAAATGCAGAAGTGGAGCTTAGAGAATATCTGATTTGCAACCAAGCTGTGTGTGTGTGAGAGAGACAGACAGACAGAGAGATCGAATTGGCAGGGAAGGGGAAAAACTGTGATTTCTTAGAAGTAATTCAGCAACTACATTGAGGTCAGTGCTCCTGCCTCACCTCCAAGAGCTTTTTCCACTACAAACATCTAATCAGAAGAAAAAACACATTTAACTTTCCATTTATTGGGCATCTGTGGTTAAATTATAGTTATTACAGTGGCCTTGCCTGTGTCTGCAAGGGCTGGCTCAGATCAGTATAATAGAGGGTAACTCTCTAATCAAATGTTTCTTGCTAAAGGATGGGGATTTCCTTTACCACAGTGTTTGATCTGTTGTTTCTAGCAGTTCTGTCCAGTAAACATTAGTTATATTAATGTAAAGGCACATCTAAAACATGCAGGGAAAAAGGGGTGACTGACATTCTGAGGCATGTAAAAAAAAATTAGTGTTTTTTTGAGCACTGATATCATTAGTTTAAGAGCGGGGTTCTATGTTATGGATATGATAAATAAATTATATGTTACATTTCTTTCCACATACAGTGTCTTTATAAAATACATGTTAGTTTTCTACTTAATAGAAGATCCTTTACACTTAACTCATGTATCACATGTCCATATTGGTAGAGATGCATCTATAAGAATGCTAAGTGTGTTGTGAACAAACAAAATTACTAGTCCACACAAAGAATATTTGTTAGCTAGTAGCAGAAGCTGACAGAGCTCAGGTAGTAGAACTTTCGCTCTGTATTGGAGATTCAAACCCTGTGGCCAACTCACAATGGACTTGCTTCATATACAAATATTTCTGTTCACTCTAGGGCTAATTATAGTAAAAAAGCCTGAGGGTGAATCAATTCAGTCTTTGCTAGTTAGTCTAAGCTGCACAGATTGAACCAATAAGCAAGTGAACAGACATTCACTTTTGATTCTGGAAATGTAGCTACATGCCTTCAGTGGCCTAGGCCAGAAGTGTGTGTGTGTGTGGTGGGGGGGTGCTCTACATACCTCCCTGCTCTGCTGGAGTAGACACCTTGGACCAAGGGTAGCTTGCCCATTCTACGAAGTGTGTGTGGGAGGGTGGTGGATTGTGAGGGAGGTACAAAGCATCCTGGGATGCTGGGGACTGTGAGTTAACTTGAATCTGGAGGGCATCTGGGACAGAAGTTCAATAAACTCATTTAACCTAAATCAGTGAAGCATGACACTACATCCATCCAGTTTATCTTAAACTGGTTTTTGCCTTTCTGAAAGCGGTTCATGTGCATTGAACTTCTGTTGTGTTACAGATTTGAACTGGTTTCCGATCACTTGTACCAGCTGATATGTGATTTCTGTCCCTAGCCTATAGGTGAGAGCCAGAAACTGCATGCATGTCATGCTTTCTACTGTTTAGAGTGAGATTCCTGATGTTCAGAAAGGCATGTTGTCCTCTTTTCATTCTTACCATAGACACAGAGTCTCCACAGTGTGCACTAATTAAGTCAAGGATTGTGCTTTGATGTGGTTACATGGGCATTGGAAGCCCCCAGTTATGTGCCTATGTTGGAGTTTGCATAGACTGATACCTTAAAAATTTGATCTTCTCAAACCAGTTCCTGGTTCTCCTGATGGTATTTAGCATTGAGGAATATTATTTAATCAAACGCATAATGTTTTCCAGAAGTGTGGTTGGTTTAAAGTAAATTCCAGTGAAATACACACCGGGTTCAGATTGCTCCTTCACTGATCTGGTGTCCACGGTCTGTAGCCCTGAGTAGCCCCACCATGCAGGATCCACTCCAGGATCTCTATGATGGTGCTGGGATCCTGGAAGATCAACATAAATTAAATACTCAATTTAATTTTGCAATGGAAATGTTTCAGCTTCTTCCAAATGAAAAGTTTGGAAATTCCTTTTCTATAGGAAATTCTAAAATGTTGGTATTTTGTTCCACATTAGAAAGAAAGCTTTCCAAATATCACATTTTTCTTTGGACTAGAAATTCCAGGTTTCAGTTAGCCCCAATAGCGAATTTGTGAGACTTATTGTCTTCATGATACCTGAATGTACTTTTGTACAATATTACTATCAGGAAAGAGTAAGCCATTTCTCCAGCTGTAACACTGGACAGGATTTAGAGACAAAATCAACTTTCTATTGAGTGTCCTGGAGCATCACTCAAGAAAATAGCCAGCCTGAGATGTTGCTATCTGTTATGATTTCTACTGCCATGTGGGTAAGAGTCACTTGTGAACAATGTTGCCATTAATGTGGTACCACCTCAGAGACCATACTGAAAAACTTGCCTTCTAGTTGGAACAATCATATAGAAAAATATGAATGAAGGAAATTTTCCCTGGTGTTAACTTGGCACTTACAGTTATTGCTACAGGAATTATTCTGAGAAATGTGGAGATGTCCACTGGAACACACACTCCAAATTTAATCAGCACTACCTTTAACCTCATTTTCTGTGTTAAAGCATGGTAGAGAAATATAATACACTTATGAGCTTTGGACAATCTTGCTACTCCTGAAGAGTCCTAATCAGTCCCATGGGAGGAGAACAGACAAGAATAGAAAAAAACAGGGAGGGAAAAAAAAGGATATGATCCTTCAAGTCCAGAAGCTTCTCTGTGTCTTTAAAGCTTTTTTACTCACATAGTGATGTACCTCTACAAAATGTGGCTGTTGGTGTTATCTTGGTTAGGAATTTTCAGGATACCATGGCACTGAAATCTATTTTATGTAACAGCTTTTGCGAGGAATAGATTGCTTTGATATTAAGAATAATTGCCACAAAATATCTTTGTATGATAAAGCTGGTAGAGCCAACATTAACATTGTTTATCAGGTAAACCCTCTGGGATTCCATGTAAAAAAAGAAAATAACAAAAATCTAAAATACGCACTTTCTGCAATATTTTTTTCAGATTTTTTAAACACATGTAATTACTAACAGTGTGAAACTCTTCGAATAGAAAAAACAACACTTCAGGGGGAAAAATAGACTGTACATCAACTCCGATTCAATAAATACAGTATAATTTTAATTTAGATAATAAGACTTGTCTCTTTACCTAATATAAATTTTGCAGAGGGACAAAATAATTGATAGTTTTATTATCCTGATTTATTCTGATGGAAATGCATCAGTGCTGTGTTCTTTTTTTAACTCAAAAGCTTTTTGTCTTTTTAACAGCTTCTCCATCATAAATAGACCATATATACTTTCAGTTCAGGGGTAAGGATACTACTCCCACATTTATTATTCAAACCACACTTCCATTTATTTGAGGGGAAGTTTTGCAAACAAAGGTCAGGAGTAAAGTTAATGTATGTGACTTTGGAACCTGGTGCAGGTTTTCAAAGTTGCCTGATGATTCCAGGTGTCTGGTCTGAGATTGCTTGAAAAGATCTGGCTTTTTGGAAGGTCAATGTCCTTAAAATGTGGCACTGAAAAAAATCACAAAGCAGCTTTGAAAAGCTAGACCTTTTCAGAGGACCCCAAATCCCATTCTTTTTCTATGTCTCTTAAGTATTTTTAAAGTGATATTCCAGGATCCTTCTTGATTTAAAAAGTACTAATGGGTATATTGCTAAAAACATAGCTTAAGTATATTGATCAACTGACCTAGACAAACAAGGTCCAGAAGCTTTTTGATGATATGGGGATCCTAGACATACCGGGATTTAGGGAATGGGCTGTAAGAGAAACTTTAGTAAAGCAGTACAACAGTTTAGTATACTCAACAGCAAAAGGAATGTTTCTCTCCACAGCAACCTTATAGTTTCCATTTTAGGAAAAAATAAATTACTAGTAAGAAACAATATACTAGAATAATTTTAATAGTTGCAAAAAGTCATAAGTAATCCTTGACAGTGCATATGCTTAAAGGAAACATTTTCCAGGATAGTTATGTGCTTCCATGTCACAACTTCTTTGCGTGATGAGGAAAGCACCAGTATAAGGCACATTCCTCTTGTGAAGTGCTTGCAAATCTGTGAAAATAAGCTAGGCATTTTGATCTTTTAGACACATAACTTCAGTGCACTTTATACAAGTCTAAGGGGAAACCAATGCAAACGAGAAGAGGAAAAACATGAAGAAAGTGTGCAAAACAAGTACTCAATTATTAAAATATAAATGTTTGTGTAGACAAATAAAGACCAGAGAACAAATGTAATGATTTTTTTCAAAAGTGAAAGCAAGAAAGGAAAGAAGAAGAAA
The DNA here is from genome assembly GCF_001723915.1 of Gavialis gangeticus. NCBI lineage: Eukaryota > Metazoa > Chordata > Crocodylia > Gavialidae > Gavialis > Gavialis gangeticus. Next base: position 22,460,571 of record NW_017729001.1, read on the forward strand.
AGATGATTCAGTTTCAGTGGATTAAAGAGACAAAAAATGTGGGTCACATAACACGTCCAATTCACTGTTATTGGTAAATTGACTTAACTCTGACTTCACGTCTCCAGTTCTGCTAGATGACAGCAATGCAGCTGTTGCTAATTTACAACCATGAAGACTTTAGCTTACCCTATCTCTTTATGAATCTACTAGCAAAATGATGAGAAGGTATCAGACTGTAGTAGAATCAGTGTTGCTTTCTCTGGCCCATTCTGCCTTGTGTTATTTGGAATATACTCCCTTTTGCCATCAATGGGAGGGATGATAGAGTTATGGAGGCCAAAATTTGCTCATGCATCTCTCCACATTTGGGAAGTATAGCCCATAGAGGTTTCACAGGCATTAATTCTGTATATTGTCAGTTATTGTACTTCTTAAAATCTCTGTTCATATTATATCCTCTAAAGTCCGTAGTTCCAACCTCAAACCTGGGGTCTCAACCTGTGAAAATGGAACATCAGATTTTAAGAGACTGTACTGGGGATGAATCATAATTGGCTGAAATTCTTTGAACTATCCTTCCCAAACTGTATTTAATGTCATATATGAGGAGCACAGAGATGCTTGAAGGAGCACTGTTGTGTTGGTTTAATCTAAAATATGGTGGGACTCCAGGGGGAAGAGCCCCCCAAAAGAGACAAGAGCCCTTCCATAAGAGATGAGAGCCCCCAGCCTGCACTGCACCTTTCTGAGCAGCTCAGGTGGCAGCAACAGTGGTGGTGGCTCTTTCCAGCTTCTGGCTGCCACTGTCGCAAACCCCACAAGAGTCTAAGTGTAATTTAAACCCCGGGTTTAATTTTTATACCTATTCCATCTTGCACTGCTTATCCTCTCACATTGGCTTTCATGGAATAACTCCAGACTTCCACTCTTGAGAGGAGAATCAGGTCTGTTTTTCTAAGCAGCAAGGCTATTCCTAATGCCTCGGTTTACTTAAAAAATATATTGTGATAAAATCTCTTCTATAAAGTCAGATAAATTAACCAATTTATAATACCACAAATGTATTGGCCTTGCTTGAATTTTTATCTGATTCATCCTTCTGTTGCAGTGTCAACATACAAACCACCCAGCAGAAAACAATGTGTCAGATAAGAGGCATTCAGAGCTCTGTTTTTAACTGCAATTAGACCTATGGTGTGAAGCAATGCGTCCTGCTGTGGAGAGCTGCAGGTCATCGCTGGAGTTGTTATCTGGTAGTCATACAATGTCCACCCCCCACAACTTCCCACAGGCTTAGAGACTGACCAGTAAAAAAGGAAGTAATACACCATTTCAAAGCAGGAAAGCTTTTGTGCTGGTACTGTCAGGAGCTGCTGACCATGAACACCTCTATTCTCACAGTCCTCAGAGGTACATGAGAGTGCACATAGCCTCTCAAGTTCCAATCCAGAATTAGCTCTAGTTCTGTCTGATGTGGTATGATGAAAAACATTTAACTGGGAGCAGGGGTGTAGGTTGTAGCCATGTTGGTCAAAGCACATGGGCAGACAAGGTTCTTTGGATTCATCTGATATCTTTTATCAGATCGACTACATAGGTCTAATAAAAGATATTTAATTGGTCTATTTAGCTGGTCTAATAAAAGATATCAGATGTACCCAAAGAACCGTGTCATTTTACTTGGAACATACCTACAGGATGCTTCATAATACTAATGAAGACCACATAGTAGGAAGTCATTCTACTACAACATTTGCAGCAGATGAATGTAAGTTATTTTGCAGTCAAATCACATGCTCTCTGTAGTCTTTTCAGTCTAGAGACTCTCTGAGCTGGAAGGAGGTCATTAATCATAGTTCTCTGTAAATTGTAGTCATGAAGGCATTCAGTACCTCTACTACAGTGGCTCCCAGCCTTTTTTTCCTGTGACCCTAAATCCAGGTTGTGACCCCTGCCCCTGCCATCAACTCGCTCATGCCTGGTGGCACCAGCAGAGCCCAGGCTGGGCCAGGCCTGGATTGCAGGGGGCAGTGGTGGTGAGAACTGCATGGACCATGTGCTGGGAGAGCCCCACAGGTGGGAGGGGCAGAGCGAGGGACAGACCCCCCGCAGCCCTGATCTGGGTCATGCCCCGAGGTTGGGAACCATTGCTTGACTAGGAGGTGACATCACGGCAGTGACACTGGGGCCTCAAACGTACAAAAATCAGAATGTGTTGTCCAGTAGAAGGACATGGTTGCTGTTTATTTCATCAGTGCTTTTATTTCAGCAACTGAGTTTTTGTATAATTTTGAAGCAAAGCAAAGGGAGAGTCTACAGAAGACAGCTATGGAGTCCATAAACCAAGGTGTGTTGTGAAAAGTAATTTACAGATTACAACCCATTAACCTTGAAGAGGGAAAGGTCGGCAAACTGGCAGCTTTTATTTAAAAAGCTGTGTGGGAAGACAAGAGTGATATCTCAAGCCCATCATGAACACATGAAATGCCACGATCATTTCACACCTCAGTGAACAGTGCCCCTTCAAGAAGTCTCCTTATGAAATAAATTAGCCTGAATGATGTGGGAAGATGGAAATTGCTTACAGATAGTAAACTGGGGCTAGCAGTAATGTGAAGCTATATTGATAAATACATCTATAAATATTACAAGGCATTTCAACCAATTAAAAATGAAGCCTGTGGGAAATGATGCATAACTTGAGCACATCAGCAACAGTTACTCAACCAGTTAGTGGATTAAGTGAGCTGTCATTATGAGTAGCTAGCCATCATACAACATTGGCACTGGGCCATAATAGTTGAAACATAATTAATGATCTTGAAGAAGGAAATAAACAGTTCCATAGCCATCTACCATCCCTTTATACACGTCTTTCCTGAATTTTTATTTCTTTGGTATAGCTTCCAAAGGCTAAGTCTGAGTTAGTAAGAGATGCCTCCAGGCATTAGATGAGATAAGTATTTGTTGGTGGGCTTTTCAGAGTTGTTCACAGGATTTGACCATGCCATTTCAATTCATTGTAAAGGGATATGATCACCAAATTCCATTTAGGTCACCTTGTATAGTACTGGCGAAGTGCTTGACACCGGTGGCCTGAACATCCAATAATTTTCCATTTTAATTCAGTGAGAACCAAACTGTTTCCTCTGGGGTGCTGCAGTCAGTAACTTCATTCTTCATACTCTATCCTTTGGGCCACCCTGTTGATTCTTCTATTATTTGTCTCTTGAGATTATGAGCCCCTTAAGACAAGAATCAGGATCCTTCTCCTTCGCACATTTGAATTCACACATAGTACCTAACATATATTAAAATCGGAGAACCAAAAAACCAATTACTCCTGCTTGGTAAGCAAGATTGTGCCCTTTCTTGGCCATCCTACTTGATTTACAGCATGTTTTCTCTGTTGCTTCTTTCTGTGGAAAAAAGAGATTAAAGAAAACAGAAAGTTTTTAGATTACTCTGGGATGGCTCTTCAATAAATATCAGCAGTTTTAAATTAATATATCAGCAAGATTGCTTCTCCATCATCCTTACTCGGTCGAGGTGCCACTGTGCAACTGTAAGCTTTTTCTAGCTACATAATAATAGTGAGTTCCCAAATAAAAAAAGGAGGGGTGGGTGAAAATGGCTGAGATGATGAAAAATTAGTAATATTTTTAGATTTTTTTCCTTTATAAAAAATCCTTTCCCCCCTTTATCTCCATAACATACATAATCCTCTGTCCAAATCGTACAAGGAGCTAGCTAGGGTTTTGTTGTGTTTTTTTTAGGGAGGGTGGGGGGGTGGTTTTGGGTTTTTTTAACTTCTTTAGTGAATTAGCAATTGCTTCCCCAGTCCTCCTCTTCAGAGGTGATACAGCTGCTGCATAAAATATAAGAAACCAGGTCAGATTCTTGGCCATTGTAAGAAACTTATGAAACTGCAGTATTTTTTTTCCTGCTGTACATAAGGACCTATAATACATATATGTAATCTTGTTGCATAATAAAATTGTTTTGAAGGGGTATGTGCATTGAACCTCAGCAAATGTTAAAAAAAAAAATTGTTGAGTAGTAGTTGCTGTCAGTCTGCATGTAATCTGGATGACAATTTTCTCTACATTAGGAAGTGCATGGTGAGTATAACTCCTGTCCGAAAGGTATTCAAATAGCGACAACTGAGGCAGTAAGAAGCAAAGTCAGTTCTGTGGGCTGCTGCATCAATATAAGCAGCCCAACACTTGGGTTCCCTGGCCCTCTTCCTCACAACACACACATAAAAGCAGCTGAAAGTCTGGATGTCTTTTAGCACATATCACTTTAACAGTCGCAAGCATTGCTACATATTCTCTTGAATAATTATGGCCTCAGACAGTTAAATGTAATTTTCTATTGCAAGCATTTTTTATATAAAACATTTATATTTACATTTACTGATAAGGTTAAAATATACATAACATTATACTGAGATGCACCAGTAGTGATGAAGACACCTTCAAATACTATAGCAGCTGTTGCTCTCTAACTAGCAACACCAACACCATCTGCTGTTCCTCTCTAATGACCTGCTTTGGGGGGAAAAATAGCGTTAGATCCCGCGGTTAATAACAAGCTGACTGGGAGGAGAAAGGGAATCCATAATCTTCAGTTGATGGAACCTGGATGAACATGGAGTTCAAAGGATGTGTATTATAAACTAGCTGCAGATTATGTCTAAATTTTGCCTGCATCATCTTTTTGTTTTGTTTTATTTTTCTGGGCATAAAGGTATAGCTTGAGCAGTAGAGCTCTGGAAAGCCAAGGTTTAACCCCACTCTGGCCCATCTTCCTTTTCTTGCTCTTTTTGATGTTGCCAATAGTCATTTATCTTTCATTTGTCATTTCACAAATGCTCCCAAATTCTTTTTCCTCTTATCTGGTCTAGGTCTTTCATTACATGTGAGAAATATCCCTCAGTCTTTCAAAGATCATGCTTTTCTATAGAATATCATCCCTTCCTTTTTAGGTGTAGTTGCTTTATTGCTGTGGCTCTCATTCTTTTTTTGTTTTTAAAGGGCAACCATGAGCTTGTGAAACAAGTTCAGTATACTACTGAAACAGTTTCTTGAAGTTAATTTAGGTAAAAGATATTAAATGTATTTCTACATTAAGCAGGAAATTAAGGCAGTAAATGATCTGTGTTATTTTAAATTGGGGTAATACATAATCTAAAGCATTTTAACATTGTCCGCATTGCCTTGAGATGCATTATTTAAAAGTCTACCTGGTTATTAAGAACCATAGCAAGTGGCTTATTTAAATAACTGATGTACAAGCATTACATTTTTTTCCTTTTTCTGTTTAGCACAAGTTCTCACTGTCTAATAAGAAAACCTGTTTGAACTGTACATTAGTGACATCTTAAGCCATCTTTCAGTAATGAAAAGACATATAGGGTGCATTTACATGTCACCGTATGGCGACATAGTGATGCACTATGTCACTGTACAGCATGCTATGGCAAAATAATGATCGCATGTGTCTGCACATGATCACCAGTTATGTTGCCGTAGAGGTGCATTTCCCAGGTATAGAGCACCAGTGCAGCAATGTAGCAGGAAAATTTACCCATGTGCATAGTACAGTGACCACACATACTGCACTATGCAGTGACCACACATACTGCACCATACCTTTCCAAAAGGAAGTACTAAAGCATGGGGCTGTAGCAACATCACGATATGGCGAATTATAGACACACCCATAATGGATAATTCTTAAAGGCACACCAAGCATCAGTTATATCCTTTTTGCTAACTCCAAAGTTGAGTTTCTTGAAGGGGAGTGTAAGTTGGCATCTGGTTCTCCAGCCTTGACCACATCAGCCAGCTTCTTCTTCTACTTATACCCTCCAAACAGTCTAATATATGGCACGTCACACCCACTTCAGTACCTTGTCACTTGTCTCTCTGGTTTTGGTCTTCTCCATTATATTTTTTCAGACTCTCAGTCTTCTGCTGTCTCAGTTTTGCAGCCTCTGTGACAATTTTCCAGAAGTTTTCCTAGCCTGGACTGGGAGCTGTCCACTGCAAAACTCTCTGGTAGTGCTTTGAGTCTTCAAGAGATCAGTCTATGAATAACTTTTGCTTATGGCTTCTAAGGTGCTATAGTCTCTGGTATGACTAGCACCAAACATAGGAGAGACCTATTTCCTTACAAGGTTATCTGTCTGTGCTACCCCAGTACCCAAGTGAAGGGCAGAGAGACCCAGTTAAAGATACTTAAATTCTTTCCTCAGCAATGTGCACTGTCATATTGGAGGTGGCATGGCCCAGGTGGAAACAAGGTGACTTAAAAATATTTGTTGAACCACTGCAAGTCATAAAGCATTCTTTAAAACACATGACCCCTGAGAGCAGAAAGAAAGCTTTGTTTGAGAATAAGTTGTTCAGTGTTGATAGGCCTTCTACTGTTCTTACTCCAGTTTTCAGTGCCTTCGGCATATGAATCAGGTTGCCTGCTTGTTTGTTAGTCTTTGCAATGCCATTAGTAAATGGAAAGGAATTTGATGGTTGAGTAGACCGTAGCACAAAAGAGAAGAATATATATTTTCTTCTCTGCATCCAGAGAAATATACCAGTTTGGAAATGACTTGTATTCTAAGTCTTTGAGTGATAGACAGAAATATTCTAAAAGCTGAAATATGTTTTAGAAGTTGATGCTTACAGAAATAATCCCTTTATTCTAAAAGGCAAATAATGTAACCACCACAATTTGCCAAGAAACCCATTTAACCGTTAAGACACAGATAGAGAATGTATAGACACATGCTAATTGAATAAATGAACAACTTTATACTGGTCGGGTACACCTTTCCTAATGCTTCAGAGGCAAGGACCCACATACATTCACACAGATTAAACAATAATTGTCATGATCAGTTCTGTCCACCTTCTCTAACAAGGTACAGGGAAGAAATGCAAGTATTTAATGCTCTTACTTTTTTTTTCAGTATGTAGCACATTAAATGAAATTTCTAAGCAAGATGCTAAGCATTATCTCACCGTGCTAGTTTTTGCTAAGGACAGAAGAATGCTTTTCCTTCACTGCATTTATTACTCCTCTATTGGAGCCTAGCACAGTGGCCATTAATGGTGTGTGTCAGGTATGAGGAAAGGTGACTGTTTTCCTCAAACCTAGTGAGTTTAATTTAAAATCATTGCAGAATTAAAGGGAGTCAGAGAGAAAATATATCCAGAATGGGCCTAAAGAGACAAAAGAAGCTGCATTCTAAAAAAGTTTGATTTTTTTTTGGTCCCCTTTTAAAAAAAATTAAGTTTCCATATACAAGTTCAGGAACATAAATCCATGAAATCTTTCTTAGGCATTCAGTCCCTTTATGGGTTAAAGTCTCTTTTGTTGTTCTGAACAAAGACCACTTCAGAGAAATACAAGCAGTATACTAAACTAATATTTCTTTCAGAGTATTTGTGCAGCAGAAGTTACTTACTAGTGTTGATCAAGACTCAAAATTTCTGTGTTATAGGAAATGTTGACATTTCAAATTCATGTTCTGCCCTGAAAGGGAATGAGATAGCAGATTTTGAAATGGAATTTCTGGGGAAATTATTTTAGAAGAAATTCATTTCAGAATCTTAAAATGCATCAGAAGTCCCAAGTTTTGTGAGAGGTTTTTTTCATTGTTATTTAGATTATTTTACATTGCCTCATCACATGTCAGTAGTAATAGCATATATTCTGCAGTTTTAGTGCAAAATTGCTTAACTACCATATAAATAAGATACTCTTTGATCTAGAAAAGCAGACAAGATGTTTCAATAAGTACTAGGTCATATGAATCAAATAATACATTTTTCCAGTTTACCTCATTGAGGCCATTTGCTTAGATACATTAGGCAAGATTTGGCTGTAGCATCGTGGTGCTTGAGGTTTGATGTATGTGTGTTTGTTGCTTTGTTTTGTTTTTTACTGTGTTTTTTCCTCACTCCAAAGATTTACAGGTGAGATTTTAGAATTAGTCTCTGTAAAGCCAAACATGACTGCTCAGGCTGTGGCTGCTTCTACTTTTAGAGTGTCCTGTCTTATATTGTTAGCGTTGTACTCAAGCTTAATATGTCTTTGAAACATATATGCCGCATCTCAAGTTTACTGAGTTATTTGAAAGTCAATTTAAACATTTTAATATGTGTAGCCTAGCCAAGTCCTGCTGATAGAAAACCACTTAAATGTTGTCCTTCCTGGGACTATCGCATCTCAACCTGAGAGGTCTGAAGGAGCTTTCTAGCTCTTAACATTTTGTAGGATAGGAAAGAGAATGTAAAAAAGAGAGAGGAAATACATATGCAAGGTATCACCAAGGTATCCAATATCTGAGTTACTGAGTTATATTATTATCTGAATTCATCTTAAGTGGGGGTCAATATATTTCCTGATTTTTTGAGTGCATCAAGTGATTAATCTTCTTTTTAATCCTTTCAAATGATAGAGAAAGCCAGGGACTAGGAAAAAGTGAACAAGGAAAGGAAAATCTTAAGACTTTCCCATTTCCTGTTGTCAAAAACTGCTGTATAGCTCTCATAAAAATGAAATGTCTCTGTTGAGACCATCCTTGTGATCAAAAACTTTCAATAAATATTAGGGAACAAAAAATTGGTGACAGGGCTGCTATACTCAAGGCTTTCTGATATATTCCCTTATAGAATGGCATTGTTTATCCGAAGGTGCATTAAAATACCATATTTACTCAATTAGAAAATTGCTTTGTCCCCCCCCCAATTTAACATGGGGGAAAAAAGCCCCTTACAATCAAGCATGAAGCAGTGGAGTTGGGGTGGGGGGGGGCAGGATACACACGCACGCACACATGCACGTGCATACACACACACATCCATTTTAATGCAGAGCACAACTGGGAGAACTGTTTTCAAACTCCAGCAGTAATTTATAGTTCCTTTTGCATACTAATAATTTCTTCCTCAGGGCAAATTAAAGGAAAAAAACTCCTTTATTAATAAAAAATAATACTTCTAAATATAGCAGGCATGAGGATAATGTGCACTAAAGCAGATAAATTTAAGTACCAAATGAAGGAAATAGTTACCGTGATGAACCTTGGAGGATCATGAACCTACCAATAAGATACATGCTTGTCTCATCTTGCTGTTTTTTGCCACAGTTATCTGGCTAAATACTGCCTGTATGTCCAGGGCCTGACTAATTCTGATGGAGGCATTGGATTAGACTCTAAGCATCAGTTTATTTTAAGTTGTCTGTATTGTTTTACTGTGATATAATGAATAATAGGTCACAGTGTTTTATTTATAAAGTGTCCAGGCCATTAACAAAGACTCATAAAATAGACAAGGAAAAATCACATGAGGATGTGGCTTCAAATAATTCAGACAGATTGGTACTTTTTAGCTGCTGTGTAGTACTATTCAAAACACATCACAAAGTATAGTAAATGTCATTATTTCTGTCTTACTGATGAAGAAACGGAGTCACTGAAAGCAAAATGAGATCACTCAACAGGTCAGGCAGGGCTAAGAGACCATAGCTCTGTTGACTCCTGGTATAGTGCCTTAACTGCTGGACATTATTATTTCCCAATAAGAAATCATTTGCAAGCATGAGGGAGGAGTGTACTAAATTTGGGATCATAATACATTTTGTCCTGATAATAAAAGTGAACCATCCTTTGAAAAAAAAATACGCATCAGTTAATGAGATACTATAAGTCATGGCATGTTGAGCTAGGAGGAACGGATGGGTTACTTGATGGCTTTGCATGGATCATAATCACTTCTTTTCCTGGCAGGGAATTATATGTTATATATGTCAAATCATAATGGACAAGGGTGAGACCATGATTACAAAATTTCATCCTTAAAAAGAACTGGAAGGATGTTTTGTATGCCACAGTGTTACTAATAGAGCATGGTCTTGTGTTGCATCTGTTGATTTAAGGAAGGCATTGCCCTTTCTGCTACATGCATGAAATGGAATAGACTGGGAAACAGCTTCATCTATTCTGTTATCTCCTTTGCTATGAACTTGGTGTAGAGGGCAGTTTTATAGCAAAGTGTGTTGGTAAAAGAGAAGTGTTGCAGGGGATCTATATTAACTCTTACTAGGTGCATCTACATGAGATGTTTACTGTGGGGCTGACTAAATAGCTGTGCAGTAAATCATCAGTATCTACATGTGAGGTGCTATTAGGCCTAAGTAAACTAATTAACTCTGCCATAGGATAGTACTACCCAACAACAGTACTATGCTATGGTGGAGTTATTCACTCCACCACAACACACACACGTAGATACTGACTGAAGCTGGCTGGGACACAAGGGTGCTACAGTAGGCTGCCTGCTGCCTAGCCCTGCATTTTAGCACTCTCTGCTGCCTGATGCCACCACCCAGAGCCTGGGGCTGAGCCCCTGGGCCACCTGCAAGCCCAGGGCTGCTCTGCCTCAGCTCAAACTGTCATGGTCCCAGATCCACCAGTGTTTACTGCACTGGAGTTTATTGCTTCATGTTAATAGCTTGTGTTGATGCATCCACTGACTCCAAATTTAATTAGGAACTCAGAAAATGCAATGCTAGAACAATCCAGTGTGTGTACATAGTTCTGTACTTTGTCCGGTAGGGTAGAAAAGTTGAGAAGAAAGTTAAAAACTCTCAGAACGATTGCTTTAGCAGTAAAGCTGATAGCTTTCCCCTACAGTTGGATAGCAGGTCTTACTGGCTAAATCTTGGAGTATGACCTTGTCCATCTCTCTCTAATTTTATTTTGACAAATATAATTGAGTTTATTTGTATTGTTCATGCAGGCATCTTTTTTTTTATTCCTACTAGATTTCCCAACATCTGTGAGTTCTATAGAGTAATTAAGTGTTGCATTAACAGTGTTGCATTAACAGTGTTGCATTAACTTTGGCACTTCTAAAATTACTTTACTTTTCTATTATTAGAAAGGAAATAGAAATACCCAAATGACTGTTTCTATACTGTTCTTCATTTTATGGGTTTTTACTGTAGTCACCCATCAAAACAAATAGTACAAGCATTTTAAATCTTGACACCTATGGCAACCTTCCTCCACCTATAATAATTGTCATTGCCCTTCCTTGGCTGTTTCTGTTTCAGATGTAATCTTTTTGAGTTGGTTTGCCTAGAAGTTGACATGCAAGTCAAAATTATGGTATGATATGGTCCACTGAGGTACTCTTTGTCTAGGATTTTCCTGCTTGCTGAGAATGAAAAATAAAAATATGGGAGAAGGCTTGATCTATTGAGAATCCTCTCATTGATTTCTTAACTTTTAAAGGTTTAGACAGGTATCCCAACTTCTGGCTGCTTTACACAAACTGTATCTATTGAAATTCACATATCACTATTCCAAAGGCCCCATAATTACCAATTTCAAGATTTGGATCCTAACAAAACATTTACATTAAAACATGTTTTAAAACATAAAGTAAATATAAGAACTATTTGTTAGAACTTGCTGAACCAATCCAGAGGATTTTTTTTGCATGTTTTCATCTGTTTATACACAGCTCAAGATGAATTTACTAAAACTTTTGGCTTTTATCCAGATTGGTATCGGAAACTGTGTTTATTTGAGATGATATGAACCATTCTAGAAACCTGCTATACTTTCTTTTATAGTCATTATTTGAAATATTTATATAAATGAGGAGGTGTCCCTGATGTCCTGCTCCCAATTTTGCTCTCCTATTTAAGTGATGTAAATTTTTCATGATGAAACTGTCTTAGTTCATTTTTAATTCTATAAAAGCTCAATACAGGTTAAAAAGTCAGGAGGAAAACTTTATTGTTTAATATTTAAAATGTTGCTTAATATTTAAACATTGTATCTCCTCAGATTATAATACTATTTAAATCAGAATGCGCACTATTTACTGAAGGTGGCACAAATGATGTCCCCTTTTAATCAGAAGTTCAAAAAAAGCAAAGCATAGAAATCTTAGACCTTGTGCAGTCCCTTAGATCTCAATTCAGGAAAGCACTTAATGTCTGCTCTGCTTTTATTCAAGTCAACACCCAAGTCAAACACTCAACGTATATTAATAGTTTGCTGTAAAGTCAATAGAATTAGGAATGAGCTTAGATATTTTGCCAGATTGGGGTTTGTCATCTGTGAAAATAGATGAAGTATTTTCAAATCAGAGTTCTTTGCTCGTGGCAGTATTTTATATTCACTTTGTGCAGAGATAATATCAAAGACAGTGGTTCTCAACATTTTTTAGATTCAAGTCAACCCTTGGAAAAATAATAGAGCAATTCTTCTGTTGCAAATAACTTAGAAAGATCAACATGTTTTTGACACTTAGAAATTCAATGTGGCCTAAAGGACAAGGTGCTGTTCTCTGTGGCAGCGGAGCTTCACTGGCCATACGCACAGTTGGGCTTCCAGATCACGACCCCCAAAGCTCCCAGATTGCAACCCAGAAGTATGGCAGGTGTGCCAGAGGACACCATCCCCAGGTTAAGCCTGGCTTATAAGGACTCAATGATCCCAATGGGAGGGGAGAAACATGGTGGCAGAGCTTAAAAAATCACCTGGAACAGTCAGGTGGGAGGACCGGAAGTTGCTGTGGCAGTACAGCAGCGGCTGCACACCTGAGGAATTGCCCTGGCAGGGGTGAATGGTGGGAACCATGGCAGCAAGTGACTCTCATCGAAGCTGGCTTGCAGAAGCTGGGCAACTAACCAGAAGGTGGGGACTGGATCTCCATGGTGGCGGACTGGAATGACCTGCAGGCAAGACAGAAAGTTGTGAGTTAAAGGGGTGAGCAAAGAGAAAGGGGAACCAACTTTCCGTAGTCTCAGCATACAGACTGTGCTTTTGATATGGACTTTTTACTTCTTGAGCGAAGGAGATACACCGGTGTTGAGGATTTCATTTCTTTTATCCTCAACACCAGAAAAGGACTTTGGGAAAATTTTCTGAACATTCTTTACCTATGTTTGTCATCTGGGAGGCACCAGGCAGGGTGTAGGGGAGGTGGAGCCCCAAGACACAGGATACGTGGCTTCTGTGTGAAGGCTGTATGAGAGTGTTGAAGATCAGTCTCTCTATTTTCTATAACACCAAAGACATGGTAGGCGAGAACTTACAGCACTCATGCAGACGCACGAACTGGCAAGCTGTCTACATACCAGGGAACCACTTTAATTAAAGAGCCAACAGTGTCATGTGTATTCAGCATCCTGGACTTCAAAATGGCGATGGGGGCACTTTAATTAAAGCTTGTTCAATGAGCTTTATTTAAAGTGTCCCTGCTGCCATTTAGAAATGTGGGGACACTGAATACACAAAACATGGAGGCTGCTGGAGCATGCTAATTACCATGCTCCAGCAGACATGTAGCAGACTTGATTAATCGAGTCTTCTCCAACGCATGCTAATTAGCACACATTGGAGCACTGTTCTGTCACGTGTATAGATTCTAAGTGATTGTTCGTTTAAGTCCCAACTATGATTCTTGTTTGAAATATCTGGTTTAGCTTGTGAAGTATTATGTAGTCATTTGTACACTTAACAGTGTTAATATTGTGCAGCACCCTTACAAGGCTCTCATGGCACCCTAGAGTGCTCTGGCATCCCAGTCAAGGTGGAAAGAAGTGGAGATTTGGGGTCATTTCCTTTTAAAATACCTTTTCAACTACTTTCTGGTATGTAAAGATCAAACTTCTGAATTAGAAAAAAATGTGCAGTATGTTCTTTTAAGTAGGGTTTTTCCTGTGAATTTGCTTGGAATTACTATCATTCAGAAAGGTATCTCTTGGCAAGCATTATCATCTTCTTCTGAGAACATTATTATTTCATACCAGTGCATTTCAACTTGACTTGCCTCGTAAATCAAAGCTCCCATTGAACTTACAGCATGGACAAATGTTCAATTGGAGCTGTTTCAAAAGGGGAGGGGGAGGTGCTGGTCCTGACAATGCAGCAGCTGTTATGTTGCAACAATTATGTGTGTACAAACCTGTAGAGATACAGATGTACCAAAACTGCTTCAGCTTTAACCTTACTTTCTGGGTTAAAATTGGGGAGTATCAGCTCACTGGTATCATTACAGTATCATGCACACAAAGCATAGCAGCTGCTGTGTACTCCCAAATTTAACTGTACCCTTAGTGAAGAGCATTAGCTTCCAGACAGAATCCAGGCATGGACTCACTTCTTCACCTTTTTCCTTGAAAGTGCCTTTTGCATCTTGCACTAATAGCCACAAGTTCCACCCAAAGACTGCAGTAGTTATGTAAATTAATTTAATTAATTACATGAGACATTTACTGAGGAGTTGCCTAATTTGCTCCACAGTAAAACATATCCATCTACATGTGTCGTACTACTAAGCTGGAGTAAACTAATTCACTCCACCATAGGATAGTACTTGTGAACACAAGTACTGTCCTGTGGCAGAGTTATTTACCCAACAGCAGTGCATGTGTAGACACTGAGGGGACTGGCTGGAGCATAAGAGTGCTTCAGTGTGGGGGCTGCCTGCCCGCTGGCCCCACACTGAAGCACCCTTGTGCTCCAGCCAGCCCCTCCACAGCATGTTGAACTGGGTTGGAGCAGCCCTGAGCTGGCAGGCTAACCCCCCAGACCCCTGCCATCCAGGGCTGCTCCAACCCAGCTCAACATGCTGCAGTCCTAGGCACATGTGTAAATGCTGGATCTGGGAGCAATAAATTATGGTGCAAATTGTGCTGGAGTTTACTTATAAGCATTCATCCCACATGTAGGGGTGTCCACTGTTGTGAAGAACACATTTGGGTTTCAGGGGGAGTGGGTTTACTGGACTTTTACTTGGGTTACTCCTTCACCTCTAGTGCTGTACAGGGGCCTGCTTGACTTTCTTCTTGGGCTGTTCAGGAGCTGTTTTAGGAGTATCAAGCTGAATTAACTGATCCTGGTTGGAAGGCAGTCTGCTGCTTCTGACCCAGCCACCACCACCACGTGATCCCCACTACATTGCCACTGACTTGCCAAGGAATTGCTGCTGCTTCCCCATGGCTTTATTGCTGCTGACCTGCTGCTACATTGCCGCCAATAACCCCCACTTCCAGATTGCAGCTGATAACCCAGCTTTGCAATCACTTGGCAGGCCAGATCCAGCCTGTGGGTTATAGGTTAACAGCCCCTTCATGGGTAGATCTTGGTCCTCCTTGTCAGTGCTTGCTTATGATTGTAGAGTGTATTTGAAAAACACCTTAGAAATTATGGCTGTATTTCCCTCAGACTGAGAAAATTGTTCAAGGCTAAAGTATTTTATTACTTACATTCTCATTTTTTTATCATTTGCTGAATACACAGGAGTTCATTAAAACACTCAGACTGAACTTCTCAGCAAGAGAGAATAAATGTTGACTTTTTAATACAGTGTGATCTTATGTGTTTAGCCTTATGCAACCACCCTCTAATACATACAGTTTCTCTTTCATCATTTTAATAGGCCTTGATATTTGAGTACAAAATATGTCATGGCCAACTTTGTGTTGCCAAAGGACAGTTATTTTGGTGGTAATATTGGTTTCTTAATTGGAATTTTATTAGTTACCTTAACTGAGTTGCCCTTAACATCAGATGGTACTTTGGTAGCTGTACCTCAACATTACACCAAAATAAACAATAATTAAAATCCAAATGTTGTCTTTTAAAAGCTTTTTAAGATTCCCAGCTACTTAGTGTTTCCAATCTCCACCCACTCTCATGGACTTTAGCAGTTAAGTAGGGCAGCTGCTCTGGAATTATTAGTATTACTATTAATCATTTATCCTTTTTTCCTCAAATAAATAAAGCAACCTTTGCCATATTTTTCGTGTGAAATTTTGTATCTTATTAGCTAAATGATGGTCAAATCTTTCCTCTCTTTCTTCATGAGTTCTTAAAGTAAGTCACATCTGTTATGAAACCATTACAATTGACCAGAGGACAGGCATTAAAAATACATAGCATATTACAGTGCATCATTTATACTTAATATGTACAGTAGGTAATCATTTAAATAACTCACTTTGCCACATTTGACCCATTTAACTTGTATGGTTATTTCTTAAATGTGCCTTTTTGGAACTGCATTACAAAAGCAAAGCCTGCTTTCTCTTCATCCCTTCACCCCATGCCACTAATAAACTGTTTGGCAGCTGTTTTTTTCCCCTTTTCTATTCTTAGTTTAACCTGCGCTTTCCACTTTTTCTCCTTAAACTCCCCCTGAAGGCATTTCAAAATGCTGCATTGTATTTTTGAGCAAACTGTAACATCTGGTAGAGATACCACTTTAGCTTTTAATGTAATGTTCAGAAGGTTTGGACATGAAATTTATTTATGACTGTTCTTATGGAAGTCTTTTCAGTCAGCTTTCTAAAGAAATCTCCAAAATCTTGTTTAAAAGAAATAACACAGCAGTAGTAAATTAGGATCTGATCATAAACTTCTCTCTGATTTTGTTGACTATTGAAACACTTTTATATTTAAGAATTAGTGCTCATCAGTGCATTAGGGAATATGAATAACTCAGTAGCCTTGTCTTGAGATTTGCTTATATGTTAGGGCAAGGATTTCTTAAAGTGATATCTTTTATTGGACTAACGGTATTGGTATAATTGGGATATAGTTAGACAAGCTTTTGAATGCAAGACATGCTTTTTCAGGTCTCACCAGAACAAGTCAAGCACAACATAGTAAAAAACAGTTGCATGAAGTGGTGAAAGAAATTGCCAGGGGTAGCAGACACACAATTAGCAGAAGAAAAGAGACTGATTACTTGGAGAATAAGGTTTATAAAAAGGGAAGAGGGTCATTTTTACCTTTCATGTGTGGAAAGAATGCAGGAGCCACATAGATTATAATGTGCCATAAAACCAATACCAGTGTTAATTCCTTAGTCTTCAGTGTCCAGCCAGTATATGAATTTTTGTCCCCAAGTTTGCTTTTCAAATGTGTTAGGTAGATTTCTCTTGAGTATGAAGATAGTGAGGTAATAGAGGGCGTGGTTGTTCTGTAAGAAATGTGTTCCTAATAGTATATGTCAGTCTCTGTCCTTTATATTTTATTCTGGGAGAGTTCATTCTGGTATGTAATTGCTGTTCAGTTTCACCCAGAATGAAAAGATGGCTTCAGAAATTCATGCATAAATGTCTAGAAAGTAACAGACTTCCAAAAATCTGGAGAAAAGCTGATGTCATTGCTATCTCGAAACCCCATAAAACTCCAGAGGATCCAAAGAGCTACTGACCCATCTTCATTGTGTTACATACAAACTCATGGAGTGCATAATCTTGAATAGAATAGAGAACATAATTGATCCCTGGCTCCCAAAAGAACAAGCTGGCTTCTAGAAAAAGTGGTGTACCACCAACCAAGGTGCATTACTTACACCTGACGTAGAAAACGGCTTTGAAATGAGGCAGAAAACAGGCAAGGTTTTTATCAACTTCATAGCCACTCATGACACTGTATGGCATGTTAATGTTAAGCGTCAGTCCCATTTTCTTGTATGCCTTGGTAAGGACATTGACAATTGCCTTGAAGTTCTGCTTCTAAGTGAGCACACACAACAGCATCATCAGTGTACTGGAGCTCAATGATTGGGGTTGGGGTGGTCTTAGTTTTGGCTGAGATTAAACAGTTTACAATCCATTCAGGAGTTTAGCTCCACTCTGACTGGAAACTTGTTGGTGGTCAGATGTAGCATTGCAGAAACAGATATTGAGAGACTGTTGGAGTGATGATACAACCTTGCTTAACTCCCATTTTAACCTCAAAGGGATCTGTGATAGATCCATTACTGAGAACCACTACTCACATACCATCATGGAGCAAGTAGAAAATGGTGACAGATTTCGGTGGGCATCCATACTTCAGAAGGATCCTCCACAGAATTTTTTGGCTGACAGAGCTGAAAGCTTTTGTGAGCTCAAAGAAGCCCATGTAGAGCGGTCTATTTTGTTCATGGCATTTCTGCTGCAGCTGGTGAGCTATGAAGATCATATTAGTTATGCCTCTTGATGCCCTAAACCCACACTGAGATTCTGGGAGGAGCTATTCCAGAAGTGAAAGGAGATGGTTCAGGAGCGTTCTTGCAATGATCTTTCCTGTGGTGAACAGAAAGGTGATTTCTGGTAATCCAGATCAATGGTGAGACTCTGGAGAACTCTGAGTATTTCCCATACCTCACATATGTAAGTGCAGCTTTTGGACACCTGAAGAAGTGAGTGTTCAAAGATCATGATGTCAAATCCAAAACCAAGCTCATGGTTTATCAAGCAGTTGTGATCCCCACATTGCTGTATGGAGCTGAGACATGGACAACATACAGGAGACATCTAAAGTTGTTGGGGAAGTACTATCAACATTGCCTGTGGAAGATCTTTCAAATGTAGTGGGAGGACAGATGCACCAATGTTAGCATCCTCCTGCAAGCAAACACCATGAGTACTGAGTCAATCATCTGACATCAACTTCATTGGGATCCGGATGTCTGTCCAGACTCCCAAAGCAAATTTTATACTCCCAGCTCAGCCAAGGCATACGGTCAAAAGGAGGAAAGAGAAAGCACTTCAGGGATGTCCTCAAGGCCAACTTAAAAAAATGCAAGATCAATGTCAACTCGTGGGAGACTATTGCCCAGGACCACTCCAAATGAAGGAAGACTCTTCTTCAGGGATCTTAGTACTTTGAAATCTCATGACAACAAAAGGAGATGAAAAAGTGGGAGCAGCAGAAACAGTATGTCTTGGATTCAATCAAGAATCCAGCTCTAACCACCCTATACAGAAACACATGTCTGAGCTGTAGTAGACTCTGTCAATCCCAGATATCCCCCGTGAGCCATCTTTGGACACTCAGATAAGACAATTGTGGAAGACAATCATCTTTGACTGTGAGGGCTTGCTGAAGAAGAAGATGGTGTCAAAGCCTCAAATATAAACTGCACTCTATGATATCTGACAGCAAGCTATGCACTTTTATCATGAATATGATCTTCAGTAGATCATTCAAACTCACTGCTAGCTAAGGAGAAAAAAGCAGAGTACAAAATCTCAAGAATGGAGACCCCCAAGAGTCAGTTTTTATACCAATACTTTTCATTGTATATATCTCAGACTTCTTGTATAAAACATCTAAGCAATAAATGTACCCTGACAATGTTGCCATAGTAGCCCAAGGAATAGATGTGCAGATACTTAGCAATGATTTCCATGTCAGTACTCAGTATCTTTTCCAGTTCTGTCATAAGTGTTGTTTAAAGTTGAGCATCAATAAATCAGTATCTTCACTCTGCCACCTAGACAGTTGTCAAACCACAAGCACTTTGAATATCAGAGTAGGCAACCATGTCCTTCCCCATGAGCATACCCCAACCTACCTATGAGTCACATTAGACCATTCCCTCACCTATAAGTCGGGACCTATTTAATTTGCAGTATTGCATATTTTGTGGAAACTGCAAAATCTAGAATTGTCTGCAAAATCCATGAAATCAACAAAAAATATCCTTAATAAAATTCTGGTTCCCCAGTAGGAGTCAGTAGTCTTCACTGCCAGGAGGGGCAGGGGCTGGCTGGCAGGGTGTACAAAGGGCAGCAGACAAGATGGTAGCTGCCCCTCATCTCTTCTCCCCCCATTGGGGCCTTTCCACCAATCAGCACTGAGGGGTGGGGCTGCCTTGAAATGACAGCAGAATTAGAACTTTACACTGTGATCCACCTGTAAAAATTGGTAAGTTCCCTCAGTGATTTTGGTAATCCCCTACTTATAAACATCACATTCAGAAGGGTTGTGTAACAGGGAACCCTAGCCCTGTTACTAAGAAACAGGGTGGTCCCTTTAAATCCAGAACCTTCCAGTCACAGCTGGCCAGTCAAGTAGGGGTTAAGGCTCAAGCCCTACCAGCTGGTTAGGAAGAGAAAGGCCAGAATCCTGCAAATGGCAAATGGAGAAGGCCAGAGGGGCAGCAGGGAGGGGACTCCCAATGACCATGGTGCCCCGGCTGCAGTCTCTGTCAGAAGACTACATCATGCTGTGAGCCATCCTCATGATCATCTAAAGTAAGCAGGCATGTTGCCTCTCTTGTTTCTGTATTATCATTTTTCCATTGTATGGCCTTAGAAGCCTATGTTTTGTGTTGAATGTTAAGACCGGTGGTTTGGGTGAGGCTATTTGGGGAAGGAGGAGGCCTCAGTGGGGGCCCACTGCAGTGTGAGGACCCCAGCACCAGAGAGGGCACAATATTCGGGGGTGAGCTGACCCTAGCGCTAGAGAGGGCACAGTATTCGGGCGTGAGCAGACCCCAGTGCCACAGAGGGCACAGGAGCCCGAGTGAGTTTTTTTTGAGAGCTAGAGCCTGGGAGTCAAACCCTGATTAGTGGGTTTTTTGACTGACAGGCCTAGCTAGAGAGAGAAGGGGTAGGTCCACAGCAGCTGAGACCCCAACATAAAGAGGAATTTAAAAATACCATCTGCGAGGCTTGGGCTGTGGTGTAGGGGAGGAATGGAGCCGCAGATAGCGCCCCCTGGCATCGGGCCATACAATGGGCAGCCTCCCATTTAATTAACAACAATTAATTAACAACGAGTCATGGCAGGCGAGAAGATGGGCGTCTGGCCCATAACAGGTGGGCAGGGCCACCAGTAGATGGACCCCGAGCAAGCCCTCCCCATTACAGGCTGCAATAAAGTCTCTGCATAGGTAGATGCCTTTAGCCAGCATGACATGCAATGCCAACTTCAGAGTTCTCAGAACCACTGCACTTGCAATGATATATGACCCAGCAAGATATTGCGCTCCTGTATTGTTTAGAAGTTGTCAC
>NW_017729001.1:22486387-22505817 GCF_001723915.1 Gavialis gangeticus
AGCAAGATATTGCGCTCCTGTATTGTTTAGAAGTTGTCACACTAAGAAGCTCGACACTGTATTTAACAGTGCACTGAGACTCATAACAGGCTGCACAACTTACACACACCCAGATGTACTCCATGTACTCTTGGGCATTAGACCAAGTGATATAAGAAGACAAACCCTAACCTCATTACTGGCCATAGAGGCAAGACATAATGAAAATCACCCGCTCCATCAACTATTAGCTGAAGACCTGAACAGGTGGAGGCTTAAGAGGCTTAAAAGTTGTAAACCATTAGTACATGACGCCTACAAGCTCCTGGAAGAGATTGGGGATGCTGAACCAAACCTATGGGCAGCAACAGAGTGGGCCAACTGCTGGGAAAGGTCAGGCTTATTCCTACAGCCTTTTACACCAAACAAATCCTGCATTGGGCATGACCTTGACAGAGAAGCATGGTTTAAGCTGAATAGACTGAGTTCTGGATATGGATACTTTAAAACAACACTTCACAAGATGAACATCTTGCACAGCCCCCTGTATGAATGTGGTGTTGAACAGACAGCACAGCACTTCATCAAAAGTTTCAATCTTTACAAATGCCCAGAGGGGGTAGATTGGAATCCACGCATTGACCAGACACTGGCTTATAGGTTTGGAAGTTGATATCTGACACCATACTACATAAATTTCACTCACGTAATGGCCATGAGGTCACTTGGTGCATTCGATCAGGCCTGGGTAGGAACTATGGAATCTGATAGTTTTGTCATGGGGGTGTTCAATGTAGTGGCAGTGGAGATGTGTTGACAGGTTAAGTATTTCTTGCCAAGGTAAGGCTGTGTCCCACCTGATGTCTGTTGGGCAGTGGGAAGTTTGCTTCTGATGTTGAGTTGGGAAAGATTAGGGGGTTGTTTGAGAGGCATGACCAGAGGGGCTGGAAATATTTCTCTCAAGGTCTGATCTTTTTCAAGTACAGGCTGTAGTTGTTTGTTGATTCTTCTTATCAGTTGCCTTGTGGGATGGTATCAGGGTTTATGGTTGCGAAGGTGGGGGCGTTCTTTTTGTGTTGTAGCAGGTTGGTGTGGCATATTTGGATAGCCTTTTCAAATGTACAGTCCATTTTTCTACTGGAGTATCCTTGTTGTATAAAAGCAGATTTTAGGCTGGCCAGGTGGGCATTACAGTGCTCTCCTCAGAGCAGATGCAGTAGCATCTGAGGGCCTGACTATAGATAATAGCTTGTTTGGTGTGCTTAGGATGATTACTAGTCTTGTGGTCATATGTATGGTGATCTATGGGTTTTATGTATATAGTGGTTTGCAGGGTGCCATTCTGGATATGCATTATAATGTCCTGAAAGCTGATGTTAGTACGAGTGGAAGTCAGTAAGTGAGTCCAGGTGTTCAGGCCAAATAACAAACACATCATTTATGTAATGCAGATGTAGTGCAGGTTTGATGGTGCATTTTTTCTATAACTGTTTCTTCCAGGTGGCTAATGAAGAGGTTGGCATATCGAAGGGCCATCTCCATGCTCACAGCTGTGTCCATGGTTATATGTTGGAGTCAATTTGAGTTATTTCTCTGTAGTATGCCTTTCTGACAATTGACTGGAGGTCCCTGCAGAGAATTTTTGTAAAGAAAATCTTTCAAAATATGGCCTTGTTCTCTGAAGATAAACTGGAATACTGGTGTCACGGAGGGGGCCCTAGGAGCGGCCGTGATCCTGCTAGCGCCCCCTGCCGTGCCAAATTAGGAGATCCAGCACCCTCTGATTCTCGCCCGCCACGTCTTGGTCGTATATAATTTAATATGGGAGGCTGCCTTTGATCTCCTAGCACTGGGTGTTATAATTGTCTGGGCTCCTACTCTCTATGGGTGACCTGTTGCACCCCAGCCTTATGGGCTATGCATGCCTCCTACCTCCCCTTTAGCATGCCCCAAGCCTCGCAGCTGTTCTGGACGTTGTCTGGTCAGTTGTTCCTTGCCGGGCACCCTGGGCTAGTCACGCAACCAACGCCCTTCCTCGGGTGCCCCTGGGCTTGTCACGCAACTGACGCCCCTTGCTCTGGCGCCCCTGTGTTCGCTAGCTCTCTTGGGCCGGCACCATAGGCTGACTCCTTCAGGAGCCTCCTCAGTATGCTCGCCCTTCTGGGCTTCTCAATAAGCTTGCCCTTCTCTGGGGCTTCCTCAGTAAGCCCGCCCTTCTCCGGGCTGCTAATCGCACCCTCACCCTTCTCTGGGGCTTGTCCCACACTTCTCGTACCCTCGCCCTTCTCTGGGGCTTGTCCCACGCTTCTCGCGCCCTCGCCCTTCTCTGGGGCTTGTCCCGCGCTTCTCGCGCCCTCGTTGTATAAGCCCGGTCGTGCCCCTCCCGGGGTTCGGCTAGTGTACTCGCCCTCTTCAGGCTCTCATCCGCACGCTCTGGCCCTGCCTCAGACCTCTAACCGCGTGCCTGCCCTACTCTGGCCTTGTACCCTCACCCGCGCGCTCGGGCCTATACACGCGCTCTCCGCGCTATCGCCCTCTCTGGGTTCTGTACCCCGCTCAACCGCGCTCGGGGCTCAGGTGGCCTGTAGCCGTGCCTGGCCCCCTGACCCTTCTCGGGGTCTTTCGCCTGACTAGGCAGAATACCGCTCTCGGGCTGAGGTCTCAATCCCACACACTGCACCCCACCGGTGCCAAACAGCCGTGCCTCCCTGGCACTGCTCTGTGCCCGAACAGGGCACCCAGGAAACCCCCCAGACTACTGGGGATCTCCTGTGAGGCCTCCTCACACCCCTACAGCCTCACCCGGTCCTCCGCTAATATATACAATGAACTAAACCGAACCATAAGCCAACCGGCTGTAACAGAACAATAAGCCTACCGGCTATAACGCACACTGTGGTCCCACAGGCTTCTCCTGCCCAGCCTCCCGGTCAAGGTTCTCTCTACCCTGGACCATGATGTAGCTGGTGGGTCTATCAGTCTGCTCCACCCAGCTCGACTCCGCTGCAGAGCTCTTGCTCCTCCGGCAGCCAGAAGGTAACTCCCTGCTAGGCTCCGGCCTGGGCTGTTTATAAAAGCCAGGCCCTGCCCCTTTCTGGCCATGTGACCTGCTCTGGTTGCCCCAGCAACTAGCACCTGAGCTGCCCTGGCCATTAGCATATGCCCTAATTCCTACTTAGGAACGGG
Source organism: Gavialis gangeticus (assembly GCF_001723915.1). Taxonomy (NCBI): domain Eukaryota; kingdom Metazoa; phylum Chordata; order Crocodylia; family Gavialidae; genus Gavialis; species Gavialis gangeticus. The sequence continues at coordinate 22,489,553 of NW_017729001.1, forward strand.
GCACCCGAGTGCCCCCGTGACAACTGGTTATAATTGAAGAGTGAAAAACAAACTTTGTTTCATTCAGACTATTAACTTGGAAGCCAAATAAATCATCAGTTTCAGTCAAACACTCAACTGTTGAAATTAAGGTGATACATGCTTCACTTATCGTTTGAATTTTGATCATAGTTAAACAATGCAATAAAGGCAATGACAACTGAAATGCCATGTGGGTGTTGTAAGTTCACAATTACTTTAAAATAATATTAAACACAAAAGGCTGCAAAATTGTCCAGGCAAGAATCATTTCCAAACTTAGATGACTAGTCAAAGGAAAAGATTTCCATTATTTGACCCATTGCTTTAGGGCAAGCACTTTGTCCACTTCATTTTTGCTATAGCAAGTAAGCATAATGCAGCTTCTATCTTGACTAGAGCTTTGAGATTGCCAAAAGAATTACCCATCCATAATAAACATCAACAGTAAATGCATTTGCTATAACCTTCTAGATTTTCTGTCCTGGATCATACTAGCAATACATTTATTCCAGTATTTTGTCTCTGACAGGGAGCAACAGCAGCAAATCCAGAGGATGCAACCCCCACATCCCACTCAACCCCCCTTCCCACTCCTCCACCAATCCAGTAAATGACGTTATTTAAGAATATCAGAATACTTCATAATTATATGGAACCACAGAAAATTGCCATCTACTTTTTCATTTAAAGGTAATAGTCTGAATAAATGTGTTAACAAAACAACATGATTTCTGTCTGGTGCAACAATCACACTTTGAGGCTGTAGATATGGTACATAAAGCTTATTTTTCTTATTTACACTAGTTCAGCACCTACTGGCCATTAGAGATAGGAGTGTTGTTGGTGTCTGCCCCCCTCCCCATTGGCCTTGCTTTTTTCAACCAGTACAAAGTACTAAGTCCAAAGGACTATCCAGTATAGTTCTTGCAGCTGTAGCAGGAAAGGAGGGGCAGCAAGGGATACTGCAAAAATACAAAGCGCAAAGGAAATAGATACCTGATGGGAATTAGATAATTACTCATTGAAGGAGCATGCTGTAGCAGAGGTGTTGACATTATTAGCCACTGAAGGATCATGTGATTGCATTTCTATCCTCTGGATGATGCCTTACCCTTGATAAATGGAAGAATATAGAATTACAACAGTATATTGACAACACTTCCACCATCCAAAAGCATTTCTTACTCAAGTGAGCATACAAAGAGAGGAATTGCTGGCTAAGACAAGGCATCTCCCTTTTGTACTAAACCAACAAGAGGCTAGGTTGTGACTTCAGTCTTAGCCCTGAAGAAAGCAGCATGCCAGGAGCTGCCAGTGGTGACACTGTTATTCAGAGTCAAAATTCACCCCCTGCTTCCTTCTTTTAAGTGAGAAGGAAATGTAAGGGTGAAGGTGGGGTATTAGTGGGTTAGCAGTTCGCTGTTATGCTGTAACAGTAGCCAGTTACTGGTGTGACTGAGCAAAGCATGTAAGCATGCACTTAAATCCAGTTGACTTCTGGGCACTCAGTTGGCACCGTTGTTCTTTACAGAGCATGGTGCATGCACCGGTGAGTTCTTTGATGGCTGCTGAATCTGATGCACAAGTGAGAGTCCCACCCATAGGTAAGGCACTCCCATGCACTAGCAATGCTCTGAATCCAAGCTGCAAATTCTTTCCTCCTGTGTTGATCATCACAAAACTTGATCCAGTCTGCCTCACAGCACCTCGCTCCATCTGCAAGCTGAATCCGCCAAGCAAAGTGATATTCTGCACACCTTTCCCAATCATCCACAGAGATCCAAAGGATGCTAAGTCATCTTTGCCAAGACATCTTCTGGGTACTACCTCAATACTAATACTAAGAAAAATATTGTGTGAGTTAGGTGACCAGTTACACAGCATGAATAACATGTACCAGATACCCAATGAGACCAGCTTCGAGCCTGAAAATTATTCATCCAAAGTAGTATAGTTGAAATTCAGTCCATGCACCAGGCAAGCACAAGTTTTATGAATGTCTTAAGTCTCTCATAAGACCATTTTATCTGTAGGTAGATCATACATATGCTATATGTTATTCCTCTTCATAGGAATGCATTCTATGCTGGGAAACACTTACAGAAAACACATGCCTGTTCAGAGAGTCAGGATCATTTTGAAAAACTTTCATGAACCAAAAAACATATTATGTCCATATTATCATGGAGATTATCAAGATGAATAGAATGATAGATTCTATTCAGCAAATATACAATAATTGCCATATTTTGTGTTAGCGTGGAAAATACATAAAAAAATGAACTCAGCTATTTTCCTGGTTAAAAAAATTGATGCCAGTCGTATGAAATAATGAATCAATGAGTAAGATATCAAGAACAGTTTTTTCTAGGCAGCAGGTATGGCAAAAGTTTAGCTCTGTTCAGAAGTACACTGCATATTGTGTGGATTATGTCCTTCTCAAATGATTCTTTATTAGGGAAGATTAAAAACTCAGATGCTGCGGGGTTGTTTTTATGTGCTACCTGTAGAGAAAAAGCAGATTAAAACAATACTGTGACAGCTTACACAAGGCAGGTTGAGTGGTGTTGTATTGATTATATTTCCACATTTTCAAGATGAAAAGATGCTAGCTTTGTCAATTCTACTTCCTTATTCAGACAGAGTGGAATATTTCATCTACTGATTTATGAGTAATTCCAAACTTTGAGCACAAAATAGAGCAAATCCAGAAAAGCCCAGATACTGTGTAGATATTCTATGTACATGTAACATGAAGATAAAATATTTAATGCACTCAGAAAGGAACGTTGTCCATCAAACTATATACATGGTGGTAAAATGCACCTTTTTTTTTAGTGACTCTGATCTACAATGAGGTACTTTGAGAAAAATACATGTGTACATTTAATCAACTTATTAGCAGAGAAGGATGTGTGTTAGGAAGCACTCTAGAGCTTTAAAACACATATTCTTACTAGTAAATATTAATTGAATATTAGTTGAATGAAAAACTAGTTGAATGGGGACAGCATGTTTGGCATTCTCCAAAAGAGACTGAAAGATTCTTTAAGCTTAACCTCTGTGCTTTAGATCTGGGACTAAATCTCAGATATAGAAGGCTCTTGCTCAATTTTCTGCCTAATTGTCTTAAAAAAATCTTCTAATGATTCCCTATTTTCTACTTAAACATAAGAAGCTAATGAAAATGAGAGTGAGTGAGTTGAACAGAATCATTGTGTAGCAGTAGGATTTTGCAAAATATCTAAGTAACTTAGGAGCTTGAATCTTATTGAAAGTCAACAGTGTCAAAGGATTTATATTCCTAAATCACTTAAGTGCTTCTGAAAATCCCAGTTTTAGGTGCAACTGAAGAATTAAATTTGGATCAATTTAAGCTGTCTAAACAAATTTCAGTTTAACTTGTGGGAATTGTGGTCATGCAAGTTGCTAAATCAGGACCTTAAGGAAAAAAAATGCTAACAACTGGTAACATACTATGTATTAAAATGCTTATTTTAATTTAGTGATGGACTCGTGGGGTGCATTCCCATGAGTGGGAACATGTTTCCCTGGGGACAAACAGCAGTGGCACAATGTGTGCTGCTCAGGGTTTGAACTACAGGAGAGCTTGGGGAGCAGGTTAGGGGGGCTGAGGACTCCCATAAGAGACGAGAGCCCCTATGTAAGATTTGAAAACAATCTGGGGGGGGAGGGGAGAGGTTCTGATTTTATTAGGGGATTGTGATGGTCAGCTCAATTTTTTTTGCAGACCCCCCACAAGAGTTAAAGCATAATTCGAACCCTGGTGCCGCTGTTACTTGTCCCCAGAGAACACCTATGCCACATGCACTCTGGCACAGGATACATTATTCCGGGTGGGGTAGGGGAGGCTGGGATCAGCAACTATGCCTACCAGGCTCTGTTTTTGGGTGGCATGTGCTGCTGCCATGTGCACCACCCCACTTTTTTTAGGCATGAATTTTTTTTACCCCAAAACCTGCTCCCTCCTGCCCCCCCCCCCCAACTGCAAATTAGCAGCATGGGGAATGCCTGCATGTGTGGCATACAGGCTGTACACACACACGGTATGTCTGCACTCATTTGGACGCGCCCATGATGGCTATTCCTGACAGGACAGATTAACAAAGAGGAGAGGGGATTATCAAACTGAAAAAGTTGTTAAGAACTACTATACATCTTCCATGAGGTAGAAGTCATAAAACAGTGTTACAGGGCAAGGGTTAGGGTCAGAAATTCAGCTGATGGGAGTATTTCTGTTGACATTAATGGTCTTATGAGCAGACCTTAATAATGTGTTTGAAGAAAGCCTTACTAAAACATTCAGCAACCTAAGGTGCATTAACAGCTACAGTGCTTAAACAATGAAAACAAATGCTACCATTTTATTTTTCTAAGCTATGTGACCTGCTGTGCCTGGCAATCTAAATGAAATACTTTTTGCTTTCAGCATATCCAGTATCCACCCACACCCTGGGTCATGCTCATCCCTGTTCTTACTCCACCTCAGTAACCACTCATCCTTAATTGGTGTAGGTTTTCATTGGCAACATCTATACGAGACGCTAACTGTGTAGTTGCTGCAGTGCACAGTTGCTGACTGTGCAATGACTACACAAGTACAAAATGACTGCACAGTAACCAGGATTACTGCCCAGTAACATCCTCGAATGGCTTTTCGGTGATGCTGGCTGTGCAGTAGCTTGTTATTACTGCACAGTAGCGTCACATCATGCTTTGTGCCACACAACACTACTGAGCTGTAGTAACAAGCTACTGTGCAGTCAGTGTCTCATGTAGAAGCGGCCAGTGAAAAAACTAAAAAAAAGGATCATTTCTCTGTTTCATAAGCATGCACTGGGAAGGTATAACTTATTTTGGGCAGCCCACATCTCCATTGCAAAAATCTCAGCCAATTTGAAAAATGTGTTCAAATCAAAATTAGTTTGTGTGTATGCTGAAATATTCTGAATTGTTCATGTAAGGGTTGAGAATGTCTTGTTTCTGGCTTAAATCAGAGGCTGATAGTCAACCAGTATAAATTAACAGAATTTTATTAACTTCATGTTCTGACAACTTAGACTAAGTTGGTATTTCCCCACTAATTAGCAAAAGTTCAGTGTTGAGGCTGTTCTCATGGTGGAAGCTTTCTGGTATGTGCCAGTGCTGGCAACCTCACAAGAAACTTTCAAGGCCTCCATTTTTGAAGGGTTAATTCTAAAAGCTAAGGAAGTCTCTGAATACATGATTTTGCTTTTGATTCTAAGTAAATCTGAACTCCAGAACTTTTGAGATTCAGCCATCTCTGCAGTAATATGTGTCAGGAAGATAAAACTCATTCAGATATCTGTAAGAAATTGGCTTGCAGCTAGAAGGGCCACTGAGGGCACTTGAGAGATCAAGAAAATGAAAGAAAACTATGAAGCTTTAAAAAATATTTTCGTGTTAATTAGCAATAATTATCATTTTTGTACAGACATGAGATATTCACCATGTTTGCCTAGCAATGAAAAATGTGAAATGGCTTTGCCTAGGAAACGTGAAATAAATCACTTTTGTTACTGTTCTGTTAAATGTGATGCAATCACCAATGTTGTTTCCTGTTTGCAATGCACCCAAATGCTCTTCTCTGAGGAAGCTCAATTATTCTAGCTGTATGTTCTAAATCTTTGTTTTTCAATAGCTAACATTTTTGATTGCAATAATAGTTCAATTTGCTGCAAACCTCTTTTTCATCCTATACTATAAATTGGCAGCATCAGTATGTAACAGTATTTTGAAGGTCGTAGATTTCAATTATACTCAGACCATGCAGGGGTACAAATTGCTTTAATCAGGGATGTGTGAAATGCAAGTATCCAGAATTAGTGAAGATCTGTATCATATAGTATCTACTTTTTAGTAAAGATTTCAAGAACAATGAAATTGTTTTGTCATCCACAGCAAGATAAAAAACACAGATACCGTCTCTGGAGACAAATGCTGATTCATTCCTATAATAAAGTGATAATAATCAAAAGGATGAAGCAAAATAGTAGTGCCATCCACCTGTGAAAAGGTGGGTCTGTATAAGAGTCCATCAGAATTTTTGGAATGCAAATTGTATGTGGGGGTCTGTATCATTCTGACATACAGTTCAGTGAGCGTACAGTTGGAGTATTCAAGCTCCTGTTGTGCAGTTGATTTCTAAAAGGTTTAGAATACAGTCAAGGAACTGACTTCCCTTACTTCAGACTCACTGGGAACCAGTAGCAGAGCTACCCTGTCAGTTGATCTTTTAAAGACCTAAGCCACATTTTTAAGAGAGGTCTAATTAGAAATGACATTTATATTATATAAATAATATAATATATAATATGTGTGTATAATATATATTGTCATAGAATCATAGAAAATTAGGGTTGGAAGGGGGGGCATTTAGGGACTCAGGAGGTCATCTAGTTCAACCCTGTGCTCAAAGCAGGACCATCCCTGACTAGATCATCCCAGCCAAGTCTTTGTCTAGCTGGGTCCTAAAAAACTCCAAGGATGGAGATTCTACCACCTCCCAGGTAACCTTTCAGTGTTTTACTATCCTCCTCTTGAGAGAGTTTTTTCCTAATATCTAACCTAAACTTCCCTTGTTGCAGCTTGAGACCATTGCTTTTTGTTTTGTCATCTGCCACTATTAAAAACAGTTCAGCTCCATTCTCTTTGGAACCACCATAGATGAAGGCTGCTATTACATTTCCTTTCAGTCTTCTCTTCTCTAGACTAAATAAGCCCAGTTCTCTCACCTCTTTTCATAAGGTATGTGCCCCAGCCTCCATTATCTACACACACCCATAATATAATTCTAAATCTGCCAGTTCTTCCTTTGGACACCTCCAAAATCATTTCTCTGATGGTCATGACATCAGAACCCAAACCAAATTTCTTGTCTACTCGGCTTTCGTCATCCCTGCCCTGTTGTATGGATGTGAAATTTGGATGAAATATTGGCAATAGCTAAAAGTTTTGGAATATTACCATCATTGAAGTCTTTGGAAAATCCTTCCATTGGAAGAATCCATTGGAAGAATAGGGGAACAAATATCACTGTCCTGGCTCAAGCAACCACCAACATTGAAGCCATGATTACATGGCGTCAACTCCATTGGTCAATATACATTATAAGGATGCCTGAGAACTGTCTCTCAAGACAGGTCTCATACTCCCAACTCAGTGATGGTCACTATCATAAAGATGAGCAAAAAAAGATTCAAGGACAACTTGAAGACCAATTTGAAGAAATGCAATATTTTCATTAGTACCTCGGAGACTCAAGCACTGAATTGTCCCAATGGTGCTGTGAAATATAAGTAGGCATTGGTTTTTTCAAGGAAATTCACCTCACTATGTAAGTGGATAGATGAGAAAGACAAAAGGAAAGAACTGTGACCCAACAATATTTTCCTTCCTCCCAGAATCATTTGCCATGTCTGCAGTTGACCACATGGATTTCAGATTGCCCTCCTCAGTCATCTATGGAGTCACTGATGACTCCCCTATTTACTAGAAAATTGTCACCCTCATACTGAGGGACTGTTGACAATGACGATGTTGGCTAATGGCAGTTCAGTCAGAATCCTGTTGGTTTAAATGGGAAGAAGCTCTTGGTGGAACAATAGGCCCTTAGAATTCATTTTGTCACTTTTGATTAATCAGAAAATGAATTTGTATCCTTTCAGATATGTTGCAATACATCTTTCTCAATCCCCAAGTGTGTTTTTGTGGTGGTGGTGGTGGTATAGCCCCCAAGAGGAGAGTTGGTCAGAATTTTTTACTTAAAACTTCATGTTAAAAAATACTTCTTTGTTGAAACTCACATTTCACAGAAGCATATTGATAGAAATTCTTCTTACCCATGATGGAATTTCCAGGAAACAAGTAAATTCCCAGAAGCACTAATAATCTAGTGCATATAACACTCTTGTAGGATGTAGAAGATGCAAGGTCAAGTGCTCGCTTTGCCTGATTCAGAAAGACCCCCCCCTCTTTCCCCCCACCCGTCACTTTTGTTGAAGCTGTTCCACTTTTATAAAAGTAATTATATATTAATTTGGCCAGAGAGTTAGAGGCTGACTCTATAGTTTTGTGGTTCAGAATGAGGCTCAGAGCAGAGACTTGAATGCTAATCTCTGCCATAACCTCCAGGCTTTTCTGGGATAGCACTCTCTCCCTGGTTTTTTTTGAGAAAATGAAAAATGAAATATCTTATCTGTGTCCCACAGAAGAATGAAAAGAAATCTCAAAACCTTGACATTTTTTTGCCAATCAAAATTGTTTGGTTTTGTTCATCCCTACCTAGGAGAGACACTGAAGGTCGTAGCTTAGTATTCTCAGGTCCCATTAATGCCTGTTCACACCTAGAGTGCTTTTTTCACTGTTAAATTAAACACATTTTAAAAAATGTTGATAGTGAATTACATGTGTTGTGATCCATGTTATCAAAGCCATTTCTATGTTTTTTTCTTCTTCTCTCGACTAGCTGTGGTAGAATTTGTTGCTCACATGTTGTTATGTTAAATGCTAGTGCAGCAGTGCATACTCTTCTTTGCATCCAAACCAAATCATGGCAATGCTCCAGCTTTACTGAATTTTGCACATGAGCCATAATAGCTGAGACAGACAAGGCTAAACTCTGCCATTCATGGGGCATATGTCACTGTCCCCAAGAAAGTAATGTTAATGGAGTTTGCATCTGCAAGTGTGTAAATATGCTAGACATTGCTGTATGTCAGGGCATTGCTATGTTAAAGGGTATGAATGTACAGTTAAATTTCTGGCCCTAGTTCTTGCCCTGTAACATTATTTTATGACTTATACCTCATAGGAGTTTTACAGTGGCTCCTTGAAACATTTTGGAAATGAGCCAGACTAGGGTAGCAAACTGGCAGTATTATTATGATCATACTGTTATTAAATTCCAATATAGTTTCTTTTCTGTCAAATCTGGGCTGATTTTAAAATAAAATGGAAAAGAATTTTGTTAAATCAATCATCAATAAAGTAGGAAGAAGCTTCATTTATTTTACATCCTCTCATTTCTCCCAAGTGGTCCATGTCCTAAAGGCAGCATTGCCAATGGATTAACTGAAATTTCCCCTGTGGAACCAACACAGTTGTTCCAGGGTTGGTGGTATTCTTTCCCATCTTACATACAGAAGACTGATAGTTTCTAAGTGTTTATACTCAGTTACGCATACGGAAGAGCGTAACTTGCTTTCCCAGACAACAGATGCCTTTTGCGACAGAAAATTTGCTTGTCAGGCAAATCTACCTGATACACAAAGCTCTTTGAGAATATTGATTATCATCAGATACAAAATGATTCTTTTAGATCTTCAAGCAAAGTAGTTTTGATGTGACAATCCAACATGGAACTTGTGAAGAGGTACTAACACAAAACGAGGATGCAGGAGCAGAGAAACCAATCAAGCTGGGAGAGTGGCAATTCAGGAGCAGCTGCTCCCTGCTTATAAAAGAGCCCAGGGTGGGGCCGCATGGCACGGAGGATGAGATGGGAGTAAGAGATGTCTCCTGAGAGAGAGAGAACAGAGAAGATTGTGGAGTTGGGGTGATTCTAGAGGTCAGTCCAGTGTGTAAGAGAGGGCTGGATGAAGGAAGGGAGACTCTGGAGAATGTAAGTGAACGTTAATAGGATCACAGCAAAGAAAAAAATAGAGGAGTAGGAAGAAGAGAAGCTGTGAGAAACAGAGGTGGGGCGGATACTCTGAAAAAAAAAAAAGAGAAAGTAAGAAAGGAAAAAGAACAAACATGTTGGGACACCTTGTTTTGATTTTGTTGAAGTTATTGACTGCTCAGCGAGAGTGTTTGATTATAAAATAAGTAAGAATGCAGGAGTACCTACAAAAGTAAAACTGAAAGTGAAAACTTCGGGACAATTCAAGACACGGTTTTGAAAGTCAGTTTGATTAAGCTGTACATCAATAAAGAAGAAAATGTCCCAAAGGTGTTTATGAAAGACAAAATATATATATTTTATATATACAAAAAATATAATAGTCTTGTAATAGTTATGAGTGTGAAGGAACAAAAAGAATAATAAAGAGAATCATTTGACTACAGCAGACTGTGTTTTGCGTATTAACCTAAATTTATGCATTGGGTAAGAAAGACAGTGGGAATGTGGGGCCACTGATAAAATTGGTTAGAGATTGCCAATAGGCTACTGCGGCAAATAATACCTCCCGACTAATAAGATGAAGATCAATCAAGATGTGGGAGGCAAGAGTCGAAATCAATGCATGTGGTCAAGCCAAGGCAGTCAGAGAAACCATCACAGAAATGAATACAGAATACAAAAGGATAGTTCTTTACAACCTCTTCTTTGATCGAAACTGCTGGAGGGACATGAAATATTTTCAATAAAAGGGGACATTTTATTATTATTATTATTATTATTATTATTATTATTATTATTATTATTATTATTCTCTTCTCTAAGAGAAATGGATTCCAAATGTTTTCAGCAATTCATTTTAACTTCTGAGTGAATTCGCTATGTAGCACTGTTCTTGCTATGATGGTCCAGGGATATGTGAATACGATTAATTTAGAAATATTTTTGATTGGACAAACTAAGTAGTTGGGAGAGATGGTTAAGATAGTGTCAAGACCTCTCTCAGATAACTCCTGTTTAAACCACTGAGTTTACTGCTGCAAATGACTATGGAATTTGTGTCCTGAAGGAGTGTGTGCAAATAGTAATGAATAGGGATCTGGCTAAATCAGTCCAAAGTGAAAGAAAAATTGTGGGCCATTTCTGGTGCACAGCACCGTTTTCTGTAGTATTTTTGTGGTGACCACCCCTGCCCCCCACTGGTTGGCCAAGGGGCACCAGCAACCCTGCCTGTCACTACTGATTGGCCAAGAGGGCTCCCCATTGTGTGACCCTGCCCCTTGCTGCTGATTGTTGGAGAGGGGCAGAGCTGCACAATGGGCATCCCTCTTGGCCAATCAGCAGTGAGGGGTAGGGGGGCAACTGCCATCTTTGTTGCTCCCCTTCATGCTGGTGGCTCCCCATCCTGCCACCTCTGGTGAGCTGTGAGGCTGGGCCTAAACGGTCCTGAGGACCACTGGCTCCCACTGGAGAGCTAGCATTTTATTTTTAGTAAGTCCTTCCTCCCTCCCCAGCATTTCTGTGCCAAAATCATGGGGACTGACATTTTGGTACGGTTCACAGAAACCGCTTTTTTGTGGTTTCCATGAAGAATGTGAAATTGCAAACATGGTAGATCCATATTAATGAAAACTTAAGACCATACCCCAATTTTCAAGCACCTGTGTTTTTAACTAGCAATTCAAGTAACAAACACAGTTTCAAGGACAAACAAACAAACAAAAACCAATCCCCACATAGAACTGCTTGTAATAAATCCAAAAAGTTATTTTTTAATGTGTCATAATTTCGGAAAACAAATCCATTAGCAGAATCCTTAAGTTTCTTGAAGATATTTCAGAGACAGAAAAAGAGGTTACACTTGATAAATTGTTTATTGTTTACTCTGTGTCAATTCACTGCATGAACATTTATTCCCTTCCCTGTTTTTATCCTTTGACATTAAAAAAAGTTGTCAAGTAAGCAACCTTTTGGAACTTATTGCTATTGATTTTTCATTTTAATCCTCAGAGGGAGTTTTAGTGTTGACTTTGATTTAAAAATTGCTTTATAATTTTAGCTTAGGTTTCTCCGGAGTATTTTTCCCCTTATATAGTGATTCTGTTTCCTTACTGGGTAAAAAAAACTTATTTTTTCTTATTATTTGTTTTATTTTTTAAAGGGTTTGCAGTGGTGATGTATGTTTTTCATGAATTGTTTATGTTTGTTTTGGGAGTAAGGCATTTTCATTCATCAAGCCTATTTAGTTGATTGGGCTCTAATTGTATAGTTCAAGTTAAATTACCTGATAAATTTAACAATAGCTATGTTTTAACCATGTACAGTCAGAGCATATTGTTATTACAGAGGGCTTTGCAGTCTAATTATGCACAGAATAGTGTTGTTATTCATAGAGATCTCATGAGGCTCTTTAACATGGAACACGAAAGGTCTTTTTTTCCCATGGACACTGAACACATAAATACTTTTTTAAGAACCCAGAAGAGGCCAAAGTCCTTTCAAGAAACTGTAAACTACAGATTATATTCCAGGGCTAACCCATCGCTATTAATTGAAAGGCACCCAGCACAGTAGCATTACTGTGGAGTGTGTCGAGCACCCACTCCAGGTACCAAATATGAGGGCAGAGAAACCACAGCTCCCTGGGACCCCCGTGCAGCTGCAGTAACAGTGTGTGTGCATGCCACACAGGGCAGGGAGCTGCCTCTCCGTTACTCCAGGATGTGTTACCACCTACAAGGCAGGGAGCTGTCCCCACTCTTTAGTTGTATACCACCAGACAGAAGCAGGGAGCCAGGCCTGCTGTCCCTGTGTGAAAAGTCAGTCCTGGGGCAACAGGTCCCAGCACATAGCACCAAAATGTTTTGAAAGATGATGTTTTTCTCTCATCAAAGGTTCATGAGTATCCTAATTATGAAATCTGTGCTCTTCTTAAAATACAGCTGCTGCACAGCTAGCTGGGAATTCTCAGGCCCAGTCTCCACTGGTTTTCAAAGAGCTTTTGAAAATATTTGCTGTGTTTAATGTATTTCAAGGGGTAATCTCTGGGCCTTCTGTGCTAACCACTACATCCCTTGCATTTCTACAAGCAGCTTTCTGTAGTTGTGTGTTCCGACCAATAATAAATGATAGTATAAATGTGATAGGCAGTTTTCAGATGTAAGCACTCAAGAAAATTTTCCCATTTTCCATGCCTTAGGTGTAGCCAGATGAAGAATTAGGTAGCCTGACTTAAACCTCAATGTATATTGTAGCTTGCATGATCAGGGGGCAGCAGGGCAGGCCCTACGAGGACAGGCTAAGGGACCTGAAACTGTTCAGCCTCCAGAAGAGAAGGCTGAGGGGGGATCTAGTGGCCTGTTACAAACTAGTCAGAGGGGACCAGCAGGCACTGGGGGAGTCCCTGTTCCCCCCGAGCACTACCAGGAGTGACTAGAAATAACGGTCACAAGCTGGCAGAGTGTAGATGCAGACTAGACATCAGGAGGCGCTACTTCACTGTCAGGGCAGCTAGGATCTGGAACCAACTTCCAAGCGAAGTGGTGCTGGCTCCTACTCTGGGGGTCTTTAAGACAAGGCTAGATGAACACCTTGCTGGGGTCATTTGACCCCAGTACTTTTTCCTGCCAAGGCAGGGGGTCGGACTTGATGATCTGCTCAGGTCCCTTCCGACCCTACAAACTATGAAACTATGAAACTGGCTGCCCTGCTCCATAATCCTAGGGCTAAGCCCAAGTGACACATAGCTTTTCTCTTTATTCAAAGCATATTTCAAGCTTTAGGGAAAGAAGAATCTAATTAAATACTTGTACTGGAGGGGAATGGAATATCATTGCATGTTAAGGAAACTGTGGAGGGAATAAATCAAAAGTAAAAGAAACAATTGTCATTTTGTCCCAATCAAATCTAGGTCTAAGAATGCCATAAAAAAAACAAAATATGGACCTGCTTATGATAAAAGGTACAGACAGAAATTACATTTGTTGTGCGATTGGCTCCTTGAAAGCACTCTACAGCCATGGCCAAACAGAAGAGCACTCCAATCGTGCAACAAATTCACCTGTTCCAGGAGGGGAGGGGGAGATGGCAGGGAGGGAGGTCTGTTCTGAGGTTTTCCCTACTGCACTGGAGGTGGGGGTGGGATTGGAGCCTCCCTGAGATGAGGGTCTCCAATCCACTCTCCTCCCACCCCCAGCACAGTTGGGCATACCCCAGAACAGACCTCCCTTTTCTGCCTTCTCCTCCTGCCTTCTCCTTCTCTCATCCTGAGACAGCACCAGGGACGGAGTGGTGGGGGGTGGGGGCTGCAGGGACAGTGGAGCTAGGGGAAGAGGCTGCAGACAGGCAGCCTCCCTTGCTGGATTGGCTCCAAAATGGAGCTCAATCTCCCACCCTCCTGACCCAACAGCTAATGTCTTTTGGGTCAAGAGGATTGGTCTAACTCATGACTCTTTCTGTGAAGTGCCATGAGTTAGACCAAGGGTGTAGGTTATAGCTGTGTTGGTCTAAGGACATAGGCAGACAAGGCTCTTTGGGTAAATCTGATATCTTTTATTAGACCAGCTAAATAGTTGGAAAAAAATTTTCTTAGCAAGCTTTCAGGTTTAAAAACTCTTTGTCAGGCTGAGGAAGCATCTGCAGTTGATGTGTGCACTTCCCGGATGGAATTAATAGTAAAGAAGCTAGAGGCTGGTATGCATGCAAGAAAGGCAGTCAGTGAAGATGTAAATTGAGGAGTCAGTGGGAGACCGGCTGATGGGGTGGGAGGGAGATTAATGTAGCAGGTAAATAGTGAAGAGATACCTTGGGAGTCAGATGTGAGGCAGGTTATAATGTGCCATAAATCTAATCTATAGGGAATTGACAAAATACTTTTTACAGATAAGCCTACGAACTTCAGTTCAGCAACCTCCTGGATACAAAAAAAATCATGGATTAAATATAGACATTGGTTTTATGACACATTATCACCTGCCTGACATCTGACTCCCCAGGTACCTCTTCACTATTTACCTGCTCCATTCAACTATTACCTGCAAATTTTCAACTATTTAGTTGCTGTAATAAAAGATATCAGATTTACCCACAGAACCTTGTCTGCCTATGAGTTAAACCAGGGAGCTGCACTTCTGTCTGTGCCTAAGGAGAAAAGGTTCATGAAGAATAAATGTGCAAACAGTCCTCTCAGTTATAAGTAATATAATGCAGATTTTTCTGTGATTACGTTGGTTTGAAATTTCTACTAGAACACATTTTTTTTTAATTTAAAGCACATTATTTTGTATGTTCCATTTCGTAACAGAGAGCCTGGAGCTCCCTGTTACTTTAAGATAATAGCAGCTCAGCCAGGGTGCACTGATGACTAGGCAGGGTGCTGCAGGTCACCGGGGCAACAGTCTAAAGGAGCAACTAGCAGGCACCTGCAGGAAGTAAACTGACTGGAGATAGGCAGGGCCCTGAGAGCATATAAGCCCAAAACTGGGGCTGGCAAGGGGATATCTTCCTGGCAGCCACAGAACAAGGAGCCCCTGCCCAGTAGAGCAAGCTGAGATGCTAAGCCAACTGCTTTGCTGCCTACAAGAACAGTGAGGCTCAGGGAGCCTGCAAGAACAGTGAGGCTCAGGGAGCTCACAAGGAGCCCAGGATGGGAGGTATGCTGTATTAGTGAGTGAAGGTTTACACTCTTAAAGAGACAGAGGGCTTTTATCCCTTTATGTTGTAGCCCAGGGTCTTACATTAATGTTGTGTTTTCACCAGCGGTTTGGGTTGGGACTGTAAGGAGTGGTTTACAGAGGTACCGTTAGTGCCTATGGGACATTTGATAGCCTTAACCACTGTCAGGGGCAGGCTCAAAGCTTGAGCAGAGAGTGGGCAGAGAGTGCAAGGCAGCAACTGGGCAGGGGCCAAGAGCCTGGCACCAGAGAGAGGCACAGCCATATAGGGGCTCAGCAGACAGTGGCTAAGGGACCAATGACTAGACAGGACAAGTGAGAGCTAGTGCCTCAGAGCCAGGTCCAATACAGTGGGCCCAGGCTAGAAGGCCTAGCTAGATTAAAGGGGTGGAGGCTCAGGAGGATAAAGCTTCCAGAGGGAACAATGTTTTAGTAATATATGGGAGGCATAGGATGTGGTCTAGGGAGGGATTTGGAGCCACGTAATTAGCCCTTAAAGCTTTGGGTGCCCTGCAAGGCACAGTTGACCTGAGCAGACCAGCAAAGGGCCTGAGGACCAGTGAGGACCACTAGGGTGATGGAAAACCCTAGCAGGGGTTCAGCCAGACTGAAAAGGCCCCTGGGCAGCCTCCCTATTTGTTATATTTCTATCAAGGCATGGCAGGAAAGATGGGAAGGCATCCTAGGGGTAGAGTGCAGCACAGTTGCATAGCCATCAGCAGGGCATCACAGTCACCCCTGGGACTCCAACATGTTACACAGTTTTAAGAACAAAATGTGGTCAAACACGTGTGCTGAAGCAGGAGTGAATTTTTTTTTACCAGTGGAGCGGGAAGTTTCTTTGCCCAGGGTTCCAACATTGATATTTACACCTCTGAGACAGCATAAAACATAACGCCCCCCCCCCC
>NW_017729001.1:22506129-22537033 GCF_001723915.1 Gavialis gangeticus
AAAACCCCCCCCCCCCCCCAGAAAAACCCATGTTCCTTCTTGCCACCATCCAGTTATCACTATCCTTTCAAAAACCCAGGTAGATGTCCTCATTATTTCCATGGGAATAGACACAGTAATGCTATCATACCGTAACTTCTTCAGAAGTCAATTAAGCATATTATAATAAATAAGCATTTATAACACTCATGCAATCATATCATAAATGCATATTGAGAAGGTGTATGTCTGTTATGTTTTTTTGACCTGGTTGACTAAATTGGCCCTAACTCAAATACATTACCTTTACAGTTTCAGTTCTGAAAGAAATGTTCAGCTACTGAGATATATCACCTCTTGTTCCCCAGCAGATCTAAAAGTATGGTACAAGGTCCTTCTGGGTAAGGTTTGACATTTGTAACCCTTATTCTATTATTCAAAATGATAAGGATAATTCAGCCACAGCTTCACTTCTGCTACTTAATGCTAATAGAAGCTTCATTGCACGTTGCCAGAATTTTGTAGGCTTCTAGTGCCCTGTGCACCCCTCTATAAATTAAATAATCTCCTCCTCCATTGGTAAAATCTACTAATTGATGCCTCCTTGCTTAGCTTTTCTATATATGGCCAATTATTATGCATTTTTATTTAGATTTCTTTCTTCCTTCACTTTGACAGAACAGTGCCCAATGCCTATGAAATCTATGAAATTATGAGAAAGGGAGCTGGAGATTTTTTCCAGTTCAGATAAAGTGGACTCTGCAGAACAGTAATCAATGGGGATTTTTTTGTTTTGTCTTGCTTTCTTCTTTTTCTACTTGGAGTCCAGCTTGGAACTTAAAACATCAGAAGAAAGTAAAGAATATCCCTCTCCCCGTTGTGGCTTAGAGGTAAATATCTGTGTACGATACACTCATTTGATAATGTCAGCTTTTCCAATTGCTTGAGGCTGTCTTTAGTCAGTGGTTTTTCCTATCTCAACTCAGTATGGGATAGTATATGTAGTAAGCATTTGTAAAGATTTTTCTGCTTTCTTGAATGGTAGGTATTGGTTTGGCATGCCAACATCTACAAACACACCATTGCTTTAGATCTGTGTGCAGGGGAAACCTCACCCTTCCTGAATTGAACTGAACTAAACTGAAGAATTTAAAAACCATATCCAAGGCACAACCACCTTCTCTGCCAGATCCCTCTAGGGTGACGGTTCTCAACCGGTGGTCCATGGACCCCTGGGAGTCTGCAGACTATGTCTAAGGAGTCCATAAAAGATGACTATGATCAATCAAAAGTATCTGAATACTCACACTTACAATTTTTCCACCTCCATTCAAAATTTCCAACAAGGTCTCCACCTCCATTCAAAATTTTTTAGGGGTCCATAAATGAAAAAAGGTTGAAAACCACTGCACTAGGGCATTTCACAGTGCAAGAGTAGGGTGTTCTCATTGCAACTTCTTTCAGTTGCCAGAGCCAGTGTTTCTACTGAACAGAAAGCATCCTGTACTGCAGGAGCTGGTCCACAAATGCCTGGTTTGCACAAATGTGTGCACATGTGCTTTTGAAGTGGTCATCTTTTATACCAACTTTGCAAACTTGTCCCTTATATATGAATATTATCTTTGGTTATTTTGCATTTATTGACAGGGTTTCCTCAACCTTCCCCTAACCCATAGATAGCTAGATAACCCATATATATGTATGTATATGTATATATGTATATGTATGTATTCTATACATTAATTAATACATGTGTGTGTGTGTCCCGGGGGAGAATGGGGGAAAGAACCCCAAACAATAAACAGGGACCCCCTGGGGAGGGGGAGCACATGAAGAAAAGGGAAAAGACATAAAAATAACTCAGAGATTACTCACCGGCAGCAGCAGGACCCACGACGCAACTGGAGGGAGAGAGGAAATCTGCGCGGGTCATAAGCCGCGCCTTTATCCAGCTGAGACTGGTCGGTGACATCACTGGCAATCACCGGCTGGCAGGGATAAAAGGAACCGCCGGGGAAGATCTTGGGGAGGGCGGAGCAGAGACGGAGAAGTCTCTGACACTGGGCACTGCTCATAGTACCTGAACAGCGAGAGAGTTGGGAGGGGCTCTCTACAGCAATGAGGGACAAAGTATGGAAGAGACTGAGGAGACAGAGGAGGCTCCCTGTGCCAACAGAAGCAGGGTCGATGGAGGGACGGCAGAGCCGGAGGAGGCTTTCCTCACTAACAGAGGTGGGAGCATTGGAAGCGCACAGGAGGCAAAGGAGGCTTCCCCTCTGGGCGGAGATGGAACGGGGCAGCAAGGGAAGTGGAGGTACACCCCGGCCGGAGGCTGGGTGTCAGCCCACAATGCGAGGGGTGGCCAGATACGTAGGGAGGCACCCCAGGATAGCAGAAACAGGGAGCTCCCCACAAGGGAGAAGGACGACAGCAGCCCATGTCATACAGGGCAGAGGGAGCGCCGTAATGACCCGGGGCAAAGGGCCACGGTCTACGCTGACCACAGTGGTCCAGACCTCAGCAGCATCAGAAGGCGCTAAGGGTTGCCCATCACCCTGACATAAGGGTAGGGGAAAAGGACTGATCAGGTCCTCCCACGTTTGATTTTCATCAGTCTTCCTTTCTTTACTTTTGCCCCTTTTGGAGGGGCTGGGAGATAGGGTGAGGCAATATAGCCAGGATGTCACTGTATCATATTTTGCATTGATTCTCCATCTTTTGTTGAAGCATAGAGTGAATTTTGGAGTCCTGGGTAGGGACTGTTCAAACCAGGAGGGTGCGATTTTCTGTAGCCCTACTTCTGATTGAGTTAGTCGCCTCAGGAGGCAGGTCCTAGAGCGTGGTAGGGACACGTGACCCAAGGAAGACAAACATTATTGGGGGTATGGTCACGAAGATCTTATGACCTGCTGGAGGTTGGTATGAGGTTGGGGTGTAGGGGAGGTGGAGCCCCACGGACTACCACCAGGCGCTCCCTGCGTTGCAGCTGAACCCTGGGTGGCTGGCCCCCCCCACTGGTGTAACATTAAAAACCATGGCAGGTGAGATTAGGGAAGCCACTCAGGGGATAGATGGCAGCCCACAGGCCTACAGGAGATTGTAGGACGCCCTCTACCGGCTGCATGGACCAAGGCTGCACAAGACCAGATGTTTGAGGCCCAACGGGTACAGTGTGTAATCGTTGACTCTTTTATATTATAATATATCAAAGTCTCCCCAAGTGCCTGCTTTCCTATATTAATTAATGGAACCTGGGGATACTTCTGTGAAGTGGTTTAGCATTGTTACTCCTTTTTTTTATTTCCCTGAGAACAGAACTGAGACTCAGAGGTTTGTGATTTGTCTCAGGCCACTCAGTGTGAGAATGCCAGAGCCAAAATTAAAACACTGAAATTTATACCTAATCCTGTCCTTGATCCATTCTTTATTGCTGAAAATGTATTTGCTCCCTAAAGAGTAACAGGAGCAAAAAAGAAAGAAAATCCTTACCATAGGAATAATTATTGAAATAATTTCTAATTATCACAGGCCATGGCTATTAACTGTAGCTAAGGATGAATGCTAGTTTCTCCATTTTCAGTTGCCACCCAAATTACTGGTAATAGATCATTCTTGTAGCATAAAAGAGATCCCAATTACATGCATTAAATATGACGGGGGAGGGGAGATTTTTTCAAGGCTTTTAATGTTATTTCAAAGAAATTTTGAATAGTTTTCGGCAGTCTGAATGGTGAATCTCTCACACTGTTCCATAGCAGCTGTTATATAAATGGGCACTTTCTGCTCATCAGTAGATGCATGTGCTTGAAAATAGATGCAATTGGCTAATTTAATGCTGCCTTCCTGACAAGCAGGTTAATCTTCAAACATATGTGCTCTGATTCAAAATCTAAGTTGTTTGCTACGGATTTTTCTACTACGTTCTTTCTGTTCTTTAAAAAACATGCTATTCACTGCCAAGCACTGAATATGCCAATAGGGCCTGGCAGTCCCAGGAGCTGACTTAAGCCAGGAAAGACAGAGGTGAGTCCTAACGGAAAGTGATTTTGAAGGGAAGGTGGAAGTGGTAGTTTGTCTTTGCTACAAGAAACTTTTCCTTGTTCTGTCTGAGAGGAAGCCTGCCTACTCCTAGAATCTCCTGTGGCATCATTAGCCAAAAGCATTTCTTTTTCCTTTCTGTCTTGTTATATGTTTGGAACCTCCTGTCAGTGACTCACCACAATCAGCCATGGGTTTGTTACCTCTCATTTGAATTACTGAAACAAAAGCACCCTCAAGAAAATGGCTCAAGGACAGCTAGTGCAGAATATGAAATATCACTTAGTGAATGGTGTTAGACCCAAGGAGCGTATTGCATTCTAGTTCTTCCTCTGTCTTTTTGTTTGCCATTCATGGTGTTGGGGTTGATCTGTAAAGCCTTTGCTATTTTTCTTTTTCTCTTGTGCTTTTCCAAGAAACCTTCTCTCTCCATATATGCCACCAAGGCCATTGCAATTAATTGAGGCACTTTTGCCATTCTTAAACAGGATAAAGAGAGGAAGGTACTTGGCTTCTACTCAAGTCCAGTAATAATCAGGTGTATAATCTTTCAGTTATTTGAAAATCCAAATCTTCATAATTGAGGCTGGATACTCTGGATATCTGGATACTCTCCTCATTGATTTAATAGACAGAGGTTCTGTTGCCTTTAAAGACATACTACAATAATGGTCATCTTTTTTCTAAAGCTTTGGCTGAGTTGGAGTCTGTCAGTGTTGAGTCTGCTTTAAGGACAATGTGCTCTTTTCAAGTATGTTGATTAAGTATACATCCACTTATTTAACTTTTTTATGGGCCCATTGCATAAATGTAAAGAAAAAATAAATATACGAAGAGGCTCGGATAACAAAAGAACTTCCCTGTTGAGACTTGTCTTTGTAATATTTAGTAAACCATTTCATAAACAACGAACCTTTTAGATGGAGGAACAATGCATTTGAACCAAGAACTCCAGCAATGGAAAACTATTGTAGTAATTCATTATCCCCCTGCCCTCAAGTGTAATTTCTATCAGTATTTTATGTCCTACAAAGCTTCGGCTTCATGCGTCTTTCCTCTCCAGCTGTGAATGTGTATGCGTATTACATATCAGACAATGTTTTTTGAAAGGCCTTTGTAAAAGACATTGAGGATCTAGTTCTTTTTTCACTTATAGCTATGTATGTAATGAGTAATCCAGCTGAAGTCTCTGGAGATACATTAAGAGTAAAACCAGGTTCGGCCAATCTTTCTGAATAAGTGCAGTAGTGTATCCTGTAGCATCTGCTGAGCATCTGCTCATTAAAAAAGTAGTTTTAATGCTGGATAATACTGTATATTCCACACTCAAACATGAATGCAGTATGTAGAACTCATAGAATTCATTTTTTAATGAAAACTGAGAGATGCTTACTTTTCTGTTAAGATTGATTGTACTTCTGGAACTAGAGGCAGTGAATATGTGGTCAGTCTGAATGTTGTTATTGTACAATGGAGTGACAAATCCTGACTTACTACCAAGTTAATATCCCATACTTATCAAACATCAAACCGGTGAAGTAATTTTTTCGTAAACTGTAGACACAGAGGCAATACTTCTGACTAGATCAAAATTACTCTTGTAATACAGAAATGATTAATTGCTAGCTAATATATGCTAGAACTTGGCATAACAACATCAGGCATTCATTTGGAAGTTTCCTGTGAGTCATGCATCTCAAGCCGGTCCAGAGAGGTGATGCTCCCCCTCTATGCGACATTGGTAAGGTCGCAGTTGGAGTACTGCGTCCATTACTGGGCACCGCACTTTAGAAGGGATGTAGCCAGCCTGGAGAGAGTTCAGAGGAGGGCCACCCATTTGGTGAGAGGGCAGCAGGACAGGCCCTATGAGGAGAGACTGAGGGACCTGAACCTGTTCAGCCTCAGCAAGACGAGGCTGAGGGGGGACCTGGTGGCTGCCTACAAACTCATCAGGGGAGATCATCACCAAATAGGAAGAGCCCTATTCTCCCTAGCACCACCTGGGATGATGAGGAACAATAGTAATAAGCTGATGAAAAATAGGTTTAGGTTAAAGATCAGGAGGCAATATTTTACAGTTGGGGTGGCCAGAATCTGGAACCAACTTCCTAGGGAAGTGGTCCTCACCTCTACCTGGGTGAATTCAAAAACAGGTTAGATGATCACCTGTCTGTAGTCTTGTGAACCCAACATTCATTCCTGCCTGTGGCAGGGGGTCAGGCTAGATGATCTGTTCAGGTCCCTTCTGACCCTAGCTACTATGAAACTATGTAGAACTATCTTCGAATTGTAAAAGTACAACTGGATTTTTCGTGTGGTAAAATATAATTGAAAAATAATGGAAAATGTCTTCACTAAATTTCTTTTCATAATGTGTTTTAGGATCATATATCTTCCTAGTTAAACCTTGGTATGGTATATAAATCCATTTTATTAGTTTGGAATCATTTGACCTAATGAATATAAATATAACCAATGTAAGGTAGTGTTGGTTAATACTTGGCCTTATTGTGCTACTGTAGAACAGACCTTGTCCACCACTTTAATGACATTTCTGTTACAAGTTTTCAGGTGGAATAAATAGAGAATGCAGTGAAAAATATTAGAAGTCTACTTTAATGGAATTTGGTCAAACCCTAAGTGCTTATTTTAGTTTCAATCCATCCTTTGTTCCAGTGTCCTCAGTAGGAATTTTGCCTAATTAAGGTCTAGTTTGTTTTATAAATTGCACATTGTAATACTTGTATCAGCACTCTTATGATAATCCCAGGGAGAATATTATCAGAACGTTACTGACTGAGTAAAATGGAAGGACTGTCTCCCAGGGTTAGTATACTAAAAGACATTTGTATAGCATGTTCTCCAGTGTTACACAATCAGAGCACAGTTAAATGAATGTAATGAAAGTCACTCCACTGTGCCTATATCATAATCATACAGAGTATTTAACATCTTTAGAGCATTAGACAATCACATTTACTAACTTGTCTTCCCAGCACTCCTGTGAAAGTATATTATGATTCATTATTACATACCTTACAAACATAGGCAAAGAAATATTATCCACATTTTGTAGATATGAAAACTAAAGAATCGGAAAAGTTGCGTGCTTTTGCTGTGCCTGCATATTGTGCCAGTGGTAGAGGGGGGCAAGAACTCAGGAGCAAAACAAACACTGTTTTATACATTTCTAAATATTAAGTGTGGTAAGTGCTACAAAACTCATTCCTGCATTGTCCATAACTTCTTTTATTCACTTCCAAAAACATTTGGGTGAGTGACATTTTGTTTCCAATGATATTTGATGAAAGCGAGCTTCTCCAACATTCATCAGATTATTTATTTACATGCAGATATTTGTGCAAATATTTGCATGAATAAATGCTAAAAAAAAATCTAATTCTCACTGTAGGTTTCAGAGCTGTCCAGCAAAGGAACCAAAGTTATTTTGTGGGTTCTAAGGTAACACCTTCTTAATGTTTCAAATACTTAGGAATTTAAAAATTCAGAATTATTATATAAGCTAAAACATTTATTGCTATGAAAATTATCTAAAGAACATTAAAGAATCAGAGTAAACCATGTGACAGTTATGTATGTCCTCACCCTCTAAAGCAAAGAACTGCTATAGATGTGAGGCAGTTGTTGTATTCTAATACGTATTTGTGATGCTAAGTTGACTGACCAGCCTAAGTCCAAATACAGACATTTGGTTTCTCCTGGCAAAGTTGCTTCTTTCTCAGGAGAAGCCATGACTGTACAGTTCAGGATTTTTCTTCCACAGCAAAAATGGCTGCTCTGGGAGAAAAGTAGCCTGTGAACAATTAGGGTTAAAACACTCTCAGGAGAGTTTCTTCTGGAAGAGTGCAAGTTTGTATATGTTCTCTTCTGAGAGAAGCCATAGCACCCAGGGTGCTTTGATCCCCCTCCCCTCACCATCCACCAGGGGCAGTGCTAGGGAGGGTTTGGGGGGTTATAGCCACCCCAAAATTCACCTTAGCCCCCCCACCATAACCACCCCTCCCAGTGACGCTGCTGCTCGCTTTCCCACCTGCCCCATGCAGGTGAGCCTACAAAGGTGTGGCACTCCTGGCAGGGACAGTGCCAGCCTCTTCCCAGTGTGGGGGCTGGGCCAGAACTGGCTCGAAGCAGGCGGAGCAGGGTGGGCTCAGCTGCATGAGGTGGGTGGGTGGTGGTGCTGGCATTGGGTGGGGTGAAGTCTCCCAGCCTGGCCAAGCTCCCCTCCCCCCACCAGGAAGAGGTTGGCAGTGCCCCTGCCATCTACAGCAAGACAGTGTGTTGCTTCCTGGGCTCAGCCAAGGAGGGAGTAGAACACACCCCTTTCACAATCCCCACATTGTGTTGCAGGGAGACAGGCTGACTCTGAGAGTCTATACCGAAGGGGCAATATCTCAATAAGAGTAAAAGCTTCCACACAGTGCCCTTCTAATGTGTCCTAACCGTAACATGGAAAAGCCACATACATGAGGGAGAGAAACCCATTCTCTATTCTTAATTATTTTTTGTCTTCTCAGAGGGTTCTAATATTCATGAGGAATTTCTTCCTGTTAGAATTAAGGCATTATACATTTACCTCAGGCTGCAATCTCTAAACCTTTAACTCCACCTTTTGTGGATTGAATTAAACCATTAGATTAATTTAAATAATTTAAATTAAATGTGTTTTTGTCTGTTTAGATTAATAAAACATTAGGCCACAGAAGTTAATTAAAAACATCATTTGGTAAAGTGTTTAATTAATACATACATTCCAAGTGCAAGAAGCAATCAGGATTAAGTTACAAATTATGATGCTGGAAGAGCATTTCTTGATGGTACAGCATGGCAAAAGAGCTATAATACAACCGTAATTCCCTTTGGTTCCAGTATTGATTAATAAAATTGTTGACCAAACAGAAAGGAAGGTTGTCTCTTAGAGCCTGATCAGGAAGCAGATGAAATTGAAAACATGGTCCATATTTCTATTGGATCTATTAGGACTCTGACAAGAAGAGATCACAGTGGTTTGGTCCTATGAGGGTATTAGCACAGAGATAATTTTACTAACCATTGATTTCTGTACTGAAATGAGACAAGCCCCCTCTTTGCAATCATATTGGCCATTCTGATCATTAGGTCTTATGCATTGTTTATTTTTGAGCCCAAGATAAGCTGAGAGAGTGGATTTGTCTCAAACCTGAGGCTTAATATAGTAGAAAGGAACATCCCTTTGATTCGCTAAAGTGTCCTTCACCAGATGCCTCCACTTCTGGAGCAGCAGGAATAGAGTCTATTTGGTCAGTAGAAGAGCCTATTTAGTATCTGGGGTTTGCTTTTTATACAGATTTCTTTTCCTGTAAAGAGAAGCTTTACTGAAATTGTCTACTACTGTTCCAGTGTGTTCAATACCTCATGTACCTACCCCTTACACAGCAGTTGGGTAGGATGGTAAAGCACATCTCAATGACTTAGAATATTAGGCCCTCTGTCATGTGATGCAGGAGCAGCTCACATTAGCCATAATAAGAAGGGGAATGAGAGTAAGGCATTTCGATGTAGACTTACTGGCTGGCATTGGGAGATGTGTTGGAGGAGGTGATAGACATATTTTTCTCCTTAGAGAACTGGAAGGTTTCTTGGCTGCAGAGTAGCAGAGGAAATGTTAATGCTGCTGGTGACCTTTTTGCTTCCCATGGGAAGAAACTTCTCTTTAATTATATACTTTAGTAATGAGCAGTGTTATTGGGTTAATGGGATACCGCTTGTTCCTCTGGTTCTCGTCTGCCATGACTTGGATCTGATTATGGGAGGAAAGAGATTGATGGAATGTTAGTTGGTACCCACAGAATGACTGCTCCCAACATGTTACATTATTCCAGGTATTTTATTTTATTTCCTTTTCTTATCTTTTCTTTTCCAGTGGCCCGGATTGTAGGCAGCAGCCCGTCCAACTTGCCCCCTGGACCCCCCCTAGGCTCAGGAGGGGATCTTCAGTTTCAAAAGCTTCAAGGTAAGTGCCGGCCAGTGTCCTGTGGTGCTAATTACCTCATTAGCAGTCCGCACACATGGCACCTTTCATTCTGTGCCAGCTACTTGTGTGGGGAGAAACCCCAGTTACTCCCCCTCAGTTTGTAATAGTAATTTACAGTCCTGACTCAGTCACTCTGAGTTTGAGGTGGATACGGGATTCCCATGCCCATGCCTCAGTTTATCACCGCTGATTACCTCATTAGCGGTTTGTTAGTAGTGTCTCTCAGTCTCTCCCCGTGGTTTGTGCCAGTGCAGCTCTGGGAGCTCTCTCGCCATCAGAGCCCGCACCTCGGGCCCTGGAACAGTCTCCCCCCAGGCTCCAGGGTCTTTTCCTCTCCCTCTGGGGTCCTCTCCCTCTTCCATCCGCTGGTGCCCGAAGGCATTTTCTCCGGGACCTCCCCCTTCTTTTATCCCCAGAAGCAGCGTCCCATTGGCCTACCTAGTGATGTGGGGATTTCTCCCCCAGCTGCCTGGGTATCGTAGTTAACAGCCGCCGGGATTTTCCCAAGTAACAGGGCTCCCAACAGAGACCCTGTTACAAGCAGGTTAAAGAACTCAGTCTATATTCTGCACCACTCCTGGATCTACACCAAAACAAGAGTGTGCTAAGCCCCTGGGGTGTCATCTGCTCTCATTTATGCCCTGCAGCTTAGGGGAGTGATTGACCCCTTGGAAGCAACTGCGAGGGGGCTGGTTTAGCCCATTGTCCAGTTGAGCCTCACGTATATTCTGTGAGCTTTGCGGGTTTGTAGAAATAGCAGTTATAAAACAAGTTGAAAGGACTCCTCAGCTTTTAATAAGCACTTAACTGCTGTATTGTTTCTCTGTGAAAACACATTCATACCTGCACAATGTACCGTATGCCAATTTCTAATGCCCTGCCTGATTTGTGATGCTGTGCAAAAACATCAGCAAAATTATATAGCTATAGATGGAGATACCTTTCTGCTTGCAGGTCCACCCCATCCCTATTTGTCTCTGGCTGCCCCAGTATCCCATTTAGCCCTCCCTTCTTTTGCCTACTTTGTTCAGTTTTTAGATCAAGGACTACCAGCAGTCATCACCATCACCATCATTTCCTTTACCTTCTTCATTATTATTTCAATTTATATCTCACACAATCCAGAACGGCTCTGAGCAACTTTCAATAACAGACAAACAACCCACAAGATCAGAAACAACAGCTGACTCTCCAGTTGCATCCTAAACTTTTTAAACCCCACTCCACCCCAGCTACTCTTGCTTCCTTGCCTATTACTCAAGAGAGCAAACCCCCTAGCCCATCCCTGCCATGTTTCCAAATCTCCTATTCGCCTCTAGGTCGATATATATATGCACTTTATATTCCACTGCTTCTTGCATCATTGCTCTCTTCTAATGTAGAGTGAGAAATTATGGCGGTGTTTGATGGAGTCACTTAGGTGTATTGTGTCCATGCACGGCATAGCAAAGCTTTAAAGTCAGTCCTGCCAAAATTTGAAGAAGGATTTGGTGGGCTTGTAGGTAGAACACAAACTTCATATTAACTTTGCTAAAAATGCTTATTGCTGTCCAGCAAGAATCTGTGTCCACATACTGTTTATTCTTTTTAAAATGCCAAAGAGGAAATAAGTATTTACATTTCAGTTTCTGCCCAGGCATGTTGTGGAAAATGTAAGGCAACAAAGTTGGTCTTTCCTCAGTATTTATGCAAGGCTTAGGGAGCTAGCATCCTTCAGCAGTATGCATCTCTCATCTAAAACCTAATGGCGTTTTCACTTGTACTGAAAGTTACAGCTGTTTACATTTGTCCTAAAGCAGTTTTTTTCCCCCTCATAATTGATTTTGTTTTGAAGATTCTTCTAAATTTAAATTGCAGCTTCACAACTAGTCATCTCCAAATCTTACAGTAATTACATGCATCAACTCCAGACAGATAATTCTCTGAAAGTTTTTTAAAGTTGATTATGTGTTGATAAAAGCTGTCAAACTAATGGCACTGAAAACCAATGTCCTTTATTTATTAACACAATGGCTACATTGCAGACATTGTCAGCTTAGGCTTCCTTATAATGGCCTGCTTCTGGAGAAATAAGCTAAATTCAGCCATGGGATAAGCAGCTGCAACTCCTTTTAAGTCAATAGAGGCTTAATTACATCAAGGATCTTTTTTTTTAAAAAAAAGGGAAAACTAAGATTTTCCATTGGAGGGCCCAAAGGCATCTCTATTGCCCTGGGCTCCTGCCAGATCATTGGTGACCAAGTCCCTTACACTGTGCATATGTGAGATCTGAAAAGTTAATATTAAAAAGCAGTTTCCATTCACTGGAAATTAGGGTTGTATGAAGCAGGCAGTATTCGATTCAGATTCAGCCCAATCCGGGGGACAGTGATTAGATTCGCTGATTTGGATTACTGTCCTGACTGGATTCGGACAAATCTGAAGATTCAATTCTGATTCAGAGAATCAGTGATTTGACCATAGACATAGGTTTATATGCTTTTTCTACATACCTCATAAACACTAAGATGGTCGGACAGATAGAGCATTCCATGGGAGCAGGGGGGGGATGGTCCTCCAGGCCCCCTGGCTCAGCAGTCGGCTGCGGGGTGACCCTGGGTGCTCCTCCAGACCTAAAAGGCACCAGTTGCTGAGCTGGGGGGGCTCCCCTGTGCACGCCGCAGCGGACATAAAAGTAGTCCGGAAGTACTTCTGGTCCACTTCGAGGTCTGCCACCAGGCATGCAGGGGACCCCCACCTGCCCACATTCCCAGGGGATGCTCCATCCATGCCACCATCTCAGCATTCATGAGTCATGCCTGGTACCTCGAGGTGCATAGAAAAAAGATATAAAGCTGAGTCTATGGCCGAAGCATCGAATTTCTCCAAATCTCGCTGAATCAATTTGGGGGCTTCTGGTTTGATTTGGAGAGATTAATGGGTTTCCTGATTCAATTTGGAGATTCAGCCACTGAATCAGGCTAAATTTCCTCCAAATCAAATCAGCGACTGAAGCTTCGCACCGCCCTGTTGGAAACCTATGTTCACTAACCTAGTTGTGTTTTTGTTTTTTAAAAGGAAACCCACCTTTTTTCTCCTAAATTTGGAAAAGTTCCATTGACAGCAATTTTGCAAAACAATACATTTCTAGAGATTTGAGAAGTTCTGAAGGTTAGTGTGAAAAGGTACTGAAAATTTCACTGACACATTTAGTTTTGTGTAGTGAGTAAATAAGAAAATCTTCGCATGTGCTGAAAAAGCCTTACCATGTTTTGGTGAATTAATTTCTGATCGTGAAGGGAATGAATGCAAAAAGAACTTTATTATCTTTCTAAGTATTGATGATCCCAGCCAACACTACCTGATGTAGCATTCTGTAGTCCATTACATTTGTGGGTGTCAGTAAAGGTATCATACATGGTGAAAGATGTTGCTTGGACACCTGTGTACGGGACCCACAAAGAGAGCTGCTAGGGAGGACAGAACAAACCTATAATCCTTACAGATAATCTTTCCAAGTGAAGACCTGTACATGCTGGGCATGTCTATACATGCTTTTACTCTGGCCCAAATTTATTCTGGTATAAAATACTCCAGAGTTAAGGTGTTTTGGGCAGGTGTATACACATGCAGGGATTAGGGATCAGATTTGCACCCAGTTCCCTGCAGCCCTGAAATGGGCCCCTGAAGCCTCTGGGAAGAGCTCCAGGCTCCCCTTCTGTGCTAGCCCAAGGGCTGGCAGGGAGCACTGGGCTAGGAGACAGTTGTCTCCTCACCCTGGGGGACTGCCTGCTGCTGGGATGGGGACAAGCTCCCAGCCCCCCATTCCATGATCACAACTGGGGAGCAGGTGCTGGAGGCTCCCTGCTGCCAGGACAGGAGACATTGCACACAGGGCGGCGGCTGGGGAGCTTGTTCCCCACCCAGCTCCATGAGAACAGAATGGGGAGCTTGTTCCTCCACCAGCTCCACACTCACGCCATCCTCTGCCAGCAGGGAGCTCCCAGCACTGGCTCCATGACTGCAGGGCTGCTGCTGGGAGACTCCTATCTCTCAGCCTGAGTCCCACTGTGATGGGGCTTGGGTTGGGAGAACCTGATCTCAGGAAGATCAGCCTGTGACCACAGGGCTCAGGCTGGGAAATAAGAGTCTCCCAGCCCACTCCCTGATTGAGATCTGGGAGCAGAAGGCTTGGAGCTCCCTGATGCTGGGGCAGGGGGACTTAGTCTCCAGTTAGGCTCCTGTGGTGAGGCCATGCCTGCAGCAGGCTACTCCTGGGAACAGGGAGCTATCTCCCTCCCCCTGGTGGGTGGCTGACCAAAAGCAGATTTTGCTCCTGGTCAGGCATTTGAGTGCTATTGTGCCCTTACCAATCCTGAGTAGATTAGCTACTTGCATTTTCAGGTAGTAAAATTTTGGGGGATTAGGGAGGTTTACTGTGAAATAAGCTTGTGCATGTGTAGACACAAATGATTACTTACCAGTAAACTATATTAATGCAAAATTAAGCATCTTGGGTAGATACACTCACAGAGGTAGCATTTCTTGTACTGCTGTCACCTATGTGTATGCCTGCGGCTGGCTGGGGCTCAGTGTGCTTCAGTGCGGGGGCTCCATATGTCAATCTATCACCTCTTGTGAACAATATGAATTGAATCAAACTGTTAGATTTTGGGGTTCATTTTTGTTATGCACTGAAAAGAGCAGGTGTGAGATTGAATTACCTGAACCTCAGCATTTGGTTGGGGATATAATTCAAACAGACCTTCAATATTTTCAGTAAATCCCCATTAAAATCCAAGCTGGCAAAACCCACATAGTTTGGAATTCCAAGACGTGGCATTTTAGTGAATTTTACAAACACTAGAAAAGTTTAGGAAAATCTCATTTTATATGAACTATAATTGACAGAGTTTGAGGAAGTCTTGTGCAGCCATTAATTGCCTGATCCTTTACTCCCCAACCATTTTGAGTTCCCCTAAGAGAGAATTTTTATTGTGGGAATGAGTGGTATACAATTAAATTATAAATGCAAGGGGAAACATCATACGAAGTAGACGCATAGCTATTTTAGCTGACTTCTACAGATTCTCAATATGAATGGGGGATTCAGTCTTCGATGAAAATATTTTTAGATGAAATTAACTTTGCTGAAAGGCATAAAGCTATAGAAATTGGGGAAAAAAAGGCTTTTTTCTCTACTTGGGGCTGCAGGTTGCTGGTAGTGCCAGTAAAAACAACTAGGAAGCTCCTCTGTTGACTACACAAAGCCAAATGATGAAAGTTGCCTCTGGGTCAAAAGTCAATTTTATGTGTAGCTGAGAAAAGGAGACATTATTTTTCTTCAGTGTAGTGCTCTTTTAAGTGGAATGACCACAGCTGGTCTCTGCTTATTTCGAGTGCCTGCCAGGCCTTATACTGCTACATTGTGTTCTTTAGACAGTGGCAGTGTAATCCAATCACAGTGGCTTTAATATAAATGGAAGGTGACATGAATGTCCTCTGAATGCTTATTAAGGAACTCTCCCCTTTATACACACTTCTAGTACTGTTCAGTGCTAAAGGTTAATTATGAGATAAGCTCCTATCTTCTTGATTCAACTTTGTAGTTCTAATAGAAATAGATGACGGGGAATAAATGTGATGCTCTTTAGACCTTAATTTTAAAGATTTAATTAAATCTTAGACAATGCCATTCCTTTTAGACTCTTCTTAACATGCATTTGTCAAACAAGCATTGAAGTGTCCGCAGCATGATGCATCTAAGTGAAGGTTGCCTGTGAGTGTTTCCTTGCTGACATTTTAATGACATAATTTCCTGGAATTACTGTTTTCTTGATTCCTTGAAATATTGTGGACAGAGTAGCCTCCTGAATAATTAATCTCCAGTTATACGTTATTAAACAAAGGTTAAAAATATGTTTATAAAAGAGCATCCTCAAGTATCCTAAAATGTTCCTACAGATTAATTTGTCATCCAATAATATGTTTTGGTGGTCTTGAGCCATTTGCTGTTAAAAAAACTCCAACTATATAATATTTTTTCCATTTATATTGAAGAAAAGTTCTTTATCGTATCTTAGTTTTTAGTCTTGTTTTGCAAGTGTCCCATTATTTTAACCGATTAAGCATTTTGGTCTGATCTTTGGCTTTGGGTACCACACTTCAAGAAACATATAAACTAACTGGAGAGAGTCCAAAGCAGAGCAACAAAAAATATTTGTGTTATAATATGTGATCCAGGAGGAAATTTGAAAGAATTGGATTAATTTTAATATGGAAAAGACTGGAGTAGGACATAACTATCTGCCAGTGTGTGGAAGGCTGAGATTAAAAAAAAACACACACAAAAAGCCAGTGACCAATTGTTCACTATTTGAGACAGAAAGTAATTAGCAAAGTAATTAGCTTAATGTGCCTCAAGGGAGATTAAAAATTAGATATTGAGGGAAATTTTCTAAATACAAGGACAGTTAAGCACTAGCACATTAAGTGGAGAGTCCCCATTATTGGAGGTTTTTAAGAACAGATTAAACAATTTTCAAACATGGTCTTGGTAGACTTGATTCTACCTTACAGCAAGGAGATAAACTACATGATGACTTCCTTCTGGCCCCATATTTCTCTGATTAGTCCTGGAAGAAAAACTAACCTTCCCCCCAAAAATCCAAATATCCTTTTTCAAAGTCTTATTCCAGATCTAAGGTTGAAATACATGTAGATATAGTAGTCTAAAAAAACGCTTGTGGGGGCATTGAGATAGGAAATATGTGCTGGTAATTTTGGGCATCTTTACACATGCTCTGAGGTGGTGCGCAGGGCTCTTTAATTAGAGTGGCATTCGGGAGTTTCTCTAATTAAAGCACCCACAGCATCTTGTGTATTCAGCATCCTGTGCTTCAAAATGACAGCAGGAGTGCTTTAACTAAAGCTCGTTCAACAAGCTTTAGTTAAAGTGCCCCCCCCCACCATTTTGAAGCATGGGGACACTAAATACACGTGATGCCAAGGCTGCTGGAGTATGCTAATTAGCATGTGTTGGAGCAAGCATCAGGCATGTGTATAGTTGCCCTTTAGTACCAGTTGAGTGATGTATTCCAGATCTTCTCCTTTTGTGTTGCCCAGTTTCCACTAGTAGGAGAGATTGGAATGTCCACTCTCAAATCAGCCTTTTTGCCATTGGAATGCAGTTCTCTTTGTACTGGTCCAATCCAATTTCTATTTAAAATAGTGGGAGTTGACTTCCGTGGTATTTGAATTAAACCCTGGGAATGTGATTTTTCTCCCTTAAAAATCACACAGATTTGGATGTTTTATTGCATTTTATGGGACATCTATGAAAAGGTTAATTTGAATAAGGCTATTGTTTCTATAGTTCCATCACTCATATTAAGGTCAGCTAGTGAATTTAGTTTAATAATGTAGAGCTTTTAATCTGATATCCTGTTGGTATGTGAAATTTCAGCAGAATGAGATTTAATACAGATTTTATTAAATTTGGTGTAACTTATCTTCTGCTTCTCATAACATTTTTATTGTTATTTTTCTGTCTTGACCCTGGACTCTTAGGCCAGGTACAGACATTACACACAAACCAGTATAAGTTAAAGGAAACTGATCAAAACCTGTGAAACCTGTAAGAGAACAGAAGTTCAGTGCACACAGACTGGTTTAAAAATGGTGGAACCCTGTCTAAGATCGATCTGGATGGACGTAGTATCAGACTTAATTGATTTAGGTTAGATTGACCTATTATACATCTGTACCAGATCCCCTCCTGACTCAAGTTAGATCACAGTCCACCAGCATCCTAGGCACCATTGCAATCCCTCCCCCCCCACCTGGTACTGCTCCATTGCATGGAGGTGCACTGGAACTTGGCTCATGTTTGGCTGCTTCAGAGACCTTCTCCTTCTCAATAGAACCCTCTAGCCCCCTCTTTTGCTGTGCATTTGCCCCTCTCCCTGCCAGCAGCAGTACAGGGTGGGGTGGGTGCTGGGCAGCCTCTCTCCCCCTCAGCAAGACCAGGACGAAACTGGGAAGGGCAGAGGCAATGTTGTCAGGGCAAACAAAAAGGTGAGCATGGGGGGGGGAGGAAGAGGGATCAGGTCAGAGCAAGAACTATGTGCAAGGTGCATAGATCCCAAAGTGATGGACACCAGGCTTGGGAAACTCCAGGGTGGTGCTCTGAGGAGGGGAAAGAAATCAGCCACTCCCACCCTACAGGCCACCCACACTCACCCCCAAGCACAATCTTTCTCACAGTCTCTCCACCAAGTTTGGAATTGCACAAAACATCCCTGCCACAGCATGAAGCAAAGCGGCTCTCCATGCTAGCAAGAGGAAGGCCGGGTAGCGGGGGCAGGGCATGGAAGAGAGAAATGGCCCCAAATGATGCTGCCCTGGACCCCTCCCCACCCCTGATCTGCAACAGGTGTGACGGGTGGTCCCAGTTCTTATCAAGGCTCCCAGGAGATGCCTGTGGGCAGCCTGCACCCCACCAGCACTCAGTAGGCTGGCTCCCCTTCCTGGATCCTGGCCCCTGGGCATCCCCAGCCTGGATCCCTTGGCTATCTTGTGAACTCCCCTGGACTTCCAGCTGTGCACTCCTTCCTTGTCTCCCTTACTCAGCTTTGAGGTGTGGCGCTGCCCCCAATGATTCCGTAGAGCCCAAAAGCACCAGCAGATCCTGGGCAGCACAGCCCAGTTGAGGCAGAGGTGCCCTTCCCTGCCCAGTGGCCTCTGTTCACTACTACCTTTGCCTGTAAAGCTGTAGATAAGAAATAAAGTTAAGTGGGCATTGGTTCTACTGCAAGAAGCAGCTACTGCCAGACCCAAGCCCCATACAGAGGGAACCCTTCCCCAAAGTCAGGACATAAAGCCAGAGCTTTCTGCTGCTTGCCTGGCTAGCCTGCTTCTAGTGCCTTCTCTTTGGGAGCCCCAGGGGTTTGAGTCAGGGCTAAGGGAAGTCTTATGTAGAGCTTAGAGTCTGATTTTGTACTGGATGTTTGGATAGGGCTGATCCTTGCTCAAGCAGAGGTTGGACTCAATGACCCCTGGAGGTCCCTTCCAGCCCTGCTTCTCTGTGATTCCTGTGGTTGACCAAGCAGTTGCAGTGAGGGCAGGGGGGAAAGGGGGGATGACAACACACACATTTTTCCCCTGTAGTCGACAGCCAATTAGCTGTGCTTGGGAGTATCCAGTATCCTGCAGCCTGGGGAGCCAGCGGGGCATGCTGGGGGGCATGCAATAGTAGCCCCAACCTGCTGGTCTCAGCCAGTGCAGGCATTCTGCATATGGCTTCTTCCCCCGCCCTCCCCTCCCCCACTGCTCCCAAGGCAAACATGGTCTGTTTGCTTCCAACCTAACATAAGGCACTGGGAGTAAAATTTACTTAGTACTAAGTAAAGTACTACATTTTACTTAGATTGTTTCTGCCTTGGGATTTTTGGACGTCCATACCTAGTCTTCAATACTTTTAAATTTCAACCATAGAAAATATGAAGATTTTTCAGGTAGAATTCATTTGGTACTGACTCTCCTTCGTACTCTTTTCAAAAAACAAATAAGTAAGAGATGGCAAATGCCTGCAAAGTAATACAACCAAATTCTTCCCCAGTGCAGGATTATTCCTTACAGTACATTTCTTAGTACTTATTTTTTTTCTTAGCAAGGTTTCACTTCTCCTGGTTTTGATGAAGTTGTTATGATGGAAATATGTGGCTTTTAAAATAAATTCCAAATTGCCCCATAAATAATGTTACCATTAGTTTCATTTGCAGAAGTTAGTAGATTTGAAAATGTTGCTTTCTATCTCATAAGAAAATTTATTCATGACAAAGGTGAATGAAGTGTCAAACTATATCTGAAATTGATTGTTTGGCAATACCTTCTGTCATTGTTCAACACAACTTCCATTAAATCTTTTAATAAAAAAACCCCTGATCTCAGCAAAGATCAAATAGCGGGATATAATAAATGTCTTTGATACTTTTTATTTACTTTGGCAAAGAAAATTAAACGTCCCTAAAACAAATGTACTCTACATACTGTTTGAGCAGTTAAAATTTAAAATGCTTGTCTCAAGAAAAAATATCCTGAGTATATCACCTTAACAAATTATACTGTTCTGACTATATTTCTTAGTGACAGATCTGTGTTGCTATTCTGATACCAGCTAGTAGTGCTGAAGTTTTCTCTTAATCTTTCCATTGCAATATTAGTAACCCTTTGTAGAATATGATATTAAATTGATTTTTAAATGTATAAAACATGTAGCTGTACAACCCAGCATTTAATTTTCCATTTGAATTACAAAGAATTAAGAATGAAAACTAGTTCAGCAATTTGTAAATACGCAATTGACATTGTTGGGATAATGAGAGAGAGAGAGAAAGAGGACTTAGAAGGTTGAACAATACAAATCCAACTTTACTGTATCAATAAAATCAACATTGCATTACTTCAGTCTATTTTAATCTCCCTACCCCCTTTGGTGGTGATGCTCATCATCACTGCTTTTAAAAAGGGAGCGGAAACAAGCAGAAAATCTAAAGAAATTGTCTGATCACAAAAAAGATACAAGGTGGGCCCATCTACACGTGCACTTTGCTGTGGAGTAGATTAATTAGCTCCACAATAAAGCATCACTGTCTACATGTGCAATGGTATTAGGGTGCAGTCAATTAATGGATTCTACCATAAGATAGTACATTCAGGAACAATACCATCTTACGGCAGCGTAATTTACTGCTCTGAAACGTACCTGTGGATGCTGACAGTGGGCATAAATTGCACCTGGTCAGCCCAACTAGCTTGGGGCCTGCTTCACTTCAGCTCAAATCACTGCTGTCCCAGGCACATGTGTAGGTACTTCACCTAGGAGCAGTTTCTTTTGGCTGAAATGGAGCCGGAGTTTATTGAGTCACATTAGTTGCATTGGACCCGGTATGTATTTCCTGTGTCTGCCACAGCAGTGTTGTTTGGTACAATATTTTTTGTCACTCATGGAATAAAATTATATATCAGACTAACATACCTGACACATTCTTACCTGACAATAATATTGATAAGGAGTGTTTAAGGACTTCTAAAAGAAAGAAAGGAAATTCATTACTATGGTGGGTCTACGCATGTAATCAAACTAGAGAAACACTAATAGTGAGATTGGATTCAGTTGAGAAGTACAGAATGTTTATAAATTTAATTGGGAGTGAATGAATCATGATGTTTATTTGAACCACGTGGGTTAACCTTTGCAAATGTTTATAATCCTATAAATATTACCCAAAATAAGAATTATCATTGTGTGTGATATCTTGCAAATTATTTTTTTTTAATCTTTCCAATTCCTGCTTACAGATGTCCTTTATTATGAAGCTTGACAAATGATACATGCTTCAGGGGGTTGAGGGGGAGGAAAGAGGAGAAAGTGATGCATAGATAGTGAAGAAAAATACTGTATTATTTTTAGAAAAAATGTATTTCCAAATGAGCTAATGACTTTATTTGTTCCTAACAATTCAGATGCACTCTAGGGGAAACAAAATATTTTTAGCTTTTTTCTTAAACTACCTTCAGACAAAACAAAGGAAGAATATTTCCTTCTTTTCTATTTTGCAGAAAGAGAAAATATTTTAGTCTCTGACCTAGAAAATGTTTATTACACGCTTAATATATGCATCTGCTGGGACCAGTAAGACTACTTGCATTCCATTTCAGCAGAAGTTGGACTGGGCCTTTAATGCTGTGTGGGAAGTGTGACTGGGTCGCAGATGTGTTTCTTAGCATGTGAGATCTGGGCTTTTAGCAATGCAGTCTGGGTGCTTCAGAAGTGTGTATCCTATAATAATCCAGCATCATTATTAATAAGTATTCACAAGCCAATCTTGGACTCTCATCTCCTGCTTGAATATTGGTTTGGTGAACTTGAGATTTGTTGATAACACTTAGTTTTCATGTAATAGAGAAGTCATAACCAGATAATGCAGATCTTCATTACCAGGGATTTTTTTCCCCTCTGCATTTTCTAAATATACCAACTAATTTGATCTGTCAATATCTTCCCTCCTGTCAAGAAGACAAGACAAACTGTTTATTTTTTCTTTGGAGAACAGTACTGTGGCCAAAATGTCAAGACTAATAAGACAAAATGATGGCACAATTCCCTAAAGAAACACCCACAGATCCATTTGTATGTAACAGCATGACTTGAAGTAATTAATCCATTTGTCAAAATGATTGCAAATAGAGAAAAATGTCAAATGTCAAATAGAGACAAATGTCTTAGCTGTTTTTTTCTTAAAGAATTTCAATTTAGTTTAAACTGAATTACATATTTTAAATGAGGTAAACCATAATGAGGTAAACCATAATTTGGTCAAAACCTGTTTTGAATATTGGCTAAGAAAAAGTGATTCAGCTCTTTAAAACAAATTTTACTACCTCATTTACTCAGGCATCATGAGCGACGTGCTCTCCTTGCCCAGACATCACTAATTTAATATTCATGCACAAAGTTCATAAACAGAATCTGCCCGGCGTTGCCATGGGTGCGGGAATAGGCAAAGCCCTCCAGCTCCAGAGGCTGGATCTGGGCCATAAGTTGCTGGCCCCTGGTATAGACTATTAGGACTTAAGTCTCTGATGAACAAAATAGGGTGGTAATTATTTGTAAAAAAAATGGGAATTCTTGTCCTCTTATGTTTTCCTCTGATCTCAAATAAGCTAGCCAGTGAGCTCCCAATCCTGTGGCATCCAGTACTTCACCATATGTGCATTATTGGTATTCCTGCTCAGCAAGTAGTCATTGTACATAGATGAAAGATAGGTGCATGGGTTGAATAAAGATATGCGCCCATCTGTTCTGATCTGCTGGCAGTTATATGCATTCTACAGCATAAAACATTATGGTGATTACCAATTCTCTGCCGCTCTGCAGAAAAGGACCTGGGGGTTACAGTGGACAATAAGATGAATATAAGCCAGCAGTGTGCCCTTGTTTTGAGGAAGGCTAGTGGCATACTGGGCTGTATTAGTAGGAGTGTTGCCAGCAGATCAAGAGGAGTGATTCCTCCCCTTTACTTAGCACTGGTGAGGCCATATTTGGAGTACTGTGTCCAGTTTTGGGCCCCCCACTAAAGAAAGGATGTGGACAAATTGGAGAGAGTCCAGTGGAGGGGAATGGGAATGGTTAGGGGGCTGGGGAACATGATTTATGAGGAAAGGCTGAGAGAACTGGGCTTATTTAATCTGGAGAAGCCAAGACTGAGGGGTGATTGAATAAGGGTGGCTCCAAAGAGGGTGGAGCTAGACTGTTCTCACTGGAGGCAGATGACAGAACAAGGAGCAACAATCTGAAGCTGCAGCAAGGGAAGTTTATGTTGGATATTAGGAAACACTTTCTCCCTAAGGGGGTAGTAAAACACTGAAACAGGTTACCTGGAGAAGTTGTGGATTCTCCATCCTTGGAGGCTTTCAAGATCCAAGTAGACAAAGCCTTGGCTGGGATGACCCAATTGGGGATGGTCCTGCTTTGAGCAGGGGGTTGGACCAGATGTGATCTCCTGAGTCCCTTCCAATCCTTATTTTATATGATTCTATGAATTTGAGTGGATTAAACCCAAGACCTGAAGACTTCAGGCTGCAGTAGCATTTGTCACATAAAGCCAATATAGTTTAGCAACACTGCAGGGTATAGAGTCCTACATTATGTGATTATGGAACTATAAATTGAGAAGCCTGGCTTTTATTCCAAAGTGCACTGCTAACTTGGTGTTGAGCTCTTCAGCAAGTAATGTATGTGTGTCTGTGTTCTCTCACCTGAAAAACTTGTGTGATATAGAAGGAGTCAGGTTTCTGCTATGTGTCATAAATACTTTGAAATGCTAAATTGTAAAGTCACACAGTACATTAATGAAAAGCATTAGTATTATTAGTCAGCGGGAAAAAAACAACTCTAGTAATCTACGTTCAGATTGTGGTTGTTAAGAGTGTTCAGAGATATTATGGTAGTGATTTTCCATTTTAACATTTTCTTCTAACCCTCAATGAACCATGCCATCAGATAGTATCAATCGGTCTACCCCTGTTAAAGCCAAGAACAGTCGATTGATTATTACTAGGTAAAGAACTGGCCATGTAACTTTGTAATAACTCCAAAGTTGTTATTGCTTTGTTTTCAGTGAGTCTCAAAAAAATAACCCATTCCTGTTTCTTTATTAGATTTTGGATTTGAGAAACCTGCTAAAAACAGAATCTAAATATTTTGCCCCTTTTTACTTTAGAATAGTTAAGTTTTACACCTACTTTGTATGTGTTAATAATTCAATATAGACTCAGATCTGAAGAGCTGCTGTGCATGAGTGGCTCACCGTTATCAGCTTTGATAAACTTTGCTTCAGTTATCTGACTAGCAGCACATGGACATGGCAGTCCTTTGCCCATTGATCCTGGATGTCATGGATCCCAAAAGCAAGCTTCAGTTACAGTCTGAAATATGTTAATTGACTGCTGCCAATATAAAATAAACCATATCGGAAAGAATTGCAAAGTGGCATCAACAGAGAAACACACATTTCGTCTTCTCAGTAAACATATAAAGATTTGCCATGCTTTTAGAAAAACCATTATTTTTTCATTGACTTTAAAATATTTTAGAAGCTTTGACTGTTTTTTTTTCTGGTGCTAGCATTCATGCACAACTCTCAGCAGTATTTTAAAACATTTCTTGTATAACAAAGTGACATCTGAAGTGTTTAGATGTCAATTTCTGTTAAGACTTTGCACCATCATAAAAGTGATCTTCAACAAAGACTGCCAGAGGAGGATAATGGACTGATTTCTTCTAGACTTGCAATCCCAAAAGATTTCCCCTTAGTTTCGCACTTAGATGTCATTCTTTGGTAAATGGGAGGAAGCTGCTTTGCAAGTATATCCTAATTATTTTCCCTACAAAGGAAATTAATTTTATTTTTTTTTCTCACTGGCACTCAACAAACTTTCCAACTTAGATCTGACCATATATATAAGTTAATAAGAAAAAATATGACTCGCTGTGACTAGTAGTGCAGCAAAAATTGACATAGTGTCACTTTTCAGTTTGCTGAGCATTCAGATAAAAAGGAGCATTTTGTGTGTCATTGTATCTGTTGATTCTCAGCTAAAGAGAGGGGAGGAAGCAGCTTTTCAAGAGTATGTTTGGTGACCTTATTTTGTATGTACAGTTACTACAGATGCATCTACACTAAAGGTCCCAATCGGAAAGCCTTATTTAAACAGGGGAGTACACATTCCTGTGTAGTACCATTTAAGCTAATCAAGGCACTTGATTAAAGGGGTTATTGTAAAGAACAATGGAATTATAGTGAAACCTGGTGTTTAGTAGTTGTGTGTAGAAATAAGTCAAATATCTTCATGAATGAGCCTCTATATAACTACCTACAGTGTGGTTCCATTTTTATATTTTGAGTTGCCACAGTTGCACTCACAAGAAGAGGATTTGTGGTTACACTTCAGACATGCAATTGCATGTGTTTCTTGCATATGACCTGCATAGTCCCTGAGGATAAAGCTAAAAAACCTAACCTTTTGATAGGAATTTCAATGGGAAAACATTGTTAATCTGGATACAACTTCAATTAAAACTAGAATGCTATTCGAGAAGCAAGGTTTGTTTGGTTTGCTTTCCCATCTATGTTCATGGGAAAGATATTAAACAAGCTTTTTAGACAAAAGTCCTTCCTCAGGTTTGTGTCTGGATAGAAGCAGATAGAGCTTAAGCTAAATACAGGGTAAAGCAATGCTGGGTTTTTGGTTGTAGCCGGGTTGAAGGTAAAGCAATGACTTTGGTTTAACTCCATTATGTGAATGAGAACAGCCATTTAAAGAAGGGGAAGAGGTCTGTACACCTTTGAAAAAAAGAAAGTATTAAAAGTAACTATGTGCCAAGCAAAGGACAGTGGAAATAGATATATCTAATTATGTGAAAATGTAAGACTGTTCCAAGGAAAGAGAGTCATGGCCGTGTGTAGACAAAATGAGAGGCATGTGTGCATGACACTTTAAAGTGAGCTAAATGCTTTTGCACTGCTTTAATGGTGTCAGTCAGTGTTTCCATGCCTCAGTGGTGTATTGCGCATTAATTCCAGCCGCTGTAGGAAATTCGGTGGCATAATGACTTGGGGCACTCCTTTGGGAGTTTTAGTTTGCTGCCCCTACAGCTGTGGACTGAAGTACTGGGCTCTTTGTAGCTGCATGACTCTGCAGGAAGCCCTGCAGGCAGCCTGGCAGCAGCCTGGGAAAGCAGTCTCCACCCAAGAAAAGCGGAGAGCCTGATCTTTTTTTCCACCCTGCCCCCTGGAGCCTGCCTGCCTGCCCGAGCTGCGTGGGGCCCTGGTGCTTTCCTTGGCAGCCGCGGTGTCAGGTGGGTGCCTGCAGATGGGTGCTGCCAGTGGGGGGCTGCCTCTGCTGTGGAGGGAAGCATCAAGCCCTCCCCCCTTCCTCCCCAGCCCAGGAACTGCTCTGCCCACCGGCAGCTCGCCCTCCCCACCAGAGGCAGGTAAGGTATGTGCATGACACGGAGGTTTAAATGAGCTCTAAATTGAAGCGGTGTTTTTTAAAACTCACCACTTCAATTTAGGGCCCCCATTTCATCTACACACACCCTATTACCTGTGGAATTCACTGAGGGGGGCGGTAAGTTGTATGGAGTCATAAAAGTGTTGCTTGTGTTTAGTCATAGATTCATAGATGTAGGGTTGGAAGGGACCTTAACAGATCATCGAGTCCAACCGCCTGCCTAGGCAGGAAAGAGTGCTGGGGTCAGATGACCCCAGCCAGATGCCTATTCATTCTTCTCTTAAAGACCGCCAAGGTAGGAGAAAGCATGCCCTCCCTCGGAAGCCCATTCCAAATTTTGGCCACTCTTACCATGAAGCAGCTTTTCCTCATGTCTAGCCTAAATCTACTCCCTGTCAATTTGTGATCATTGTTCCCTGTTACCCCAAGAGGTGCCCTGGTGAACAGAGCATCTCTGATCACTTGTGGCTGCCTACAAATTCATCAGGGGGATGCAGCAAGATCACCTCTCAGCCGTCTCTTGTGGGGGCTGAACAGGTCCAGGTCCCTCAGTCTCTCCTCGTTGAGCTTGTCCTATAAGCCCCAAACCATATGAGGGGCTCTCCTCTGGACCCTTTTGAGTCTATCAAAATCCTTCTTGAAGTACGGCACCCAAAACTGGACACAGTCCTCCAACTGCGGTCTGACCAATGCCGCCCAGAGGGGAAGTATCACCTCCTTGGTTCTTTTTGTCATGCATCTGCTGATGTATGATAAAGTGCGGTCGTGGCTTTTACTGTCCAATAAACTTACAATTAAAAAAATAGAATATATTTAAATAAATAAAAAATATATATATTTAAATAAACTTACATCTCCTAAAAGTATGGGGTTAGTTTCCTTTGAGGACAAAGACAGTGATGTCACAGATGGAACCGGTGTTCTGTGAAAAGTGTTCCTCCGCTGGAAATTGGGTGTTTCTGTCCTTTATCATTTTTCCATGAGAGGGTTCATTCTGAAGCACAGTGGTTGTTTAGGTTCACTCGCATAGGCAGGGTTATACAGCATGCAGAAGTTAGCACATCACCTCCAAATGTCTAAGCAGACAAATAGCATCAAGTGAAGCGTGAGGCTTTGTAAGCTCAGCCAATACTTTTTCTATTAAATTCTCCACAGTGGTCTAAAAGAGCTATAAAAGTAATTTTATATCAAATTCTGGTGATTCTGGTAGAGCTGGCAATAGGGGAAAACATTTCCTGTGAATTACGTGCCCAGTTTAGGCAGCAATACTGACCAGCGCATTTGGTGTTTTACAGGCACTGAAATCTCACTGACTGTGGCTCTCATTTAAGCCTTTCTGATCTAGTCCTGCGATACAGGGTCTGTAAATGAGGTGGCCAGACAATGTTGATTTTGAGGCCAAAGAGCATGTAAATCTAGTGATATGGAGGGCTGCCAGACTGACAGGAATATCACTTCTCTACGTCTGGAAGACACAGGGTGCTGTTGATAATTGCTGCATTTTAATAATCTGGTTTCCTATCTGTGACATCAGTTTAGTCGAAGTCTTGATCCATAGCTCTTGGGCTCAAAGTGCTCAGATACCATGATGATGGGTACTTTATTTTTGAAAAAGAAAGAGCCTCATTATCAGCACCTATGGAATTGATATTACTTCAGGTGTAAGGATTAAATGAGACATGATGTCCTATACAACTCATTACCATGTTACTTTTAAAATAATATATGTCCTGTCATATGTACTTATCTGTATTTTTACTGCCTGTG
The DNA here is from genome assembly GCF_001723915.1 of Gavialis gangeticus. Classification (NCBI taxonomy): domain Eukaryota; kingdom Metazoa; phylum Chordata; order Crocodylia; family Gavialidae; genus Gavialis; species Gavialis gangeticus. Next base: position 22,534,502 of record NW_017729001.1, read on the forward strand.
GCTTTTATTGCTAGGAGTGGTTGTGTTGACTGTGTTTCTTCCCTTGTGTTTATATATGGCATATCTCTGTTCAATTTTTCTGAATGCTTGTGTACAAACAAAGCCAGAAAAAGATATAAATCGAAATGCAAGCACAATGTAAGCTATCTGCCTCTGTTCCATTAAGATACATAGACTATAACCATATTATGCCTTTCAGTGCTCTGAATGTGCACCCAAAATAAATACAATCCATCACTAAACACATTTTTGCTTTCATAATGGGCCATTAGTGAGCTGTCTTCAGTGTGCCAAATAACAATTGAAAGCAAAAAAAACCTAGAGAAAGCTAAAAGTAAACATGCAGCATATAGAATTAGATACAAAGGCAGAGGGCTCCGCTCTCATGTCACTAACCGCAGCTGTACTCATTTAAATGGACCTGTCGGAAATTAGACCAGTTTGAGGGAGAGGAGAATGATACCCAGTAGCAGTTTCATTCAGCACTATGAGACTGCATGCAAACAATAATGAGAAAGGAATCAAATAGGACAGACTCCATATACTCCTTTATGAAAGTCATAGCAGCAAGGAGGCTATATAATATATAGGTCTATGCAGGCTTGAGAGCTGGTTGAAAATTTTCCAGTGGAATAGGTTTCTGTCAGAAAATACTATCTCCATCAGCTGAAACATTCTGGGGGAGAAGGTAGATTCTGTTAAAACTTTGAAGACAAATGCAGCAGGCTGGCTACTGCTGGGAGGCCTAGCTCTCTGGGACCCCATGCTGGCTGGCTTTCTGGGCTGCCTGATTGGGAAGGCAGCCAGGAACATAAGAGCCAGCTGGCTGGGCCTCCATGTTCACATCTATTTTAGTTCATTCACATCTTTTCCTTTTTTTTTTTTTAATGTCCATTTCACACCAAATTCTTCATTCACAAAGCTTTGTTCCAGTTCAGAACCAAAGAAAGATTTAGACATTAGAAATTGCCCGCAGAATGGAAATTCTGCTTTCTATATAGGCATCTTGCCTTTTACCTGTGGGCACCAACACACAGACCATGGTGTTAGAATATATCTCAATATATGCAATTCACATAACCACCATGTATTTGGGCAAACTTGAGTATGAATAACAGTTTAGTCAACAGTGCTGTAGGCTGAACATTGGATTGGCAGGAGGAACAGTTGTATATGGGAGGAATAGCGTGGACTGAAAGTGGGCTTTGATTACAGTTCAGAATTACAGAGCTTTGTCTGTCAGCGTTCTGTGTGGAGTGCTTGGGCTGCCTGTTTGCACTGTTACAGAAAAAACCCCAACAGGTGAAACACTTTGGGAAAGTTGCAGGCCAGTAGGCATGCACTGCAGTCAGAGTCTAGAACAGGGATTATTGATTGCACTGGCAATCTCATTTGTGATATTTGATGGCAATTTGAATCTCATTCTAAGTGTCTATTAATGTCCTTACAGATTCCAATAAGAAGGACAATACAAAGTTACACATGACGCATCAGCACACAATCAGATTTGTAAAGCTCCTGGCAGTTGGCTTTAAATAATCAATTTTGAAATATTTACATGTTTTGTTTGAAGTGACAGTAACACAATATGCTGCTGTCAGAGGTAACAGCATAACAAGTGTTCTGAGATGCAGAAAATAACTAAAAATATTTTGAGATACAAGCGATAACTAGAAGTTGAAATATTTTTTTCTTGCAACATAGGGCATCCTGATGTAGTTGGATATCTTTACTTGATACAAGTTCCTGCCTAAACTCCCATTTAAAAAAAATAGTATTTTGGAAGAAATGTATTTGGGTAGCATCAGCTATTATATAAAAAATCAGTTTCCCTCTCAGAGGCCTGGTATAGTCTTCAAAAATGAAGCTGTAGTTTTTTTGCCTGTGCTTTGTAATTTCAACTTCAATCCATAGCGGTAGGAACCTATCTGGTGGCCTGTAACTCACCAGCAGCATGTTTCATTTAAGTGAGATAACTGTAGCTAACTCAGTTCTCCATCTACAAACTGAAGGCAATGCTTCAATTCTACTATATGTATCTGTTATATTTTGGGAGCATGTGCAGCACACAGCACAAAGGGGCTCATATCCCTGTAGAGTTCCTAGTCACTTCTACAATGCAGATAAAAATAAATGTTAACGTTCACTGAGAAGCAAAGTATGAGTCCTAATGTAATATGGCTCCTGGGTCTGCAGATAATTTGTTTACTATGTTGTCTACCTCATCTTAGAACAGGACAAATTTAATATGCTGGTAAAAATGCCAGTGATTATCAGTCCCTTGTCAGGTCTCTTCTAGTGCTCCTGCCTTTGCTTCCAGCAGTGGACCTGTGATGGCAACAGTAGGAAATTTCTGGGGTCAGGAAGAAGTTTAGTGGAGATAAGGCATTAGAAACAGAAAAAACGAAGAGAATAAAAGGGCAGTGCACCCAGCTCCCGGGGTGGTTCGATGGGGGATGGAGAAGAGGGGTTTTGAAGAGATGGTTTGAGCTGACTGGCGGGGCAGAGCAGTTGCATCAGAAAAGCCCCAGA
>NW_017729001.1:22542033-22553332 GCF_001723915.1 Gavialis gangeticus
AAGGACCATGAGAGAGACAGCTTGGTCATCAAAGAATGCAATGAGCAAACATGAACATCTGCTGAATCATGCACATACATCCCAAGCACATAACCTAGAGGGGAGCAGATGTGCCTAGCAAGTCATATTAAGCACATTATGCAAAACCATAAACATCACTTCGGAGCTGCAGTTAGGGGTTATGCATGCCAGGGAACATGCTGAATAGGAGCAGCAAGTTGAAGAAATGGACTACCTACACAAGCCTTGGAAAGGTCAGATTGGAAGTCCTGCCAAAGCAAATAGCAGCACAGATATGATCCCTCAGTGCCATGGAGTACACAAAGACCACATAACCAAGAGCCATAACATTTACCAGCTAAATACACAAACCTGGTATAACGTAGTAAAGCACATACTCTGTTGCTCCATAAGTTGTGTGTTAGCAGGATGGCAGTGCAGATTTGTGCTCCTGCCATCTCAGCTGTTACTAGAATCGTCAGCAGTTATAGATTTTATATGGTCAATGAAGTGGGTGCTCTTCCTTCTGGATTAGTTATTACCTGCAGTTGCTGTCTTCAATAGTTTTATAATTCCAGTGTAATTTTGTCTACATGGGACTGCTTCTGTCACCAGAACTTCTGCAGGCAGATGACAACTGCCACAGGGTATTGCATTCACATTTGCGCAGCTCCTGACAGCTCTGAGTGGCTCTGTTATAGATGGTGGGCTGGCAAGGATGAAATGCCCCAAGAATAGGCACCAGTTGCCAAATGGTCCATAGCATGAGACAAAGGCATGTGTAGTAGGGCTGTGCAAAGCTTCAGTAGCTGATTTGATTCGGAGGAGGTTTGGCCCAATTCGGCAGCATGAACAGAGTGTGCCCCCAGTGGCTTAGGGCGGGCACGGTGGCGGTGGAAGTGTGCCGGCAGTAAGTGGGGGAGCTCCTGCAGATACCGCTGGTGCTGTCAGCGGGGGTGGGGGGCAGTGGCGAGCTCTGACCAAGGGTTGGTGACCACTGGCAGCCACTGCAGGCAGCGGTGGTGGCAGCCATTGGGAATTGCACACTGCCTGCAGACACCACCGGCAGTGTTGGTGGTTGGGTTGTGAGTGGCGACAGTGTCCCCGAATCTGCACAGGTTGGGCTGGGCCATGCTGTGCTCCAGAAGGCTAGCACCAGCTGCCTTCTGCTGGGCTGTGCTCTGTGGGGCAGGTGGTGCCAGGGCTACACTCCAGGTGGCTAACCCCAGCCGCAGCCCGGAGCCTAGCCCTAGCTCCACCTGCCCCGCAAAGCTTGGTGGAGCAGGGGCTATGGGCAGGCTGCAGCCACCCTAAAATTCCCCATAGCCCCTGCTGCCAGCCTGACCCCAATCCAGGTGCACACACCTGCCCCCATGCCCTGCCACTGCTCACCCAGCTGGAGTGAAGCCGCAGCTTGCCCTGGAGTGACCTCCACCACTGTGTGCTGCTTTTCCAAGGGAGTTTAGTGGCACTGTCTCACACCTCCCCACCCCAGCTAGGTGAGCAGTGGGAGGGCATAACTTCTGCTTCCAGCGCCTTCCATCTGGAGCAAGCATCACACCCCCTCCCCCAGCCCCAGCTGGGCAAGCGGCAGCAAGGCATAGTCCCCCACTCCCAGCTCTGCCACGCCCACATCCTGGGCCCCCTGGCCCCAGCTGGACAAGTGGTGGCAGGGCAGAGCCTCTACTCCCAGTGCCTTCTGCCACCCATATGGAGCGCAGCCCGGCCTAGCCTGCCCCACACAGATCTAGAGGCATACAACCACTCCCATGCCCTCCTGCACTGGTGGCATGCAGTGGCGGGTGCCCCCCAGCCCTGGCTGGGCAGCTCATCCCACCCCAGCCCTATCCCTCCCTCACTGTGGGGCCATTGATCTTCCCCCTCCGACACCTTTTCCCTCCACCCTCCACAACAGACTTACCAGCTGGAGGCAGACATGTTCAGCATAGTCAAGGATAGCTGCCTATTTAGTCTATGGCCAAATCTCTGAATTGGTGCTGAATCTTCGGAACTGAATTGGCCGAATCAAATTAGGACAGTGATTTGAATCACTGAATCAAATTGCTGTCCCTCCGAATCAGCTGAATCCGAATTGAATACTTGCTGCTTCTCACAGGCCTAATGTGTACATATGCCGTTAACTAGCTTCCAGGTGGAGGCAGAAGTCTCCTTTTGTTCATCAAAAAAGTATCATTCTGCTTACACAGGGAAGAGTTGCTACTCAGACATGGACCCTAAATGTAGATACGCTCACAGTTTTACTGGGGGTGGTGCGGTTTCCCCCAGTTCCCAATGACCTTCTCTAAGAAACCTAATGTTAATCCAGTATTTTTCATTCTCCTATGAGAACATTGCCCCTTACATTTTTTCAGGCTGCTTCTTAAGCATTTGCTTTTTATCAGAATTTCAGATAAGGGTTTTGTTGTGCACTTTTGCTATTGGTTCCTAAGGCATGCTGGGCACCTACACATGTGCCCTACGCCTGCTAATTAGCACATATCAGAGCAGACTTGATAAACTGAATCTGCTGGAGTATGCTAATTAGTATGCTCCAACAGCCTTGGCATTTCATGTATTCAGTGTCCCCGTACTTCAAAATTATGTTGGGGATGCTTTAACTAAATCTTGTTGAATGAGTTTAGTTAAAGTGCCCCCACTGCCATTTTGAAGCACAGGATGCTGAATACATGGGATGCTGTGGGCACTTTAATTAGAGTGGCTCCTGAGAGCTGCTCTAATTAAAGCACCCCCACTCCTCACCCTGAACCATGTGTAAAGACAGTCCTGCTCACTCCCCATCACTACTTTCCATGTTGCTAGGAATGAATATGGCCCACTGTCCCTGTGTGTGGTGATAGCTGCTTATGTGCTCAAGCTAATTTTAGGTGCCAGTAGTGCTGTAGATGAAGAAGCATAGGACTCAGTGGGCACATCTACATGAGCCATTTACTATGGAGTGGACTAATTAGTTCTGCAGTATACATCTTGTATCTATACATGTGGCCCTATTAAGCCTCAGGAAACTAATGAACTCTGCAGGAGGGTAATACTTTTAAATACAAGTACTATCCTGCTGTGGCATGTTTTACTCTGTAGCAGTGCACATGTAGGTGCTGACAGGGCTGGCTGGGGCATGAGGGTGTTTCAGTGTGGGAGCTCCCTGCTGGCTAGCTCCACACTGCAGCACTCTCTTGCCTGAGCCAGCCCCTCCACAGCATGTTGAGCTAGGTTGAAGCAGCTCTGAGCTGGCAGGCTGACTCCTCGGACCCCCTGCAACCCTGAGCTGCTCCAACTTGGCTCAATGTGTTGCAGTCCCAGATGCCTGTGTGAATGTGGTGCCCAGGAGCAATAAACTCTAGCATGATATGCACCAGAGTTTATTGCTTTGCCTTAATAGCAAGTATAGACATGCCTAGTGTGTGCTGACTGAATATTTACTTGATTTCTAACTGTGGTTTTGCAGCCCACATTCACCTGCATACTACCACGGTTGCTCTCCTAGCAGTCCCCAAGCTACTGAGTTCAAAGCTCACTAAGATACGTCTTTGACTGCAGTGTCAGCATATCCTTATTTCACAATTGGCCACTGATTTTCAAATGAGCTCCTAGTGTTTCAATAATTCATACTGGATTTTCATGTGCCTTAAATGTATGAAACTTGGACTAATGTCTGATGCTAGAAAAGATTAAATAGGCCCTCCCTTAGTCAGTTCTCAAACTTGCATAGAAGCTAAAACGTATCTTGGAAACTCCTAACAGTAGAGAAACTGAAAACAAGGTTTTGTTAAACCCATTTTTTAAAACCTAAACCATCCAGAACGTGCCTCTCCTTTGGCTTTGTAACTAAGCTAATACTCATATAGCTGTGTTGACAGTTTCATAATTCATGCCCCTTTCGAGCTGAGCCCATTTTCAGGGACCACCTAATATTTTAGTATGATGATCCATGGTTTTGAATAAGTTCCACATTCAGATTGTGGTTCTGTTCAAACTTAGAATTCCAAGTAAAACTTCGGGGAGACAAAGGGTGCATACAGACATTTGGGGAGGTTAGGGGGAGGTTAGATCGAGCTAAGACCATCTGATCTAAGGTAAGTCTGAAGAGGACTTGGGGTGGAAAGCAGGCTTTAGGGAGGATTGGGGATAGGCGGGGTCCACAGGGGGGATAAGGAGGCCAGGCAAAGTCCTTGAGGGGACAGGCGGGGTCTGCAGAGTGATTGGTGAGGTCCAGGAATCTCGTGGGGTCTGCAGGGAGGATAGTGGGGTAAAGGTCTCTCCCATGCCCCCGCCCAGGACCGGGGTTATTTTTAGCCTACCTTGTAGGTAGGCTTAACTTAGATTGGGTTGGCCAGTTTGAGACTGATCTAACTGTCCTGAACTGTACAGTTAGCACTTAGATTGACCTAACTAGTGTAAGGTCCACACCTGGGCTAACTAAGTTAGATCAGGTGGCCATTTTTAACATGACCTAACCTCCCCTAAGCTTCCAGGATGTCTGTATGCACTGAAATCCTCACAAATCAAAACAAATACATTATTTGTAACAGTCCCGCAAAGGCCAGCTGCTTCCTTATGCATTCCTTGATATTGAAGTAGACTTTCAGTTTAGGGATGAGAACACTCCTGATTTATTCTCCCTCTTGTAAATAGATTATTCTTAGAAACAACAAAACGCCATTTATGTAGCATACTTGTGCAACATGGAAATACCCTCTTTTCATGAAAATGTGAACCCAGTTTAAAAAACCAGTTCTGAGTAAGTTAAGTTACTCTCAGCCACTTCGTTTTACCTATTGCTATTTTCTCTTCTTAAGAAACAAAAAAAAAAAAATCCATTTTAATAGAAAGCACATCATCCAGAGATAAAGAATATAATATATGAGAGCCAAGTACCTCAATAAATTACAGTACTAATTTTTTTTAGCGTGCACATTTTTCTGGCTTTTTAACAACACTCTCAACTACCCCACATCAATCTGCCTGGAGGTCACCTATGGATGCAAAGCAGCAAAAAGCTAGGGCAGAATCAGGAGGTTGGTTCTACTTGCCCTGCTTATTTACACACTTCTTGTCTATTTAAATGGTACCTTTCTCTGACATGTGTATTTAGATGTTAAGTTCTTTGAAGCAGAAATTTCTCTTACTAAGTGCTAATATGGTTCTTATCTCTCTTTGGCCCTAGTTTTGCTTGAGGCCTTTAAGCATTACTGTAAGGCACAGGTCATTGGCTGAGCCAGTAGAGAAGAAAATCTCCCAAAAAACCCTCTTGTGCATATGTGTGCTCGCACACACGCACACGCACACACGCACGCGCGCGCCCACACCCTGCCTCCTGCAATACAGTCTGTCATGCATACACATGCGTTGTATACACCCTCCTACAATACATTCTCTTATGCACACTCTCACATACCTGTAATCCATCATTCATTTGCTGTCATAATTTTTCATCTTTTGCCATTTCTTGCTGCATTTTCAACAGCCTGGGAATCACTTAATTAAGTTTGGAACTGCTTGGGTGTTGTTAGGAGGGAAGGGGAGCTTCAGGTTATATGAATCAAACTATAAAAAGATTAAGGCACTTGACAACTGCAGGGTGACGTGTTCAGATGATCACTAAACACATCAGTTAAACTGCACATTAAAACAAAGCATTGCAGACACCAAACTTGTTGTTTCAAGTTTTCAAGCAAGTTAATTCAGCAAATGAAAAAAGAAATTGGTTCTCTGAGAAAATTGTGGAGTAAATGCTAACTCAAAGAGCACTTCAGTTCTAGTTCTGATGAGAAGCCCTGATTTCCCCCTTCAGCTGAATGGCTTTGTTTCTACCTAATACCCTATTTTGGAGCATGTCTGCATGAGACACTAGAAGTGCAGTAGACAAATTTTCCTGTGCATTAGCACATCATGGAGAAAGCCGTGCTAATGCACAATAGTATTAGTCTACTGTGCATAGCATCATCTAAAAGACATGCGCTGGTACTACTGTGCACTGATAATGGCACATTAAGTTAGTACCTATTAGGGCTGTGCAAAATTTAACTGACCGTTTCATTTTGACACTATTTCAACTCATTTCAAGGTTCAAAACAGCAAAATTGAAATGAAATAAAGGGCTGTGAAATAGCCTCAAAACAAAACGAGGCTATTTGAAACGGTTCAAAAGTCAAAACATTTCGACCATAGTGTTGGGAAGAATTCAGCCCAGCTGGGCTGACTTCCCACCCCGGCATGATCTAGCTGGGCTGAGTCCCTAACCCTGGCGTGATCTAGCACTGGGGATGGGGAGGCAGCCCAGTTGGGCTGCCTCCTCATCCCCAGTGAAATGTCAAAACGGCATCAAAACAGCCTTTCTGTTTTGATGGAATGGAACAGAACAGCTGTTTTGAATTAAAATGAAATTTGAAATGGAATGCTGCTCCTTCAAACCGTTGAAACTCAAGGTGAAACGGAATGGTGCTGTTTCGCACAGCCCTAGTACCTATTACTACAGGTAATTATGGCACGTTAATGAATGTATAGACATGTCCTGTTTGTATTGGTCTCTGCTAGCAGGCATGTTACAAAGTTTAAATGCACTGCCCCAGCTGCTGACAGGGAGACAGCATTCTGCTCCACTCCCTTCAGAATCTCTGATTGCTGCAAATAAGGCAGAACAACAGTATATTACATTTCTTAGCCTCCAGTCTGTTGCAAGTGAGGGAGGAGGGTCAGAGGTATCCAGTATTTCCTCCCTCCCACAGGCTCTTCTTAATTATTTCTGCATGATAGCTTTCTACAAAACTTGGTGATTCATTGAAACTGAAAATGTCCAGAACATGCTGGGCTCCAGAGCCATTGCATTTGGAAGGCCTTCCCAGGTCCATGATGGATTTTTTGTCCAAACTAAGTGAAAGGAAGAGAATTATTCACATCCCACAGTAGCTTGTAAGCTTCTGATGAAAGCAGCCACTTGTAAGCAACCAGAGTTCAAATTCCTGGGCTGACTGATTTGGAAAGAATTAGGCTCTTTCTGCCTCTCTCCTATTGCAGTCATGCTCTGGTGTAGAAATAAATAAAATTAATTTGGTGAGAGAGAAATATGGTGCCAAGCCATACAGAGCAGGGGCCCAATCTCAAGTGCCCTGCATCCCACAAGAGGGACCATGCCATCAGCTCTTCTGGTGTTTAGGGCTCTCTAATTTTTCCTCAAAAAATAACCCTTTAAAAGGTCTTGGGTTTGGTCTGAGCCAAAATAAAGAAAATTTCCAAAATATCATAAATATTTGGAGGATGGGAAAAGCATTTCCTTCCGAGCAGCAGTTGTCACAACTAGGCAGCCTTCATGGTGGATAAGCCTCTGTAGCTCTAAAAGTACTCAGCCACATTGGGTTTAGGGCTTTCTGTATCTGGATGCTGAGTATGGACTCAAATGAGTTCTAAAAGGCTTTTTCTTTAAAAAAAAAAATCCCTAAATCCTGAGAATTCCAGTACATAAAAGCTTGTTCAGACAAGATATGGCTGTTGACAAGGCAGAGTAGGTAAGTATTGATCTACATAATGAATCATGAAGAGATACAGTTGTAACTCTGCAACACATTTAGGAGACAGCAACTCTTTTAATAGCCCTGATGTTTTTAGATCTGGACTCCTGCCACATTCAGTTATGTGGAGTTCTGAGCTATCTGACTTCCTTGTGTAATGAATGGCTTTATTGAATTTGTGATCTGATGATCAACCATTCACTCATGCCCGGGGGACAGGGAAGGTTGTTGGGAGGAGATTTGTTATTCTGGGACCTCCTCTACTGTCTTTACACTATTTAGCATTGAAATGGGACTGTTCATCTCTCTAGTCTGAACCAGGTATTAGGTGCCGACCGTAAGGATGGAATATGGCAGATTCTCTTTTTTTAGTTCTATGAATTACATAGAGACAGTGGGTCAAATCCCATTGCATCTGTACCTGCCTAAATGGCACTTAGGTAGCTACCTAAGAGAAATTTTTGACCCTTACACAGAGTTTTAGATTCTGTTTGCACTTGTATAACTGTACAAGAGTGCTTAGAAAGCTGCACTGTGGCCATGTGGACTCTGTGGTAGAACAGAATTGCCTGAGGACACACACAACTCCATTAAGTCCCTAAACTTTAGTCAGAGGAAAAAAACCACCCCACAATTCAGCCCATTGTTGTTAAGAGTAGGAATCATACTGCTGCTTTTGAAGCTGAGTATTTTTATTGGTCATACATTGAGATGCAGATTAAAATCACCTGAAGAAGCAATACCTTGCCCTTCATGCTCCTTGTGCTCACATTCACCCTTCCCTGCATGATTCTATTGAAAGTAGAGGTGACTAACTGAGGGTGGCTTTGTATACCCGGGGAAAACATAGTCCACAGCTTAAGTTGTTAATCAATGACTTGGAAAATGTGGGTTCAGCTTTCAAATTTATTGTACATTTTCTTTGAGACATTGGATAGGCCACTGTCTCAGTTTGCCTCTGTTTTGTATCTGTAAGTGTGAGAAAGAGAAAGAGCCACAGGGCTCCAAAGCACAAGGGCTAAACAAAGGCTCAGTGACCCCAGATCCACAGCCCCAAAGAGCCCAGCAGAAATCTCCCTTATCCAGGTGTTTCTGGAGGGGAGGGGCAGGGAGCTCCAAGGCCAGTATAAAGAAGAGCCTGGAACAGGCAAGCAGAGGGAGCGTAGAATCAGAAGGAGGAGGAGGAGCGAGCCAACACATGCTGCAGGGAACTCTGAGAGCGACGTGGAGAGCCGGTAGGAGACTCTTGCAGAGAGTAAGCCCCACAGAGGGAACTTAGAGCAAGGACTGCTGACCCTGCGGGGCTTAGAACTGTTTGTTGCCACACCAGGAGCCCAGCAGAGTTTTGTATCGTAAAGTCCCTAATAGATTGACGGTACCATAAAGTCCCTAAAAGTGGCACAAGCCAAAATGGTGTCACCGATGGACCTAATGTGATAGGGGGAATCGTGACAACTTCAACAAGAGGCTCAGGGAGAGCCACCAAAGAGAGGAAAGGGGCAGAAGAGAGGGACTGACCTCATGAAAGCCAATTTTGTTTGCTCTTGGCTAAAAAGCAGCTGGAACAATAACCCAGGCCAGGAGGGCCTGGTTTTGTTTTCTTGTTTTCCTATTTTGCTTGGAATGGAGGTCATGTTGAAAGACCAACTGGCTGATCAGAACCCGGTGGAATGGGCGAGGGTGTAGGGGTGGCGGAGCCCTCAGGAGTGTAGGACCTTCACGGGACAACGGTGGGATGACTAATGGGACTACACACCCAGGTACTGAACCAACTCCTTTAACACCAAGTCATGGCAGGTGAAACGTGGGTGTGAAGAGCTCCAATTAGAAACCATCTCACTTGAGTCGGTCGGCAGGTGGTGTCCTACAGGTCTGCAAGTAGCAGAGATACTTGACAGTAAGGCTTATTATTATTATTAATATTGGATCTGTGATTTGAGCTCCTCTCCCCCCACTTTAAGATTTTGGCAGGGATTCCATCAGCTCCAGATGACTTCCCATTCTTCATGATGGCTTTCCTCACCATGTCAAGCATTGGAGGGACTCTGAGATCATCTTTGACTGGGTGGTGTGGGGTGCAGTTGACTCTCATCTCAACTGAGATGGTCTTCAAAATGCTCTTTCTATTGGACATTGATGGCTCCACTGTCCTTGATTAGGTCTCCTCCATCCTTAGGTCTCAAGGGGGTTGGTTCCTGAGCCCTCAGACTGTTGATGGCTTTAGTGGCATTGAAAAAACTGCATATTGTGGATGTCAGCAAGATGTTAAATCTCCTTCGTCTTGTCTTTCCACCATCTGTTCTTTATATAGTGGGTCCTCCTTTGGACCTCCACTTCAGCTTGTTGAAGATTCCATTTCTTTTGCTGGGAGTTGATGTCATTCTGCAAAGCACAAACAGCCTTGTTCTTGCAGCTGATCAGCTCTTGGATCTTTTGGCCATTCTCATCAAACCAGTCTTGATGTTTCCTGGTAGAGAATCTTAGCATCTCTTTGCAGGTCCTGATGATGGTGGACTTGAAAGCACTCCAAGTGCTGCTGGCATACTGACATTTTTGTTGATTGGAATTCGCCAGTTTTTCATTAAGGCACTGGTGGAAGAGGTCTCACTTGCTTGGGGCCTTGGGTCCTTTTACCTTGATCTTCTGTCAGCATTGCTTCTGCTGCAGCTGTCATTTGGGAATAAGTTTGAGTGACATAACCAAGAGGATGAGTTGATGATAAGTCCAGCAATTGTCAGCTCCTAGCATAACCTGGTTGATGTGGACATCTTTGTGATTCCAGGCGTGAACAATGATGTAGTTGATCAGGTGAAAATACTTAGATTGCAGGTATTGCCATGATGTTTTGTGCCTGTTTTGTCTAGTGGAACAGGGTGATGGTAATGATGAGTCCATGTTTCATGTATTTGATCAAAAGAATCCCACCACTGGAGTTGACTTTGCTGCTGTGGATGGCTCCACTCCAGACGTTTATGTCCCTTCTGACTCTGGTATTGAAATTACCAAGAAGGATAAGTCTGTCTCCCTCCGGAGCATCAGAAAGAACTTAGTCAAGGTTGGCATAGAATGGATGGATGTGGTTATCCAGTCAACAATAGGGAAGACAGGCTATGTTTAAGGCACCTTTTCTAGCCCCCTCCCCATGAGGGGTGAGCAGAGAGGGTCCTGAAGAGGGCTGCTCAGTCACAGTTACAGTTGCCAAATTGCACTACTGCCTCATCCAAGTGCTAGATGACCTTCCTGTAACTTCTGCTTTCATTCCAGTTCATGGCTAGGAACTGACTAGGAGCTGGTCACAGTCCCACTCCCATCTTCACTAGCTGCTCACCAATGGGCTTGAAAAATGTGCTGGAAAAAACATTTTCATGGAAGAGGCCCATGCATGATTTTTTTTATTGTAGAGAAGCTGCTGTACATTGGCTTCCACACGGTTCTTGACAGAACAAGACCTTAATCCAATGGCAAGGAGGCCAAGACACCTGTAGATCTTTTTCCACCTTCATCTGCCTTCATAGTTGTTAAGACTGTAACATCTTCCACCTGCTCCACCACTGAGGACTTGTAGACCCATGGCTGGGGACTGGGCAAGCTTATTATAGTGGCCACTCATGCCACAGCTCCATGCCCTCTTCCTAAGGATTTTTAATGATGAGTGTCACGGGGGCACTCGGGTACCCCGTGCCTAAGTAGGGATTAGGGCCTCTGCTAATTGCCAGGGCAGCTCAGGTGCAGGTTGCTGGAGCAACCAGGTTGGTCAGGTGACCAGAAGGGGGCAG
>NW_017729001.1:22558332-22567457 GCF_001723915.1 Gavialis gangeticus
CAGGGCTGGGCCCTTATAAACAGCCAGGCCAGAGCCTGGCTAGCAGTTCCCTTCTGGCAGCCTGAGGGGTAAGAGCTCTGCGGGAGAGTTTAGCCGAGCAGTGCAGCCTAAGTACCCAGAGGGCGGCATGATGGTGAAGGTGGAGAGAAGTCTGACCGGGAGGCTTTGGCCAGAGAGCCAGGAGGGCCTGGACTTTATGTGGTAGCCGGTAGGCTTATGGTTTTGTTATAGCCAGCAGGCTTATGGTTTTTGGTTACAGCCGGTTGGCTTATGGTTCCGTTGTGTATATCAAACCGGAGGACCAGGTGAGGCTGTAGGGGTGTGAGGAGGCCTCACGGGAGTCCCCCAGTAGTCTGGGGGTTCCTGGGTGCCCTGTTTGGGGCACAGAGCAGTGCTGGAAGGCGCGGCAGCTTGGCACCGGTGTGGTGCGGTGTGTGGGGTTGAGACCCCAGCCTGAGAGGGCAGTACTTGGCCCAGTGAGGGCATAGGACTCCGAGAAGGGTCAGGGGGCCAGGCACGGCTGCGTGCCACCTGAGGCCCGGCGCCGGTGAAAGCCTGAGCCAGGGCTGGCGTGTAGGCTCGGAGCGAGCCAAGGGCGCGAGTATCGCGGGAAGAGGCTCGGAGCGAGCCAAGGGCGCGAGTATCGCGGGAAGAGGCTCGGAGCGAGCCAAGGGCGCGAGTATCGCGGGAAGAGGCTCGGAGAGAGCCAAGGGCGCGAGTATCGTGGGAAGAGGCTCGGAGAGAGCCAAGGGCGCGAGTATCACGGGAACAGGCTCAGAGAGAGCCAAGGGCACAAGAGGCGCGGACACAGGCCCCAGCGAGGGCAAGAGCGCGAGAAGCGCGGGGCATAGACCCCAGGGAGAGCCAGCTCGCAAGAGTGAAGCCCAGGGAGGGCTAGCATAAGATTGGAGCGGCACCGGTTTTGTATAAACGCCCCGAGGAAGGGCGAGCGCGCGGTTAAGAGTCCCAGAGAGGGGCAGGTGCGCGAGGGAAGCCTGAAGAGGGGTGGACGTGCGGATCGGGGCCAGGTGGCGAAGAGCGCGGGAACAGGAGCCTGATGAGGGCAATAGCACCAGGGCGCGGGACGCGCGGATAATGCCCGTAGAAGGGCGAGTACACCTGGGAACCCCGAGAAGGGCAGGGGCCAGCGTGGGAACCAAAGTAGGGCGGGCGCCGGTGAAGGCCCGAGACAGGGCTGGCGCCATTAATTGCCTGAAGGAGTGTCATCACGCAGGTACGAGCCCGGAGAGGACCGGGTGTGCGAGACAGGGCCCAGAGAGGGTAGGATCAGCCCGAAGAGGGCGAGTACACCTGGGAACCCTGGAAGGGCAGGGGCCAGCGTGGGAACCAAAGTAGGGCGGGCGCCGGTGAAGGCCCGAGACAGGGCTGGCGCCATTGATCGCCCGAAGGAGGGTGATCACGCAGATACGAGCCCGGAGAGGACCGGGTGTGCGAGACAGGGCCCAGAGAGGGTAGGACCAGCCTGGAGAGGGTGAGGGATCATCTGAGGTCTTAGGGACCTAAGAACGTCTGGAATAACTGCGAGGCTTGGGGCGTGCTAAAGGTAGGAGGCACGCGTAGCCCATAAGTCTGGGGTGCACCAAGTCACCCAGAGATACCAGGAGATCAAAGGCAGCCTCCCATATTACATTATAAAAGATCAAAGACGTGGCGGGCGAGAATCTGAGGGTGCTGGGTCTCCTAACTTGGCACGGCTGGGAGCACTAGCGGGCTCACGGCCACTCGTAGGCCCCACGCCGTGACAATGAGGATATCCCAGATGACCTCAGTGACACCATGATCATGACAATCTTCAAGAAAGGAAACAAGTCCAACTGTGGAAACTACAGAGCAATTACCTTCCTGTCTACCATAGGAAAGATCATTGCAAGGGCCCTCCTGAACTGTCTCCTTCAACTTGCTCCTCCCAGAATCTCAGTGTGGGTTTAGGTCATCAAGAAGCCCAACTAATATGATCTTCACAGCTTGCCAGCTGCCAGAAAAATTCCATGGATAACATAAACCTTTCTACACAACCTTCTTTGATCTCAGGAAGCCTCCAACTCTGTCAACTGAGAAGCATTATGGAGGATCCTTCTGATGTATGGATACCCACCAAAATTCGTCACCATTCTTTGCCTGCTCTGTGTCAGTATGCAAGTGGTGGTTCTCAGTAATGGGTCTTTCACAGATCCCTTTGAGGTTAAGACAGAAAGTAAGCAAGGCTGCATCTTCATTCCAATACTCTTCTTGATATTCCTTACCATGATGCTATATCTGATCACCAACAAGCTTCCAGTTGGAGTGGAGCTAAACTACCAAATAGCTGTAAAGATGTTTAATCTCAGGTGACTTTGAGCCAAAACTGAGACTACCCTGACCTTAGTTATCCAGCTCGAGTATGCTTATGTGCTGTAGTGTACGCTGTCTCAGAACCAGACCTTCAGGCAATTGTCAATGTCTTTATTGAGGCCTATGAGAAAATGGGATCGATGATTAATATTCAGAAGACTAAGATCTTCCATCCACAAGCTCTTAATGATCAATCCCCAGCTCTGGTAATTCAGATTTACAGTGAGATTCTGGAGAATTTTGAGTATCTCCTTTATCTTGGAAGCCATCTCTCACAGAAGGCTGACATTGAGAAAGAAATCTAACATCTTATGGCAACAACTGGAGATGGAAAAGTGGGAGCAGCAGAAACAGCATGTCATGGACCAAATCAAGAATTTGGAGCCACTCACTGTGCATGAAAACATGTGCCCATGTTGCAACAGAGTTTGTCGATCCCAGATTGGCCTCAACCTTCTTCAGACCCACAGATAAGATGTTCATGGAAGACAATCATCCTTGATGCAAGGGATTGCTGAAGTATCTGTAAACAATGGAGAGAATAGCATTGCCCCACATGCACATCAAGATATTAAAGACCTGAAGTGCCCAGATACTAGAATTTTAGGGACCATATAAGTAACCTAAATAAATACAGGTTTCACTGAATGTTGAAAAGTTTTGGATGCTTTACATTGTAGAAATCTTGTCACATTTCATTAATGTAGTTGATCTGCATTCTAAAGACACTCATCTGTGGTGACAGACAATCAAATTTTATTTCCTTCAATACAGTATTTCTGTTTTGAATACATATTTCTGCTCAATATACACATTTATATACACTGCATGAGATGTTTTTACTATTAGCTTCCAGGCACAGTATTAAAATCACCTGTGAAGAAGCCAGAAATGTTTGGCTTTGCAGGTGTGAGCACTATGCACATTGCAAAAGTCCTGTGTTCTCATGCCTACTCCATGATTGAGTTGGTAGGGGACTGATGTGGAAATACTAATTGTTTTCAGTGGAAAGTACGAATCAGTCCCTGGTCTGGTCTGTTTATAACAAAGGAGCTGGCAAGAAGATGGGTGAGGGGGTTTCACTCACTTATTCCTTAACTGTCAGAGATGCAGTTTCTTGCAAATAAGCTACAGTACGTAGGGATACAATGAGCTATTGGCTTGCGCCTGCTCATACCTCCCACCCCAACTCCAATAACAGACAGGTGAGGAATGAGTAGGACTGGTCAGACGTTGACCTCTGTCACCCATCTATGCTCTAGCCAGAAGAGATGAACTGGTGGGTGTTGTAATTTATTACTGGTATAGTCCGATTACTGCCTCTCAGAAAAAGGAAGGAAGAGAGAAGGAATTGTGCTTCAGCCACAGTGCTTCCCATAGCTGCTCCCAGACTGGGGTGCTGTACAGACCCCGTCTGCTCAAGGCTGAGCTTTAAGGCACCCCACAGCGATTAACTAGTCCTGTGTATTGACACACGTGTCTTACATTTCAGTGCTGACAGTCACATCAAAACTAAAAGGAATAGATGTGCTTAATTTTTTCTTACCTTCCTGACAGACAAACCCTCTCTTGCAACTCTCAAAAGATCTTAAAAATAGAAAGGATTTAAAAAGGAAAAACTAGCAAAAGAAAAATTACAACAGGGTACTTCATATTTCAGGTACCCTGTGGCAGGTTATGCCAGGTCCTGAGCTAATGCAGCTCTGCTAAAGTCAGTGGAGTAATGCTGATTTATAATAGAAATTATTTAATCCTCTATCCATCCATAGTGGAAAGTGTTTCATGTACAACTGTTTCACTTTTAAAGAGATACCATTTTGAACCTGTGGCCTTTAAAAAAAAAACACCTCTATTTTGCCCCAAGAAGTTCAAAGAGGGAGAGCTCCCACAAGTAGGTTCTGTTGTTTAGGTTGAATGCACAATGCTTTTCATTGAGCTACTGCAAAGAAAGTATAAGTTTGTGACCACCAAGTTTCCAGCACCCCGTCACGTGTGGCTTTAGTCTGAGTGATGGGTGATGTATGTCTTACCGGCTCCTGTGATTGTCAGAGTAGCTGTTTCCTCCAGGAGTCATCTTCCCCTATCTCGCCTGCCATGACTTTGAATGTTCCCAGTGGGGGAATTGAGTATTCTGGGTCCCTCTGCAGCCCACGGTTGGCTAGACAGTCACTTGCGGGACTCCACCAGCCCTAAACCCCGGCCTCACACCACCTTGATGGATCCAGCTGTATTCCCGGCCACGTCCCATCGCTCCAACAGTTATGGTGCCTCTCAGGTTACTTCTTTCTGGAGCATTGTTCTTGGAGCCTGCTCTGCTTACCCCCTTCGTGGGCCTTCTGTGATTGGAGGTCCTTATTGCAGAACCTGCCCTTTACCCTGAGCACTCTGGCCCTCGGGTTCAAATCGTCACCTGATGTCCTATGGGCTATACTCTCCAGCCCTCTCTCAACCCCTTCACTTGTGGAAAACAAAAGAAAAGCACATAACGGAAAACACAAGACACTGCCTCTGTCGTTTCACTAGGAATTAGAAAAGTTCCCTTCCTTGTTTCCTCATGGTAGAGGCTACAGAAGTCTAGCTCCCCTATAACATAGCTAGGGGAAACCTCCCCCTTTCTAGCACAATCCTAGTCTATTCCCATATGGGTTGTCTACTCTGCCTTCCTGACTCCTAACTTGCGCCTAGGCCACCTCACTTCTCTCCCTCCTGTGGCATCCCCTCTCCAGGTGTTCCACCGTTCCCCTATGCAGGGATGGTCACTGTGTTATAGGTGCTGGAGGTGCCCTGTTTGTCCGGCACCCTCTCTGGGCTCTTGCTGGGCTTTTTCCCCTGGGGTCACCTCCTCCTCCTCCCAACCATGCCCAATACCCCCACTTGCTGTACTGAAGGTTCTGGCATGCCTTTCTCTCTGGGTTCTGCTGTTGCTGCTGTCACAGCTTGCAGGGGCAGCTTCCAGCCCACTTCCCACGCTGGTGGCTGACCCACTGCTGCCGCTGTTGGGCTTGGGACCAGGAGTCTCTTCTGACTCCTCACCCAGCCCTCTTTCTCTCCTGAAGGCTTCCTGGTGTGGGTCCTGAGGCCACACGCTGCTCCTGGCTGTTCCCCCCCCGCCACTTTTTCAGCCATCTGCCATTTTTATTTTCGCTGGCTATGTCACCAGCCGGTCCTAACTGAATAAAGATGCAGCTGATGAGACACACGGGCTTCTCTTCTTGACCCCGTTGTGCTGTGGCTCCCATTGCAGGTAAGTGGCTTTTCTCTTTTTCCTTAGTTTTCCCATTTATCCCCTCTCTCTCCTGTTCTTTCCCAGGACAAAGTTAATTAAAAACAAAAACCACTTTCATTTAAAAGCTGTGATGATGCCTTTGTAAAACCAACAAGAAAATAACTAGCAAAACCATGTTAATTTGACGTTACGTTAGAAGCTGAGGATAAAAATCAATGACTATCTAATAGAAAAGGGCTATTGAAGAGAAGTGCAAGTTACTCTTCCTAACATATAGTCCTACAAGAGGCTAACGATTCTCTCAATAGAAAGGTGAATTTGCAAATGCGAATGTACTTTCCAATTGTTTGAATCAATTAATGAGCTTGAGGAACATGAGTTAAGATTCAACAGCATTGTACTGTAGTAGCATTGATTGCTTAGATGCTGCTTTGTCTGGGTTGTATGCTACAGCAAAGACTCAGTTTAGGGTCTGATATACATGGGCCAAATCTCACACCCAAGTAGAGTACTTTTGAACTCAATGATAGGTAAGGGGTTTTTTTGTGTGTGTGACGCATTTTAATGGATCAACTGTAGAATTGGGAGAGCTTTTCAGTCTAATAAAAAGACTGTTGCCTCTTTTACCTGTCCTTGACCATCATAACTGCAACAACACTTACTCCACATTAAACTTGGTGGAACACTACATAGAGGAAATGAATCCTTCTGGGCAGCTCAGACTGATGGTTTGTACCTCAGTTTTGGAGCAGGACTGCAGATTTTAGCCTATGAAACATAAGATGTTTAAGTCAGTTTATAAAAATCACCATTATGAATAAAATTAACAGGTACCCAAGAATCTACCAAAATGGAGCAAATATTTTAATCTTAAAAGCCACCATAGAAATGTGTGTTCAAGAAAAGGAATCACAACATTCTAAAGGTGCTTACTGAAAAACCAAATTATGAAGCAGTAAAGGTCCACACCTGTAAACACTCACATGGATACCTTTAA
This sequence comes from Gavialis gangeticus, assembly GCF_001723915.1. Lineage (NCBI taxonomy): Eukaryota > Metazoa > Chordata > Crocodylia > Gavialidae > Gavialis > Gavialis gangeticus. Next base: position 22,564,908 of record NW_017729001.1, read on the forward strand.
AATACTGGTGTAAGGCCAATGAATCTCCTGATCTTTGGAAAATTATTTATGGCAGGAGCTGCTTGCAGGGTCAACACCAACATGAAAATATAAGTATTTGATCATTAGCACTTTGTTTTTCAGCACTCATGGTGTTTTGACTCCAAAGTAATCCCATAATGCTATAACCCAACCATAGCCATGATGGCAAAAGCTTCACCTTTTCTCATCAGTGGAAAAGATAAAGAATAATGAAACAAATGCTGCTTTTCTTCAGTAAGTGCCAGTGACACCAGGCTGTAAAGGGGAAAATAAAATTTTGATCTTTTTATTTAAAAATTAAAAATTCCTTACAATTACTATCTATGTATGCATCTATCAGGCCCTAATTTAATCTAGTTTCTTGTATGATCTAGCATAATAAAAGAGAAATATAGTTGTGATACACTAAATAGCTCTGATTGCGACAATTGTATTGATTCTTTCGAAAGATTTTTTTAAAATGAAAAAATTCCAACATTATAGCACTGAATAACATCTTAGGCCCATTCCTGTATAATAAAGGATGAAGGCTTTTGAAAAGTCCATTCATGAGGCATCTTGAAGTTGCATAAAGGCAGCATCTCTAGTTAGGGCTGAATAGAAAAGGTTGTTTTGTGTATCATCTCAAGTTCACAGCTGTGTGCATTGAATAGAAATGTAACTCAATCAGAAAGCAGTTGTTTTTTGATAAATGTATGTTTTTCCAGTTGGGAATTGAAATAGCTTTTTATTTTATATGGTGTTTGTATTTTTTTTGCAGCAGATTTCTGCTGCAGAAGAATGAAGCATTGCTTATCACTCTGAGGCCAAAGTGATGTTTGGCTGGATTTTTTTTTAGAGCTGTCAAGAACACAGTAGTTTATGGGTCCTTTATAATTTTAGGAGTTTTATACAGCACATGAGAATTCAAGGGCAACAGCATTTTCATTGTGTGCCCTACTTTAGGAAAATGTATCTCCTTGTCAGTTTTCATCATAAACAGTAACTACTGTCATCAACTTTAAAGCACATTGGACACGTAACTTCTCTAATTTGAACATGATAGTTCTCATTTTCATTATTAGTTGAGTTTAAGCATGTATTTGTAATTGTTTGTACAAAGTTGGCACTGGATTTATGACCCAGATACCTTGTTCGGGGCAGATGCAAACCCTCAGATGGACAATGACCTCTCCATTTGATAATAGGCAAATTTATAGAAACACAGTGATAGCAGATAAGAATAATGCAAACAATTTTATAGCTACTAGTTCTAGAGCTGTCACAGGTTCACAGTACATCTGGCCAGTATGCGAGCTTCACCCTGAGGTTCTCTCTTGAATGCCAGATATCAGCAGCCTGGAGGTCGAAGGCCAAGGACCCCTCCCTCCCTGCCCCCCGCCCCCCATTGAGGTGGGTGATATGGGCTGGTGGTGTGCCCTCTGTCCATGGCGGCCTTGGGTTCCCCTCTCAGGAACCCTCTGTGCTCAAAAATCGTTCATTTTGTATTCTTTCTCCCCCTCTGATGACTCCTTATCTCCAGGCATCATTGAGTGGTTTTCCTGTGGTTGTCATACTGTTCATGTTCTGTCCTGTCAGCATATTCATTTGTTTCACAAACCCATCACATGCACACATCCTAATTTGGACTTTTACTGCTTTCTCCTAATTTGGTCCATCTACCAAAAACAGAAATCCCAAGGGCTGTGTAGCTGGGCACTGTGGCCTGGAGCTAATACTGTGGAGTCCCTTATCTTTGTAATGGAACAGTGTGGTCCATGTCTTCAGTTTCCCAGCCTGTGTGTCTGCTTGCTGCTTGTCTGTGTCAGGCACAGTGGATCTTGAAAGGAACTTTGTCACTAATAGGCTTTTAGAAGTCAATTAGCTCTTGCCATTACCCTGGACCATTCTTCTAATGCAATGTCTACTTTACGTACAAGCCAATTCCCAAAAGCAAACCTCTAAATACCATTTTCTAGCCATCATACAGCACTTCACTCAGCAAGGCTCTGAATTTGTTTGTGGCTGTTAGTTGCCACTACATAAATTAATAAAAATAATCAGCTATTTGTAGTGAAGTTGTGAGCACTTGGTGTTAGGTGCTATGCAGACGTATAGAAAGACATAGCCCTTGCTCCTAAGATATTTTTGTCTAAGAAGACATGGACAAAGGGTCGGAAAGAGAAAGAAAACAGCCTATTTTTTCTTACTGAGTAAGTATTTCTAGTAGATATTCAACCTCTTTTCTTGTAGGGATCATTGTATAAGATGGTTTTAAGGAGGAATTTGAAGGAAGCATGATTATATTCTCCTCTTTAGTAGTGTAATTTCTGTTAACATTAATAGGAGTCTATGCACATGTGTAAGGAGAGCAGGATAGATTTGGACATAGATACATGTTTGTAATATCTATCTACCATGTAGCCTTAATTACAAAAGTAATTGAACCTTCTAGCTATAGCCTCCATGCTTTAATTTCTTTTCTCTGTTTGAAGCAGTATCCAATGGAGTCACTTGATTGGATATGAACTTTAGTAACTATCAGAGATG
>NW_017729001.1:22568525-22570139 GCF_001723915.1 Gavialis gangeticus
GCGTGCTGGGTTTGGCAGCAGATTCAGCGGGGTGGGGGGGCGGGAGGTGCCAGGTGGCGAGATTTTAAGCCGGCGGCAGGGTGGAATCACCATGGCCACTTTGCCCAGCTCTGCAGGGCCCTGCAAAGTGAGGGCCTCAGGGCAGTTGCCTTGATTCATGCCTCTTAGGGATGACTCTGGTAACCGTATCCCATTTTGAGTGACTGAGGCTGGGAGAAAGAAAATGTCTTAGTACTGTTGTGTCACAACATGAGTGAAAATTCCACATCTAATTCCACCCATGAGCAAAAAATATGCAGGGGGGAGGAGGGAGAGGCAGAGGAATCTATTTACCCTGCCTCACATTGATATGAACCAGCTAGAAAGGTAGAAAACATATGAACACCTGTCTACATCTTCATCTATGCAGCCATAAGAACCACTGCATCATAATGAGAAATCATGCACTCTTTAAGTGGTAATTTCATAGTTATGTCATATGCTGCTCCTCATACAATGCACAATCCTCAGTGTGTTTTGGTTTTGTTTTTAACCTAAATCCTCCAATGAATTTTGGGAGATTTAGGTACAAAGGGAATGTTTGGGCCTTTCACCTATAATTAGGAAGAAATTTCCTTCTGTTGCCTATTACTTTATTTAGGAAGGTGTTCTTTCTTCTCTGAAGTATCCACTTTTGGCCGTTATGAGAAACAGGAGACCATACCAGATGGATGATTATTAATATTATTGTTCATGATTTGTGCCCAGAGACTGATCAAAATCAAGGTTCAATTTTGCTTGGGATTTGTACAAACACATAATAAGAATAAATCCATGATCCATAATGCTTGCAGTCTGAAAATACATGGCAGATGATGGTGGGAAAAGGAACTAACATTATCCCAGTTTCACAGATGTAGGACTGAGGGACATAGAGTGACTTGCCCAAGGTCCTGAATGGCTTGTGTGCCAGAGCCAATCACTGACCCTGAGTTTCCTATATCCAGGTCATTACCTGAACTACAAGGCAATTGTTCTTCATTGGGATCTTTGTGTGGCAATCCCAGGAATCCCAAAGATACTTGGAAATTATTCTAATTATAGTTTGTTAAAATTCAAGGGAAAAGGCCATTATGCACATTGGAAGAGAGACTTGTAAGATTTGCATACATGCAAACAAGTGTACATTATTTTTATCATGGTGATGACTATGTAGTATTGACATACAATTTGCAAACGTTGGTACTGCATAAATAGTATAAGACTTGTAGTGATATACAGTATACATGACAACATTTATTCAATTAAACAGACATTTGAATTCTGCTGGTAAGAGTGGAAATAAAAATTCTCAAACTGATTAGAGCCAGCTTAATATCCATTAATCTGTTCCTCCATCCATTCATCCATAGATCTCTCCCTGTAGCTATGTATTCTATCTTGATATTTCAGAGGCATTCATCCATGCCCTTGGAATGGTAGAATATTTTAAATTCTTTTTTAGCATAGTGTAAAAAAAGGAACAAACTCCTTAAAACATCAGAATATGTATTAATGGAAATGGTTGCGTAAGTATGGAAATTAATTTCTAATTTCACTTAAATATAGAATTATGGCTTCCTGAGCAATCATGAT
>NW_017729001.1:22575139-22579892 GCF_001723915.1 Gavialis gangeticus
GAAATGGTTGCGTAAGTATGGAAATTAATTTCTAATTTCACTTAAATATAGAATTATGGCTTCCTGAGCAATCATGATTTTTTTTTTAGTAGATTTTCACTGTGAAGAAAAATAACTCTATTGGACTGAATAGAGAGAGAAGAAAGCTTAGATCTAAACATGCCTGATGGATAGAATTTCATTTGAATAAGATTAGTATTACTCTGTTTCTGACCAAGCTATAGCTGACCTCTCTACAAAGTTACCTTTAAATAACCTCCTAGATCTACCTTCCCACCCTTGTCTAGAATGGTTACTGAAAAACTTTTAAGGCACAGTCTTGGAAAAGAGAAATGAAAAACACTTCAGTTTCATGATCAGCTGCCATTAGCATATGATAATACAGGCTGCCTGCCTGCCCAGCACATCTGCTCCTGCGCCTCTCTCACCTCACATCTGTTTTAGAAACAACAGATATGCAGCAGAATTTGCTCCAAGTGAATACATTGCAGCTGTTGAATTTTTGTTTGTTGTTTGCAACTGTTGTCAGGAAGGAAAAGAGGATGATACAACAAAGACTAGTTAAAAATGTTCTCATATATAATTCTCTGTTGTATTTGAACAGACAGTTCTGCTGCATTGATGTGAAGTACCCTTTAGACTGACTGTTCACCCTTCCCATAGCCCTCAGAGTCCATTTATTTCGTACATCAATTACACACTTGACATTTTAACACTGTGTGTCTGATTTTAATGGGTTATAAGAGCTGCATTATGATTAGAGAGAGAAATGCTTCCTTCAGGAAAGGAGACACCAATCACTTAAAGAACAGAAACAGAAATTGCAGAACATTAAAAATATAGCTGAACTCAAGAAAGACACATAAACTACCTATGGACTCCCCATCAATGAGGATCTATCTCTAGTGTAAATCCAGAAAGCACATAGCTGTGTCACTGTATTTGAATCTGCACATTAAAAATAGGATTTCCCTCGTGGTTATTGCATGTTGAAGCCTTTGTCATCGTGTCAAGGACAAGTCAATGAAAGCAGAAGTGTAGCTGAGACTGCTGCAGATGTTATTCAGTGTTGAAGAAGAGCCCAACTGGTTGTCTCTCTTCACTGAGTTCTTCTCTATATGACCTTTCTCTATTGAGCTTGAATTTCAAATACATACTGTTTAACAGTTTATATCAAAGACTAGTCCAAAGGTTAAGGCATTTATAAGACACAAAGATTTTTGTGCGTGATATATTTTATTGGACCAACTGTATAACTGGGAAAGATATAAACCAACTTTCAGGTAGGAAGTACCCATCCTCAGGTCTCTGAGGGGAGAAAAAACCCAACATCACCCCACTTCTACCTTAAACATATATGCTATTTGTATATTTTTAACCACATATTTTTTAGTAGTGAACCACAGGTAGCTTAACACATTATAAGAATGGTGGTTGTTTTTTTTTAATTGTGTTATTTGAGTCAGGAGCTCCCCACATGCCATTCATGTAATAAAGATGATGGTTTCTCTAACAGCTGAGTTTCAGCTATTTTCTTACTAATACCTTAATAACTGGACATTTTTCCTCTGCTGGGTGTTGCAGTTTACCTTTTTAAGTGACAGTTCAATAAACTGTTCAGTGCTTAGTAAACACTGGGAAATGAGATCTTGACAAAAGAAAAGTCATTAGTTCATGCTAGCTCTCATTTGAGCAAAAGAGTGCAATATGGTCCCCTCTACACAGTTGTCTTTTCCTCCCTTTCAGTGCCCCTTCTTTCTTCTCCACTTTCTTGTTTCCAAGTTGTTCTCAAGCATCCACATACCACGACCCCAATTAACTGACCCTGTTTTCCATTTACAGAAAAAGGTGTTTTCACTGGCTCTGTAGGAGGACATGTGGTTTACAGTTTTATTGTTTATATGCAGCAATGTGCCTTGTTCTACTTTGATTTCCCACCTCTGCTGCAAGATTAGGGAAATCCATACAGGATTCATTGCACTGCAGGAACCTGATAGTAGTAAAGTATTATTTTCCAAGGAGACATGGCAGGAAGGTTTTAATGACTTCAGTGAATTTTGTGGCTACTCCAAATATCTAGCATATGGTCCTCTGTTTCTTGCACATGGAAACAGCATTCTTTCTTCTATCTGTTTCTCTGCTTTCAAATATGAAACCCCTCCATTCCCAAGACTGGAGGTCACTCGGAGCACAGTCAGCATGGCTCCAGATACAGCCAAACTGGCTCCAAGCGGCTTTAATGCACCTGAAATAGAAAACACTCGGATACGTTTCTTTTTGGATTTCTGCTTCTGCTAAGGGAGATTGAAAGTGATATATAATTCTTCTGAATCCTTCAGACTCTGCCATTCTGTTTCGGGGTAAAGACGGTAGGAGAGGGAAAAGCTTGTGACATGCAAATATAGCCAGCTAAGACTACAGCTGCATAGTCTTGCTTTTTTATATACTTCGTGCTGGGGATATACCACAACATGCAATTTTGTGCAACCTTTTTTTCTCCCCAACTGTTGGAAAAGCAAAAATGACCTTGTTTAGCAAAACTGGTCATTTGCAGGGCAATATCTCAAAAGCATCTTGGCACCTCCAAAAAATATTTTTTCTCCCATTCCGTTTCTTTCAGACTTTGGAAGCTAAATTTCATTGGTTTTGCTTTGTGAACAAATGCTTTTACTTGCAACTTTAGCTGCCCTTGGAGGCTGTTGAACTTTGTGATTCTTCAGCCCCTTCCTTATTAACAAGAAAAATGCTTAACTTTTATTAAAGTTCATAAAGAGTTTCTGGGAAGCCCATTGTGTTTTCTTTCTCTGTCATAGGTAAATACACAGTATTAAAGAGAACTGTAAGTATCTTTTAACTGCATCTCATGACCATATGGACTTGAACCAAAACTCATCTATTTAGGAAGTTCATTGCCAAGTTTTCTGAGCTGAGAGCAACTCTGAATCTGATGGGCATGTCCAGATGTGCAGGCACATGCGGCTTGGGGTGCTACAAACCATACACACATGCTGCCTGTCAAATACTGCATGGCACTGCTCATTTGTAGTACGGGGGGCAAAATTTGCTACTGGGATTTCCTGGTAGTAAAAAAAACCCAAAAAACCCCAAAATCCCCCTGGAAAAAGCAAGGCAAAGCAAGCAAAAATAGCATGAGCTGGGACAGATAAGGAGACAGGAGAGCAGGCAGCCCAGGGCTGCCTGCTTCCCAGTTTCTCCATGCTGTGGAGCCCCCAAGGCACACAACAATAGGGGAGCATGTGCGGGGGTATATGCTGCTGCACAAAGTAGTGGCACAAATTTGTGCTGCTACTATTTGTAACACTGCACTCACATGCCCCATCTCCTCTGGATGTGGCTGATGAGTTCTGCAGGTGCAATCTAAGTAATACTTTGCTTGACTGAAACCTTGTCAGACAGGTGGAAGAGATCAGAGAGAATCCCATTTGGCACAGATGCATATTAGGGCTGTACGAGGCTTTGAACCATGTTTTGGATCCAGAGAAGCTTCAGATGCTTTGGCATCCAAAGCCGCATGTCCAGATCGAAGCGTTGGCTTCATTAGGCTTTCCGAACCACTTCGGAAATGTTTCCAAGCCAGTTCGGAGATCCAGCCATAGGGTATAATGGGGAATCAATGACATATCTATAACTTCGTTGTTTTTTCTCTGATTTGGATGAAACGTACAGAGGTGGTAGCCTCTGCTGAGAGCATGAAGCATGCTAAGGTTCAAGAAGATTGGTGCAGGGGTTTAGGGGAAACTGCACCCCAAATTCATGTCACGTGTATGTGTTAAGCCACAGTGGGGTCAAAACTGCAGGGATGGTCACCCCTGATGAGGCCACGAAGCCTGCCGGCTGTCAAGAAAATAGGTGCAGGGGGAGTCTGGCATCAGGGACCCTGTACCTCTGGCTGCTGACAAGCAAAACTCGTGACATGGGTGACACTGTGTGTGTAAAGGCACAGCAGGGTGAAAGCTGCAGGGATGGTAGCCCCTGCTGCAGCCATGAAGTCTGCCAGCTGTTGAGGAGATAGATGCAGGGGTTCTGGGGCCTTGCACCCCTAGCTGCTGACAGGCAAAACTTTTGACATGGATGCTTGTGCAACTGACTGTCTCTGTCTTGGGGCAGTTGATTGTCTGTATTGATTATTTCCTCTCCTTAGTCTGTGGTTTTGTAGGTGTTAATCCATGCTTGTTAACTTGTTATGTAGTAGCTAGGTATTGTGTATTGAGCTGGTCCCTGAGTGAATCATGATTAATTGGTAGCTGGTAACACAGTAGCTTAGCAGCCAGGCCTGCAGTAGTCATCGTTCTGCCCCCACCATGCCCCAAGACAGAAACATTTGCAGAAGCACCCATGTCACAAGTTTTGCCTGTCAGCAGCTAGAGGTGCAGGGCCCCAGAACCCCCCTGCACCTATCTCCTCAACAGCTGGCAGGCTTTGTTGCCTCAGCAGAGGCTACCATCCCTGCAGCTTTCACCCTGCTGCATCTTAACACATACAGCGTCACCCATGTCATGAGTTTTGCTTGTCTGCAGCTTTAGGTGCAGTTCCCCCCAACCCCCTGCACAAATCAGACAAAAAACAACCAAGTGATAGGTATTTCATTGATTCCCCATTATACCTTATGGCCAGATCTCTGAGGTGACTCCAAAGCTTCAGAGCCACTTCGGCTGGATTGAAGCGGAAACCCGGTCCAGAGCTCCGGATTGGATTGCTGGCATCTGAAGCGGCCAGATCTGAAGCCGGATCA
>NW_017729001.1:22584892-22595493 GCF_001723915.1 Gavialis gangeticus
ATTGAAGCGGAAACCCGGTCCAGAGCTCCGGATTGGATTGCTGGCATCTGAAGTGGCCAGATCTGAAGCTGGATCAAATAGCTGCCTACTTGCACAGGCCTAATGCATATGTAACCTGCAGTTCAGGACTGTCCAACTGGTGGGAAGGCAACTGGAGTTAGTTGTGGCCCCTGGATATCTGTCCAGCCACTGTTCCCCTCATTTATCACTCTAGCTACAGTAGAGTGGCTCTACTCTGGGCTTCCCCTCCTACCTCCAACTTTTGTTGCCTGTCCCCACCTCAGGGGATGGGACAGCAGCATGATGATACCTGGGGAGCTGAAGGTAAGTCTGGGGTTGTGCAGGTGTGTGATGAAGCAGGTAAAGGGGGAGGGCTTACAATGCGGTGATGGGCGGGTGGTACACAGCATACAGCCTGAGGGCTCTGGGGTGCAGCATGTGGTTGTGTGGTCTGTGGTGCATGTGATTAAGTTTGGAAAGATAAAAGGGCTCTCTGATTTGATTCAGATTCGGTCACCAAATCAGGCCAGATCTCTGCTAAATTGAATCAGGAACCGAAGCTTTGCACAGCCCTAGTACCTAACCTCTCTGTACAATGCATGGGAAGACTTAGGTACTTCAAAATGGGATTGACAACAGCCCATATGCTGAGCAGGGAGCTATCTAACCTAGACAATAGAAAATGGTAAATAATGGGATTTCTTGGAAGTCTTTCCCTCTTTGAGGCATGAAGACCTAGCTCTATACTGCAGGGAGGCACCTACTTCCACCTGAGAGTCAAAATTCTGAATTCTCACCTGGATTTGTTCACTTAAGTAATTTCTATCCAAAACTAAGGATGGGGTCACTTTTCTTTTAAAACAAGACCAGAGAAGGAAGTACTGCTGGTGTCCCTATTTGGAGGTTACCATCATTCAGGATGTAAGAGACTGGAGGTTCAAGTACCTCCTTTGTGTGAGGGAGTACAAACCTCTCTCTCAGATCTCCTGGGTTCTGGACCTGCCTCCAAAGATTGATTGCTTAAGCATAAGGTATTTTACTTGTGAAAAATTAGGTGCCTTAGGGCTTTCATGCATATGGGTTAAGCAGCAGCTGAGCAAAGTTTGGAGGATTGTAACCTTGGACTTTTTTCCCCTTGTTGTAGTCCATAGTCTTTTAGCTTAAACAGTTGAGACTCATGAGATTTTGTTCCATCCTTAGGCACAACAATAGCTTATTACATACACATTTCAGATGTAAATATCCCTGAAGTTAAACTGTGCTTAAAAACTCAATGGCCAACCTATGTTGGCAAAAGTTGAGTTTGTTGGAAAACTCTCCAGTGCAGACCAGGTCTAAACTATAACACAGTGCAAAGCTCATTCAGCATCTCTAACCTATGCTTTTTTTTTAATATTGCTGTTGCAAGGGCATAAAGCCTGGTCTGCCAAGAAGTTGAGTCAGTCTAGTCTAAGAGCAGAAAGAGGGCGATTGTTGATACACAGATTGAAGAATAAAAAAAGAGGTCATTCAGATAGGTAGGCACAGATCCAATGGAGGTTATTGAAACCCATCACTTGTCTGTTCTGCTTCTGTATCCCTCTGAATTGCCATCTGCAGTGACTCTCCAAATATATCAGCACAAAGGCTAATAAAGGGCAATTAAATCTACCAGAGGTAGAAACATCAAATTGGCATGGCAGAGTCTCAAGTTTTTATGTGTTAAATTGACTCTAGGGGCTGGAGTTTCAAGGAAAACAATATAATAAGACTCACAATCCAATTGTGCCAGCTGGCTATATCCAAAGCAAATTAGGATACTCCCTGCACTAGCCAAGCACCTGTCAGTCCCCACCATTCCCTATCCATCTGCTCTGTCATAGAGAGAAAGTTGTAGGTGCAACTACTTACTCGTGTGCACCTGTACTTGGAGTATACAGAATCTATGCGGATATGGAGGAGGGTTCATGCTCACAGTCATGCCATGTTTGCACACACAAACTTAAATAGCAATTTAGGCCTATATGTGCAAATACCAGTTGTGTCTTTATGGCTGTAGATACTTAGGGCCATATTCTGATACCCTGGTTCACTTTGTGTGCTGCTTTACTGAGTAGTCCCGCTGACATCAGCATAGGTGTTTGTAGAGTAAGTTGTAACCCTACATTAGCGGAAGTATTGGAATCTGGCTTTCAGGTGACAAGCCTGCATTTGAATTATTTGGACTATTTTCCAAATTTGTATGCTTGTAAAGCTAGCAAGTGATGCAACTCTTTGTTGAGTTACCACATCTGCACTAGAATTAGATTTCTTTTTATTTTTTTAAGTAAAGATTCAAGTAACTATAATTGGAAGAAAGTGGCAGCTTTTAATGGACTAATTATTTCTTTAACAAAAAATGAAAATCTGCTTTAAATGTTTACAAGAAAACCTCAGGGCTATTACTAAGCTGACATATTTAGAGGAAGTAGATGTTTTCTGCTCTGTTTAGGTGATTATTCCACCTTGACATGTATCTAATTGAAACCATATTTACAGTGTTAACTGCTAACTATCCATTTGATTTATATTGCACTGGTATTTGGAAACTATAAGCTATATCAGGATGCTCATTAGCTGCACTTGGAGGTTTACAGATTGAAATAAAAGTACCCCACAAGTTGGAGAAAAAAAGTGTGAGAAACATCAATCTTGGTGGTATTTGTTTTCTTATAGTTCCCAGGATTGAAATTCTGTTCATTCCACCCTATGCTATTTTGACTCTGATCGGTGAAGCTGTTGTGTCCATGACTTGTGAAATAAGACACACAGCTGTCTTGGCTATTATTAATTATTTTATAATATGAAATTCCTAATTTGGGAGGCAAAGTCTGTTGTTAATTGACTTGAGGCATTAAAATTCAGATCAAAATTACTGAAAAGATATATATGTGTGTGGACAGGAGCTGACTATACACAATCAGCAGAATGTGAAAGCATCTTTGAGTACTGGTATATTGTGCGTTTCACTGAACACGCAGTATTTTTGGAGATCATTTATGGGTCACGTGTTCAGGGGGCCAGATTCTATCTCCAGACAAAGTGATGCATCTCTCACTGAGCTTGACTACAGTTCTGCCTGATAGCTGTATTTAAAGTCAATGAGGAGAATTGCACTTGTTTGTATTTGGAGAGAAATTGGTGTGTAGGTTATTTAACTGATTTTTCTCAAGGTTTTAGAACATGAGAATGAAAGAGAAATAAGATATACGTTTTTATCACTTTATATAATTACACATTTTTGATGCACATTTTTCCCTAACAGGCTACAAAGCTGACAAACAGATGCTTTGTTACTGCCTTCTATCCAGAATTATTTCCCAGAGTAATACACTGAAAGGAGCAAAATGCTATGAAATTATAATTCTGCAGTGATGTGCACTATACCCATATGGGAAGTGGATATTGGCAAGGCCTGCTCAGAGTTCTTCTAGAAACCAAAGCACAAACAGAATGGCAGTCCAGTAACAAATCTGCAGCGTGGACCTGATTTGGTAAAATACTTAAACACATGAATATGTATAAGCATTGACTTTGGTGGAGCCACTCTGCAGTTGAAGTTATAATAGGTATATTTATGCTGTTACCTAAGTGTAACGTTGCCCCTGTTACGGGAACATCCGGGCAAAGCACCCATTTTTGTTGAGAAATTTCTGTTCGACCTGTGGAACTGGGTGACATATTGACTGTTAGCCCACCCAGGACACTAAATACCCACCATGGACTTTGGTGAAGTATCCACTACTTGGTGACAGCAGTGAGGTGTTTGTCCTGGGGGAGAGTGGGAGAAAGAACCCCAAATTACAAATGGGGACTCCCAGGAATGAGAACCCCCTGAGGAAAAGAAAAAGAAAATGGAAAATAAGCAAGGAAAGTATTTACCTGCAGCAGGACCCACAACACAGCTGAAATAAGAGAAGAAACCTGCGCGAATCATGAGCCGTGCTTTTATACAGCTGTGACTGGCCGGTGACATCATTGGCCGATGTCACCGGCCAGTGGGAATAAAACAAACCACTGGTGAAGGTGAAGAGGAGGGAGATCAGAGCTGGTGAAGGCACCAACACTGGGTGCCTCCCAGGAGTCCCTTCAGGGAAAAAAGCTTGTGGAGGCAGCTCCTTATGCCGGCAGCAGTGGCAGAGGGAGCGGGGAGCCAGAAGCGGCTCCTTACTCCAGCAACAGCAGCAGAGGGAGCAAGGAGCTAGAAGCTGCTTCTGACACTGGCGACAGCGGCAGAGGGAAAGCAGAGCCCAAAAGGCACCCTGACGCCAGCACCAGCAACAGAAAGCCAGACGTGGCTCTCTACACCATACACCTGGCTCTCTACACCAGGTGGGATCATCAAGGGCACTGGGGAGGCGGAAGAGACGCTTCCTCTGGAAGACACCAGATGGGGACAGCGCAAAGGGAGGTGTAGCGAGGTCATGAGAGACAGGGTGCCGACCCTCGGTGCGAGAAGTGACCAGGCATCCCCGGAGGTACTGCAAGGCACCCGAAGGGGGACGCTACTAATGAGAGAAACAAGGAGCAGGGCTATAAGCCATAGAAGGTTGGGTAAAGGGGGAGACGACCCGGGTGAGAGACCATGGGCTACCCTGGCCACACATAGGTTTAGCCCCTAACAGACTCTTAGAGAGTCAGGTACCGGTACCCTGGTGGAAGAGCCCAGGAGGGGACCATGCAAGTCCCTTGAAACAATACTGGGGTTTTTTTTGGTTGGTATTTGTGTTTCCCCCATTTGGAGGGGTTGAGGAGTAGGGCCAGGTGACACAGGTGGGATGACGGTAGCAGAGCTCTTTTGAGCCCTGTCTTTGCTTGGGACCCAGGTCAAGCTTCATGCCCTGGGGAAAAAGGAGTTGGTCCTGCGACCCAAGTTAAACATCACGGGCAATCCGGGACTCTTCAAGCGGATCACCCTTCAGGAGCTAATAGTCCAGATGAGAGAGGGCTATCCAGACCAACGTAACTGGGGGTACAACGGTGTCGGGAGTACAGCCAGAAAAACATAGTGATCTGCCAAGGCTTGGTGTGAGGTCGGGCTGTAGGGGAGGTGGAGCCCTGCAGATGATCGCCAGATGGACCACATGCCACCGAGGGACCCCAAGTGGTCAGGCCCTCCCCCACTGATAGAACATTCAAAGTCATGGCAGGAAAGATTGGGGGAAACTGCTCCACGAGTAAACATTTACTCGACGGCCTGTAGGAGATGGTAGGGCGAACATCACCGGCCATCTGGGCCAAGGCCACACATGACCGGATGTTCGAGGCCAGGCGGTTACAGTGTTCAATCAGATTGAGATAACAAAATGCTTAATTGCCAGTTAAATCTTCCTGGCTGGCAGCGGATAACCGGAGATTGATAACAGCCACGTGGAAACGTTGGTGTGTATAAAGGACTGCTGGTGTGATCAGAGCTTCTCCAGAAGGGGAAGAGGAGCTGAAGCTTTAGATGCCAGAGACAGCAAGCAGCCCTGTGCAGAGACACAGGCGATGAGAGAGAGATTCGCCAAGAATTTCTTGTTGAAGCAGTGAGTGTCAGGGTGTCCGGCCCATTGGAAGACAGATTGCTGATTCAGCCAGATGATTGCAGCTCCATTGGATCCATGGCAAGGACTTTGTTGCTGTGAGTTGATAAATGGGGCGGGCTTGCAAACGCCCACCCAGTGAGTAGTCATTGCAGGACTGATAAGTGAACTGGGAAGTTGCAGGGAGAGCCGGCTGAGGTACTGACAGCTGGTGGCTAGCTGAGTTCCACTTCTTGTGAGCAGGCATTGCTGATGCTCATTTTTAAAACTAAGTGATCACTCCTCTCGTGTGGTGTCTCCCTTTAATTACTCCTATCAAAGTCATGGCAAGTGAGATTGACACTGAGATGAGGGAAGATGAAGCTATAACATCTTATTTTGTGCCCTAGAAGAAGAACACATTCACACTAAGGATTACCTTTTGGGCACAAACACCCTTCATCAGGCATTGGAGAAAATATTATAAAAGTTCTCTTGGGTAGAAATGAAAGCTCATATTTCATAGGCGAGTTGAAGGTGATAAAATGTCCTGTTTAGAAAAGTTCATTTTATAAAATGATCTTTGCCAAACAAGAAATTTTACCACCTTCATCTCTCTGATGAAGGGTGTTTTTGCCCAAAAGCTTGCAATTAAAGAATTTTTTTTTTTTGCACAAATCTAGTTGGTCTAAAGAAGATATCCCCTCCACCATGAATCCTGATTGCTTTTTCCTGTAGACCAATATGGCTACAACCTAGATACCGGACACATGGAAAATATCAAAATTTAGCCGATTTTTAAAATGAAATCTTCATAATTTTACAAGGATGAAGCAACTTTGACCATCTGAAACCTGAGATACGGCTCCTGCCTTTGTTCAAGGTAATTTGCATCATCACAGAGCCTCACAACAGAGTTCAGAGACAATTTACCAGATAAGAAATGCCTGCCCAGAGAAGCATCCCATCCATTTACTCCTCTGTGAAATATGAAACACCATAACCAAAAGGAAATATGAATACATCTTGCTTACCAACAAATCACTTTGAAGTAAACAAACTATTCCAACTTTTCTCTGAGCCGAATCTGCATATAAAATGAACTTTTCCAGACAGGGGATTTTTCCGCTTTCAATTCTCCTATGAAATATGAACTTTCATTTCTACCCAGGAGAACTGTTACAATCGTTTCTCCGATGCCTGATGAGGGGTGTTTGTGCCCAATTAAATTGCGTTTAAATAATATTTTTTTTGCAAAAATGTAGTTGGTCTAATAAAAGATCTTACCTCTACCATGAGTCCTAATGGGCTAGTTAAGCAAGATAGTTGAGCATATACAGGTATGTCTACATCTCACCTTAACTAGTAGATGTAGACATATTTGTAAATGCTCAACTATCTTGCTTGGGGCCTTGGTGGGACAATGGACAAAGAGGCCTGATACGTTAATGTTTACTTAGCACTGCAATTAACCAAAGCATTTTGAACAGATCAGACTTTTCAAAATACTTGAACCCTAAAATTAAAAAGCAAAACACCCACTTGTTTAAATTAAAACAGGAGGAAAGAGATCAAGAAAAAGAGACTAGCAACCCAAAGCATTAGATTGTTCATGGCTTCAATCAGTCATGAGTCAGTACACATTTACGCAAATGGTCAGCTCTTCATGCTGCTTGATATAAAATCAGGCACTTTTGAGAATGTTAGCTTTCAACTGTCAATGAAGGTTTAAAGTGATACAGTTGGCACAGAATAAACAGAGACTGTTTGATCTACAGGACGTTGTCCAAAGATGTTAGAGTTTCCATCTGCAGCAATTGCAGATAATCAAAATTGTGTCTTAGATAAAGCTGGATAAATCAGTTTTGGCAGAATAATAATCCATCCACACTGAACTAAGTCAGTCCTTTAACTGCTTTTCTAATGGCTAGATTATACACTGAGCAGTACATGCACACAGCAATGTACTGGCAAGTAGGAAACCTTCATGCGCCTCTGCAAGACTGGCACTAACACAAAACTTTCCTTCGGGTTTTTTCAGTTACTGGATCAGGTATTAGTGTTTCTCTGAATGCAAATTCTTACTGCAGTTTTTAACTTAAGTGTAAGGTACCAAACACTTTCTTCAACAATAAATTTATAGCCAGCTATTGAAATGGTATGCTAGTTCCTGAGGTGCCTGAACTGATTTTGAAGTATTCCTGTGTATCTGAACAGTTGCATGAGAAGATCACATTGTTATTTTATAACAGAGGTTTCCACACATTTTGCTTTTGTATACACCTGCCTTCATTTCACAACTAATTTCAAACAAGGAGTTTTTTGGAGTCATGGAAGAATTATGACATGCTTCCTTCTATTTTGCTATATTTACAGGCCCAGCATACAGAGCATGAGCTACATTGCATTTGCATTGCCATTTTAAAGTCTCTTTCCACCTTCCTACATCTTCAGTTCAAACTGAAGTTTTCCAAGAATGGCTTCAAGATGAAATCTAGTGTGCGCCCCCTGTTCTGAGGCAGATACCTATGCTTTCCCTTGCAGATGGTGATCTAACTTGTTCCTGAATCTCTTAATGAAAAGATTTCCACCACTACCTTATGTGTTTTTTTCCAGTGCTTAACAGTCCTAATTCTTTGAAGGTTCTGATTTCTAATCTAAATCATCTTTGCTGCAACCCCCCCAACAAGTTATTCTTCTGACCCTGCCCTTATTGGATATGAAGAACAGTTGATGTTGTTCTCTCTGTGATATTCTTAAATATCAGACAATTATATTCATCACACCCCCTTAATCTCTCTCTCTTTTTTGGAGAAAACTAACCCCATTCCTTCAAATTTTCCTTACACATCATATTTACCAAACTTCTTATCACTTTTGTTGCTTTCCTCTGGGCTCTTTCCAGTTTGAGTAGATTTTTATTAAAGTCTGGAACCCAAAACTGGACTTGGTACTCCTTGCAAGGTGAAACCAGCATCGAGTACAGTGGCATATCTAGTCCTTGCACATGACTAGGGATCTACTTAAATAGCAGTTTTGCCATTTTTGCAGAAACTGCGAAAAATGGCAATCTTCATGATTGCTGCGAAAAATGTAACTGGCTACAATTTCGGAGAAAATCAACCAAAAGAACCCCAACCCTTAATAAAAATAAAATGTTGGTTTCACAGCCCACCCAGGAGGGGAAGGCACCAAGGAGTGGGGCACACAAAGGGCAGCCAGCAGTCAGATAGTGGCTGCCCCCTCATCCCTCCTCTTTCCAGGGCCTTTCCACCAGCATTGAGGGGCAGGGCCTCTCCTCCAATCAGCACTGTGGGGTGGGGCAACCGTGAAATGACCACAAAATTGGGTCTTTGGGTTGCAACCCAAGCTGCAAAAATTGCTTTCTCTCACCATGAGTTAGATAGGTCCCCACATATGACACTTGTATTATTATATAAGACTTGCCTTTTATTGCTACAGCATCACCTTGGGCACATCTACACATGCGGCCAACTGTGCAGTTGTTACTACGCAGCCATTTAGTATTTGTTTTAGGAAGTACTAAATGACTGTGCAGTAACCACTGGTACTGCACAGTCCCAGTGCCAAACGGGTCATTTCTAATCCAACCGCTCAGTAGAAATGTACTACTGCACAGTAGCGGTGGCATCACGGTTCATGACCACTGATGCTAAGTCACCATGGCAACAAGCTACGTCACCGTAGCTCATCACTACATCACAGTAGCATCTTGTGTAGACCTGCCCCTTGTAGATGCACTTAGGGCACTGACAGATGTGTGTGTGTATGTGTGCGTGGGGGGAGGAGGCCGTGCTGCACCAGGAGCAGAAGCACATTACTTTAACCCAGCTCTGCAGTATCCGTATAGATTGGGTGCTTCAGTGGGACTTTTGGCACTTACTAAAGCTGATTCAATACTGACATTGGGAAAGCCAGGTGAAACTAACATGATGCCTCTTCTGAACATGTGCTGCACTCAGCATGGGAGCACAATGAGTTGAAAATAAAGCTCCGGTTTGGGGTTTTTTTCCACATCTGCAAGCTGTTTTAGTTTGTGGTCCACTATAACCCTCAAGTCCTTTCCCATGGTGAACCTAGCCAATTAGTTCCCATTTGACTTTTGTACACTTGATTTCTCTTCTGTAAGTGTAGAATTGCACCACATCAAATGTTATCTTTATGAGCATTTCTCCAAATTATCAAGATTATGTTGAATTCTAATCCAGTCTTCGTAAGTGCTTGAAGTCTCTCTCAGAGAAGTCATCCACAACCTTTAAAAGCATACTCTCTAATCCATCTGAAACCCCCCTCCTGATATATCCCCCTACTTTGACAGCTTATTCTTTGCGTGCATTTTTCAACCATTTGTGCACCCATCTCATGGTGATTTCAGATACGCTTTATTTCTCTAATTTGCTTATGACAGTGATTTTCAACCAGAGTGACGAAGGGGTGGGGAGGTTGAAATCTTTTCTAGGGTTCCACAGCATGCCACATACAGTTAGTACTAGTATGTGCGGAAACATCATTCACATGATAAATCCAGAGGTTTCAAAGAGGAATCCACAGTGTTAAAAACATACTGACGTGTTTTGATCTTTTTGAGTTATTCGCAGCATAAGAATTGCTCTAGTATTTTTCTGTATACAAAAAGAGCTGGCATTTTCTGAGGGGTGCCTTGTGTCTATCCAAGGGTGCCTTAAGTCTATCTAGGTGTGCCTCAAGTCTAAAAATGGTAAGAACCACTGGCTTACAGAAAATTCACTTACAACACTTTTAAATGACACACTAAAGTGAGAGATACTACACTTACTTCTTTACTATTATCCAGTAGATCTATTGGCCTGAGATTCTGTGAAAGCAGGAAACTAGATTGGTTTGATCCATGTTTTGTTGGTAAATTTGCAGTAACTATCCCTTTTAAATCACCTTACTACTGTTTAGGATAACTGATGAAAATGTAATAGTTTTATAGTTTGTTCTAGTATCTTCCCCAGGATAGAAGTCAGGTTGACTGGTCTATAATTCCTTAGGTCTACCATACTCTTTTTTCTTTCTTTTTTTTTTTTTTTTTTT
>NW_017729001.1:22595563-22598717 GCF_001723915.1 Gavialis gangeticus
TTTTTTTTTTTTTTTTTTTTTTTTTTTTTTGCAGGCACATGCTATGCTTGGCCTTTTTCTGTCTTCTGAGACTTTTCAATTTTGTGTGAGTTCTCCAAGATGATCTTTGATGGTTCAGCAAATGCTTCAAACTGTTCTTGAAGTACTGACAGGTGAATATTATTAGATCCTGATACTTTAAACACCTCAAACATATTGAAATATTTGAAATATTCTTCAAACTGTTCTTTTCTAATTCCGTCCTGCGTTCTTATATCCTTGTTAAAAGCACTTGCATCAGGGATGGGGTCAAAATGAACCTGTTTTGTGAAAATGTTAACAATTTAGGTAATAAATGCTTCCACCTTTCTGTGCTCTCATTCCCCAGTAAGGAAGAGACTTAAGCTGTTCTTTATCTTCCTTTTATTCCTAATGTATCTTTATAGCCTTTTTTGTTGTCTCGTATGTCCCTTGCTAGTTGTAATTCATTTTGTACCTTAGAGTATTATTATTTTATCCCTACATTCTTGAATAATTCCTTTATACATAGTCATGTGCTCTTTCCCTCCCAATTTTTATCACCATTTAAAAATGATTTTTAGTCATTAAAGAGTTCCTGACGCGGCCATATTGGTCTTGTAGTATATTTCCTCTCTTTCCTCTGCATCCGGGTAGGTTGCCATTGTGCCTTTAGTATACTTTCTTTTAGCAACTGCCAGGTCTCCTGCACTTCTTTTTCTCTTCAGATTTTATCCCAAGAGACAATTCTTTCCTTTAGAATAAAAAACTATCATTTTGTGATAGCCTTCACCCAAATTAACTTCCACCTTCATATTATCACCAGTTCTGCCTTACTTATCAGAATCAAATCTGGAAGTGCTGCTACCCTAAGTCATTTTCTCCACCTTCTCAGGTACAAGGACCTAACATACTCCACTGACTGGTTGGCAGTATGCACCCTGCCCTATTGTTTTTTTAGCACATACGCAGGTAATTGAAGTTGCCCTGTGCCAGCATCTCTTATCCTTTGGCTGCCTATGTAGGTTGCTCAGAAAAATCATCATCTGGCACTTTCTTCTTATTAGGTGTCTGTTAGAGACCTTTGCCATGACACTGCCCTTGTTCATGTTCCCTTTTAGCTTCAATCAGGCATTCAACAAGTCTGCTCTTCTCTTCTTCCTGAACAAAAATAATCAGTCCCATATAAAATGAAGTTCTTCCTCCCTTTATTTCCTGCCAGGCCTTCCTCAACAACCTGTACCATTCTATACTAATATTCCAGTCCTGTAACTGTGCAGCAATCGAGCAGGAAATGCCTCATTTTGTTTTGAGAATAAGACTGAATTTGCAAAACAGCTCAGCACATTGAGAGTTATTTTCTGCCTCAGTGTGCTTACAGTTAAATAGAAAAGACTATTAAATAAAATATTATCATTCCTGTTTGATGAGTTGGGAGCCAGGACATGAAACAATTGCCAAAGGTCTCTCACTGGGTCTGCAGCATAGCTGAGAACTGATCCCAGATCTGCCGAATCCCAACCCAATGTCTTACCCACAGATCTATCCTTTCCTCTTAGAAATGTAACTGTAGTTTGTTCTTTTAAAATGCATTGGCTTTGCTTATTTCCTCGTGTTTCAAAAATACTTTGATGTAAAAGCTTCTACTTTTCTGATGGTTTTGTACTTCTTGCTGGAACACAGTGCTGTCTTAGTATTTTAGGCAAGATTGGTTAGGGAGAAGACATTAAAAAGATATAGAGTCCTATTTAAGTGAATCAAGAGTGAAGTTTATAGCTCAAATGTTTATATGGCCAGTCTTCCTTGCCACAAGCTTTTTATAATATGTATATCTATTTAATGTTATGCAGTTGGTCTTCTATCCATGGGCTTAGATAACATTGGTTTATGTCACTGAGCACTGTTAAATATGGACATTTGCATTTCAGCTTTTTGCCTCTTACATCTGCCAAGTCTGAGAGGTTAGAATGTAGGACCACTGACTCAGACAGGGTCAAATCATCATTCTGGGAGTTGGGATGTAAAGGGCAGAGGGAAAGAGAAAGGAGGAGGTCATCCATAACCCCAGTTTCGTGAATTGACTTTCTAGCCCTGACTTAGAGTATGAGGTCCTTAATAGTTTTTACTCTGGTTACGTCTCCAGCTCTCATCTCCCGTGACGCAAAGGGCTTATCTGGGCAACCCCTGATCCTCTTGATTTATAGATGAGTTTCCTCGGCCAAAGATTTGACTCTCAAAATCTCTCCTCTGCTTTTAGCTACACTGTGCAGATACCACTGGCTCCCCGATCTGAACTATCCCATCCCTAAGAACAGTGCAGCTAGTGCCTTTTCCAGAGAGGACCCCAATTTACACCCTAATGGTTGGCAGATGTGATAAAAGACTTCCAACCATGAAGGCAGTCTCTGTAGCCACTCAGTGGTTTCATTGTTTGCAAGTAATAATAATATCCATAATAACATACACAAAAAACTGCCCAACAGCTCAAAGGCAACATTTTATTCCCAAGCAGCACTTCACTTTGCGCATCCTGCTACTGAAACATTAATAATTTAAAAAGTAATTTTCTTTGCCATTATTCAGAACTAAACACTGGGGGCAAAAGAGAAACCTACTGCTCATAAAAGTGTGAGACTGATAGCATTGGGCAAGCAAAGCAATCAGCTAGATCTGTCAATGTCCATGGTTTTTAGCATGCGGTATCCCTCCTCTTCCAGGCTTTGTACTTTTTGTGCACAGTGCCAATCCCGGTGGCCAGCCCAGTAGCAAGTTTCCCTTCACACACACACACCTGTTCAGCTATGTGGTCTGGCACATTTGGGATTCCTTATGCAAGGCATTTTAATCTCCCATCCTCCCTGGGCTCCCATCCTGCATGGGCTTGAAGTCTGAGTAACTATGTAGTATTTGGTGACTTTGGCAGCTGAGAGTTTTCTGTAGAGGCTAGATTTCAACAGCTGTCCCCACACAGAGTGCTACCTTGCTCTGGCAATGGTTCCATCAAAGATATTGCTTGTTGTGGAGCTCCATTCTGATAACCTTAAAACAGCAATTTTTTTCAGTGTCCATGTCCTTGCAGAGGGAAGAAAGGAATGAAAAAAAATTGCACATAGAACCTCAGACATGTCAGTAAGCAGATCTGAGCCAGTGTGGGGGA
>NW_017729001.1:22603717-22604671 GCF_001723915.1 Gavialis gangeticus
ACCTTAAAACAGCAATTTTTTTCAGTGTCCATGTCCTTGCAGATGGAAGAAAGGAATGAAAAAAAATTGCACATAGAACCTCATACATGTCAGTAAGCAGATCTGAGCCAGCGTGGGGGAGCAGGAAATCTGTCTCTGGTATGGACAGGACAAGGAGCCAATTACTTCTAGATCAAGGGAAGAATCAGAAATAATTTTACTCTGTGCTGCAACTCACTCTCCCTGTAATCCCTCTCCACCTATGCAACATCATACTGCAACACTTAATGTGACCTCTAATGACTACAAGGGCTCAAAGACTTGGCTTTACTCTTATCTCTAAAACAGCAGCCTGATGCTCTTAACCCCACAGTCAGGGTTGACTGACACCTATCGAAACAGCTTATTTTGCTTCTTTCCCTCCTTTTTTTAGGTGTTTCCCAAAGGTCTGATATGAAAATAAATCACCATCCTGACTGATGTTTAAGCTGTGAGAAGATGTCAGTCCAAGAGGTCTGGCTGCCAGAACAACTGCAGGAGAACTGTTGTGTTCTTCTCCTCATTTTGCAGATGGGTGAGGTACAGATGGGAGAATGGAGTTTTTAAACAATTCCAGCCTCTGCTCCATGAACAGCCAGGGGAGCTCCTTCTTTGCCAACATGACAGAAAAAGCTTGCAGATTAGTGCCTGACAGCTCTTCAGCTGAACCCTATCTAATGCAACTAATCTAGGGTGAAACATGAGGTGTAGAACTGTGGTTTTTGGCTAAGTACAGGCGGTCAAAACACCCGAGGCTGAATTGATTCAATCTTTGCAGGTTAGTCTAAGCTGCATAAATTGAACTGATAAGCAAGTGAGCACACATTCACTTTTGATTCCAGAAGCGCAGCCACATGCCTGCAGTGCCCCAGGTCAAAAGTTAAGGGACACTAGAGCATACCTTCCTGCATGGCTGGAGCAGACAGGTTGGGCCGA
>NW_017729001.1:22609671-22618243 GCF_001723915.1 Gavialis gangeticus
TTCCTGCATGGCTGGAGCAGACAGGTTGGGCCGAGGCTAGCCCGCCCACCCACCCTGCAAAGCATCCTGGGATGTTGGAGGACTGTGAGCTAACTTGAATCTAGAGGGCATCTGGGACAGAACCAATAAACCATTTTAACCTAAATTAGGTAAGTCTGATACTACATCCATCCAGGTTTATCTTACATCAGTTTGGGCCATTTTGAAAGCAGCTTATGTGCACTGAACTCCTGTTGTGTTACAGATTTGAACCAGTTTCTGATCACTTATACTGGTTTAAGTGTAATTTCTGTCTCTAATCTTTGTGTTTGCCTCATGCTGCAGTAGATTATATGAGAAAACTATAACATTTCCAGCATGGAAATTATTCTCTCTCCTTTTGCATAATTCCCAGAGTTCAATACAGTGAAACATCTGAGTTAAGCTATTAAATTAATGAATAGTGTCACTGCAGATTGTTTTATTAATTTAACATAATATGGGAGGGGGTGGCAAGGATATGGAATGATTCACTTTGATGCACACCCATAAATTAGCATTGCTTGCTTTTCCTTGTGTGTGTGTAATTTTGCACTTCACTAGAGGATTATAAACAGTAATTGCTTTGAGACTAAGCACACAAATGTTCATTGGTCTCTTTATTGCAACTAGTAAGAGTTAAGCTGAGGAAAATATTTGCCTCCATTTATAGATGGCCTTAGAAAAATACCTTCTTTTGGGAGTTAGTTATCTGAAAAACTAAGGTTTTGATAATGATAGAAAGACAACGGCATATACTTCCCCTCACCACACTACATTTATTTTTGCTTGTTCAGAGACAAAATCTTTGACCTTTGCCCATAGTGAGAAGTACTTTACACTGCAAAAGTATTCCAGTATGAATTTTCTTTTAGTTTTCCAACTATGAATACTTATGTATTCATTGGGCCAGAAAGCAAGACAGATTTGCTCTATAGCTCAGTGACTGGGCACTCAGCAAAGATGAAAAAGTCAGGTTTAAGTCCCTGCATTCCCTGCTCTAGTGAATCTTTCACTATTTATACAAAGTCACTTCAACCAGAGTGACCCAATGTAATTGCTTGCTGGTAGAAGCATTATCCTAGCCTGGGATCAATTTTTGCTTTTACTTGGGTGGAGTGGAGATCCAAGCCTGGGTCTCTCACTTCCTCTGGAGAGTGCTCTAGTGAATGGGCTCATCCCTGGCTGTCCTGAATATGAGGCCTGATTCAGAAGGCATGTTTGGAAAATTCTTACCAGGTCAGGATCTGCAGATGAGAGAGGTTGACAGCACCTGTGACAAGGTTGCCAAGGTTTAGTTGTGAGCTAGGGCTCCAAACAGCTTGGCACTTTTATGCATGTGGAAATTTAGGCATACAGATTGGTAGACCCTTATAGAATTAGGCAGAAGATGAAGAGAGGTTTGAAAGATCTTACTTACGGATCTCGCTGGTCTCTTGGGTAGCTTATACATGTGCTCATTGGCCTTCTAATTAGAATGCATCAGAGCAGAATCTGCTCCACTTTCTACTTAGAATGTTGCACGGTTGCTGCAATCTCACATGTATTAAGCCCCCGTGCATTTATAAATGTCCACAGGGTACTTTAAATCTCATTGAATGATGATTAGATAAAGTGTTCCACAGCCATTTTTTAATGTACAGGAGCTCAATATACATGACGCTGTAGTGTTTTAATTAGAGTGGCTGCCCAGGAACCTCTAATTAAAATGCTCCCCTGGCTCCTCACCTCTGAGCATGTGTATAAGCAGTCTTGGATATTGCCAGATAATTCCACTTTGTGGAATTAACACACAGTAGGAACATCTACACAAATGTTTACTGTGCTGCTGCCTAATTAGCTCTGCAGTAAAGTCTCAGCGTCTACACAAGTGACCCTATTAGGTTGCAGTAAACTAACTCCGCTGTAGGTTAGCACTTGTAAATCCAAGCACTGTCCTGTGGTGGTGGTATTTAGTATGCTGCAACGCATGTGTAGATGCTGATGTGGTTGGCTGGGTCATAAGGGTGCTTCAGTGCAGGGGCTTCCTGCTGGCTCACTCCACCCTGGAGCACCCTCATGCCCCAGCCAGCTCTTCTGCAGCACACTGAGCCAGGGTGGAGCAGTCCCTGGCTGACAAGCTGATTCCCTCTCCTGGGTCTGCTGCTAGCCATGGCTGTTCTGACCTGGCTTAGTGTACTACAGTCCTGAGCGCATATGAAGATGCGGAGCCTGGGATCAAGAAACTCTGGCACAATGTACACTGAAGTTTATTGCTTCACATTAATAACACGTGCCCCCAGGTGTATTGTCTACACATGGCCCTGGGATAGCAGCAATTTAAGCCAGGTGTCTCTCAGCACACTAAATTACTCTGTTGTAAGATAACACTGTCGCTGACTACTACAGAGGTAATTAGTCTTCTCTACAGTAAAGTGCACATGTAGATGCAGCCACTGATTAGCACAGTAAGGCCTTGGTTGCAATTGCGATCTTCATGCAGGAACAATTCTGTACAACTTTTTAAATGTAATGAGGAAGGATGACCAGTTGCTTCATGTTAGGCTGCATGCAGTGACCAGGAATAGGCAATGTTGTGCTTATCAACATTGCTACAACTGCACTTGAGAGAAGGCCAAACTAATTTTGAAATAGCCAGCTCTGGCATTCGTAGTAGTCTAGCTGTCTTAGACCACAGCTCAGCATAGGCTGAAAAGCCCACTCAGGAAGCTGGACAAACACTTGAACAGTTTGATTTATTTGATTTGATTAGCACAGACTATGCAGAGCTGTGTGCCGCCATGAGCAGACTGCTACTGGTGTCCACATGAGCTCACACAATTACAGTACACAGTAAATATACACTTTACTTCCCTCCTCCAGGAAGGGATAATAATACCTCCCTACAGGTGTAATGAGGATTGTGATTAAGAAAAACAAAAACAAGCACACGGGCACTTTGATAAGTCAGTAGTGGCAGCGTGGACTAGGCATTAGCATGATATTTCCACCAATCATAACAGTGACTGTTAACAACATTCTTAGGTCTCAATTACTGAGTAATTACTGTTGAGTATTGCTCTAAACCCTGATCCTAAACTTGGTTGCAGCTCTGGTTGTATGCAAGTGAATGGGAGACAGTAGGAAAATTGGCTGGTACAGCTCAATTCTAGTCTAGTCACGTAGTTGCTTTGACAGGTAGGGATCTGCTGCTATAAGCATGCACCCTGTTTGCAGCAAGCTGCCAGATGTAACTACCAGATCACAAATGACAGAGCCCAAGGATAGCACCTGGCAATGTGTGGTTGTTATCTCGTGTTTCAAGACTAACCTCGTTCTGCATTCAGAGGACGCTCTCTGTTTGTTATCATCTAATTCCCTTTGGATGATCCACAGGGCTGTGTTTCATTGGCAGGGCATTTACATTTTAAATTGCAGGCTCTGTGCTCCCTCTTTCTTCCTTTAATTTCTTAATGTACTTTTGATTAGCATCCTTTTCTGCTGGGCATTATGCTACTTTGCTCCTTTCTAGTGGCTCAAGCTTCTGTTTTCCCCTTAACCCTTTCTGCTTTCTGATTTATTTCACATCCCTTTTCTTTAGGCAGGTATTGCTGTCTCAGGTCTTGCTATTACTTGAAATTAGCTTCTTTCGCCTCCCCTTTTCTTTGTTTAATCCTTACATACTTGAGGGGGAAACGAGAGGGGGATTTGTTGTGCTGAATTTCTGGCATTTCTCTGTTTGTTTGTATTCAAGCAGCCACTCATTAAATATCCCCTAGCTGGTTTTGTTATGGATAAGGCAGAGGGAATTGAATCCTGCCATCATGGTCCTGCAGCCCAGCCCTCTATATCTTGGAATTTCATCCTGCAAGACTTGCAAGGACCTTGGTGCCAGGCCAGCCCCCTCCTCAGCAAGGGTCACAGGAAAGCTGACATAGTGACAGCTCTCTCTTTCCCCCTGTACCCTGACATAGATCCCCTGCATCCATTTCCATCCTTCATAGATAGGGCCCTGAGAAAATCATGAATTTCTTGTAGAAAATTAGTGGCATGTGTGTGGGTAAAGTATCATTTTTCACAGACTATTCATGGAACTGCCATTGATCTTGGCAAATGGGTCCTGGTAG
This sequence comes from Gavialis gangeticus, assembly GCF_001723915.1. Lineage (NCBI taxonomy): Eukaryota > Metazoa > Chordata > Crocodylia > Gavialidae > Gavialis > Gavialis gangeticus. Next base: position 22,613,796 of record NW_017729001.1, read on the forward strand.
TTCTGTGAATAGTCCTTGAAAAAGGATATTTTACCCACACACATGTGGCAGGCACCATAAGCGGTGGGAGAAAATATTACTTGGGGGGTTGAGCGCCGCTTGATCCCTGACCCTCCCTCCCAAAGGGCTGTTGCAGTTGTGGGGCTGCAGTGGAGCAGCTGCATGCCAAGTGTCGCTGGGCACTGCAGGACAGTGGCACCTTGGTGCTGCTGATGTTGCCAGCCGCTGTGAAAAGTTTTGGGGGGAATAAGCCCCATTAGCCCTCATCTTCCACCACCTATGGCAGGTGCACACACACTGCCCCCACCCACCCTGATAGCCCCCAAGTCCTGGCCCTCCAAAACCCATTCCCCCTACTCCCTATACACTTATCTTCATCTGGACACCTGGCTGCATCCTGGCCATGCCCCCAGCAGCCACTTGCAGGCTGGAACGCTGCAAAAGCCCAGGTTTTCCCTTGCAGGTTGGAGTGCTGCCAGCCTGCAAAGGGAAACCTGCGCTTTTGCGCATTTTTCTGGCACAGGCTCACAACCCTTAAAAATCGCAGTGTGGAGCTAATTTCACAGTATTGGCGCAGTCCATGAAATTGTGACTTTCTTGGGGCCCTGTTCATGGAGTGGTGGCACAGAGGTGCAAATGTCATCCTTCTGCCAGTAGATGAATTCCATTGAGTGCCTGGATTTGCCCTAATTTTGGACTTTTCTGTGATGCTTTCTGTCACTGTCATTATTTTCCATGGGCTCCTGAGTCCTTGACCTGCAAAAGGAGTTAACAAAAACCAACCAGGAGTCCCTCAGGATCAAAAAGTTGTAATGTTACTGGATACCAAAAAAAAGTTCTTAATAGAAACAATGAGCTATAAGGTTGTTGTAACTTAACCATTCTCTCTGCTACCCTGTGCCCTGCACATGAGAGCCCTCTTCCCTTTTAAACTGTCTTAGACTAACCTAATTATGTGAAAGAATTTTTCATCTATTCCTTAAATGGTTTGTCACTACTTTTGATAACTTCTCTTTGCACTGTAACAGTGATTTTTCAACCAGGGTCAGGCACCCAGAGGTGCCTTGAGATCCTTTTAAGGGTGTCATGCAATGTTAGCACAGTTAGGTGCGCAAACATGATTCACAAGAGAAAACCAGGGGTTTCAAATATGAATCTGGAGTATTAAAAAATATTCTGACCTGTTATGGTCTTTCTGAGTTCTTTGGAAGAGAATAATTGCCTTGTTGGGTTTTTTGGTCAAAAATGGAGTGAAAATTAAGAGCTGCCATTTAACAAAAGTAATTGTTTCATCTATTTTTTAGCTCTGGTTTTATCTGCTTCTTTCCTAGATCTTTTGTGCCCCAAAGCTTGTGTAACATTTTTTCCAATTATGAAGTTGGTCCAGGAAAAGATATTACCAAACACATCCTGCTTTTTGCCTATCCCCTGGGTCATCATGGCTACACCAACTCCTAGTTCTCCATGATACTGAACAGATTTTACCAAAATGAGGAAAAAATGTGTTGCAGAGTTTAACATAGTTCTTGGCAGGACTCCGGTGGCGAAAATGAAATGCCAGTTGTTATTAACTTCTAGACACTGTCTTGGTGGTGTCACCCTTCTGCTGTTCTTTGCCTTTTTCCTTAGACTTTACTCTGGGAGTGCGCTTTGCTGCATAGTCTTATGACATATGTTTGTTGTTGCAGTTGTCCGAGGAAGCTTTCTGCTTTTCAGAGTATGCTTCATATGAAATACACAGGCATGTGCAACATGCCAATTGCCTGCAGGTATGGACTTAATTTCAGGCTGGAGATGGTGTCCAGGTTACAATGCTCACAGTAATATGTTTGAGGTTAATTCCCTTATTTAAGAGAATTTCATTGGTAGTTATGACCAGGAACAGTTTGTGCCAGCAAAATGAATTACAGATGCAGGTATGAGCAGCTGCATTACTAACTGCTTGGTTTGTACTGCCAGTCAGGTTGCTAGAACTGGAATTACACAGATTTATGCTGGCAAATTATTGTGGGAGAAAACTGGGTAGATGGCTTGAACAAGCTATTCCTGGACATCAAGGGGGAACATCACCCCCTTGTGCATAATATATATTATTACACCAGTCACCAGACAAGTAGAGGTAGGGTGTTTCGATAGAAAGTCATCTACAGATTTGTCAGGGGGTGAGAATGGGGGAAGGACAAGGAATAGGAGATGCTCTGTTTACCAATGCGCCCCTTGGAGTAACTAGAAACAACAGCCACAAACTGACAAAGAGCAGATTTAGACTAGACATCAGGAAGAACTGCTTTACGGTAAGAGTTACCAGAGTCTGGAATAGGCTTCCTAGGGAGGTGGTGCTCTCCCCTACCTTGGGGTCTTTAAGAAGAGACTGGACAAACATGTTGCTGGGGTCATTTGACCCCAGCGCTCTTTCCTGCCAAGGGCAGGGGGTCAAACTCGTTGACCTTCTGAGGTCCCTTCTGATGCTGATAATCTATGAAATCTATGAAAGAACAATAAGTGCTTGCTCAAAAGGATTTGTACACGGTTGTTGTTGTTGCTATTAAATAATCAAAACTACAAACGTTGGGGTCCAGACTGGAAGCTCAATTTCTGCCGAGCTTGTGGGAGCTTGGCCTGTTAAGACGAGTGTGACCTTTTCACCTTTCAAATTCACATGTAAACATTCCCCAAGTCAGTGATGTTTCAGTGATGGGTTGTGGTTGAGGGCCTGTTTCTTGCTTTAACTGTAAAGTTTGGAGGAAAGGGAATTTCTACCTTTCAGTTAACTGAACCTTTACAAAGTAAGATGTTATTTTTATTTCAGTTCTAGCTTTGGGTGAGTCTTCATATCCAAACTGTTATCTATCCCTAATATGCAGTGTGGGGACAGTCTCATTTTTGAAAGACATGTTATACTTATGAAATCACTTAATAGAAACACCAGAATGTGTAGAACTTTTTTCCTACCAAATTAGCCCCCTCTACAGGTTTTTTTATATTTCCCTTTCACAAGATACGAGGCAAACCTTCTACATGCCATAATTTACCTTTTTTTTTCCCTAGTCAGCTGCAATGACTAATCATGGATTAGCCATTAATCAGATAGATGGTCTAGTGCCCACCCCCTGAATGTCAGCAGTTCAACCTCATGAAAAGCACCTTCTTCACTGGATTTGTGATACAAATCTTGAGTTGGTCCTCCTGAGGGTGTGTTGTATTTTCTTCTAACAACACTACTTATTATATTATTGGGGCACCTGATCTTGCCCACCCTAAATTCCAGTAGCCTTATCTGATGTGAAAAGAATTTGATTCAGCTTCTTCAGTTATATATGAAGTACTTTTACATGAGTTTACCGGCCCCCCGGGACAGGGTGGGGGTTCTATGATAACAATGTTTTCTTCCCCTTCCACCCACATGCTGCACTTTAGGAACTTTGGCAGGAGAAATGAAGATACAGGGAAGAAATAGTATGTTCCTTGACTTTCTCCTGACACATTCAGCATTATGCCATTTATGAGGGTAACCTTTACAGTACGTATTTCTTTTCAACTGGATTTAATTATTTTCTCCAGTGTAATAAAAATGTCCAGTGTTTCATAACCATGAACAGCAGCTGTTTTTATGCAGAGTTGTATTTACAGTTGGGCTATTCATAAAAAATATTTTGTTTGCCCTTTTGTTGTTGAATTTCAGCAAAAATCGGTTAGCAGGAACGATCTGCACTATTTCTTTTGCTTGGTTTACAGCTCCATTATACTAGCTCATAATCTCAAGTGATCATATGCAATACACACCTTTGTTACAGTAAATAATAGGAAGGGGAGGGAATGGCTTGTATTTAGGTTTATAAAATCTGGTTGTCTGTGGTAGACTGTCTTCTAGGGCTCATTTTAAATTGAAATGTTAGATTTATGGGGAGATTGTATCTTTTACAGTTAAAGAATGTAAGGCCACCATCTGGTTTCCTGACCTATAGTGAATAGTGCCTCACAAATGGTCCTATGAACTCTGGTAACTCTCATGCCAAGTAAGATGCTACTCAGTGCAAGTATGAACTTCAGTCTGGTTTTAAGAGTCAGAAGAAAAAACAAACCTTACCTTCTGGTCACACAGACAAAGCAGATTTTGCTTTGTTGCTTTTGTTGATCAAAAGCAAGGGCTACTTGCAAACATTTGGTGGGGGGGCAAGATTAGAGGGAGGTTAGATCATGTTAAAGATGGCCACCTGGTCTAAGGTAAGTTGGGATGGGAGGAGTTAGTGGGGGGGTAGGAGGGGCAAACAGGCTCAGTGGGGATTGAGGGTCTGCAGGGGGATTGGAGGGAAAGCAGAATCTGTAGGGGGATTGAGGAGGCAGGTGAGATATACACGGGAGTGATCAGGAGGCCGGGGGGGGGCAGGTGGCATCTGTGGGACCAATGGCAGGGTTAAAGGGGCAAGTGGGATCCATGGGTAGATTGG
>NW_017729001.1:22623243-22626472 GCF_001723915.1 Gavialis gangeticus
ATGCTTATATACACTTTTTAAGAATTGTAACATTGGCTAACTTCTGTTTGCATTGAAGTATTCTTACATGCTTCTTCCAAGCCATCACCACCACAATAAATGGCAAATTTCCTTTAATGAATTTGCCTGTTTTCAGAAAATGTTAAGTATAACCAGTTTAGTAGGCTCACAAAAAGCAGTTGTTTCAATATTGCATGATGCTCTTTCATGTTATGGTTTTGCTGTGCTAATATTGGCTTAGTTTAAACAGTAAGTGCTATGACTACTGTGAACATATCATAGCCAACATTTTGCCATTTTTTAAAATTAGGCGTTACAGAGGGATATTAGATACTATATGTGATAAATCATTACATTATTGTTTGTTTGAAAGACAATGGGAGGGATTTTGGGGATAAGCAGCATCCATGGGAGAGGCTGGGGGGGCAGGAAGGGTATGTGGGGGGTTGATGGGGCTGGGAGGGCTTGGTGGGATCAGCAAGTTTTGCAGGGTCTGCAGGAGTGTTTGAGGGGACCAGAGGCTACTTTTAACCCCAACCCCCCTCCCTGCAAATTTACACCCCTATCTCTCCCACCCCTCTCCCCACTGACACTTACTTCTTCAGCTTCTGGCATCTGTGAACACTGATAAAACTGGCTTTGAGAGAGGCCCAGGGGAATGGGGGCAAGAGCTGGGGTGGGGCTAAAGTTAGCCCAGTGCCAAAGGCATGGGTAGGAAAATGCCCTTTCCCAGCCCTGGAACTGCACAGGTGCAGATTCCATTCACCGTTCCAACCTAGATCGATTAACTTTGAGTGTACATTGATCCAGTTGTATCTTGGACCAGGTGCTGCCATTTTAGATTCGTCTGTGCATGTGGAACTTCTGTACTGTTGTGAGTTTAGATTGATTTCCAATCACTGAGACTGGGTCTCAGTGTAAGATCTGCACCTGGAAGAGCTACATTAGATCAGCTGGCCATTTTTATCCCGATCTAACTTCCCCAAATGTCTGCACTTACCCTAGGAATGTTTAGTTACATTTATGCTTAGCCTGAGGTCATGCTTTAGTGTAGACTGATAATTTCATACTCCAAGCTTCAGTGATTTCTGGGATAACCTTATTGTGTACAGTCAGCACCTATTGCTGACGAATATAGATAGTAACTGTGATGGATTGCAGCCACACTGAGCATGGGTGCCTGGTGCCTCCCGAGTTAGGGAGGCACCAGGGGGGAGTGTCCCCCAGTAGCTAATCGCCAACTGGAGAGGGTCCCCCAGTGGCCAATCACTGACTGGAGGGGGAGGAGGGTGGTCCCCCCAGCGGCTGATCGCTGAGCCCGAAATCACCAGCAGTGAAACCAGAAGTGCACTTCCTCCAGCACTTCTGGTTTCATGGCTGGTGTTTCCAGGGCATGCACGGGCAATCACAGGGGGTGCACATGCACCCCCTACACATTGCCAATGACAATGAGTACAGCTGTAAGTGAGCAGAGAGAGTGCAGTGAGCAGCATTATAGGCAGATGTATCGTGAGTAGACAGCTCACACAGTTAACAACCCAAGAGCTGGCAAGGGGTAGATTGCAATACAAAGGCAGAGGTGTGCTAATCATGGTTCATACAGGCTAGTGGGTGGTATTTTTCTCCAAAATACCTGGAGGAATGCCTTATCGCATATGTAACCAGGTCACATATGTTGTGATTATGCAGACTCTGTTTTAGTTAGTTGTGCTTATATACCAGGTTGTAAGACTCCTTTTAAACAACAGTCTCTTCAAGGTCCTTCCTACGGTGAAAGCAAGCCTTTGGGTAATCAGACACTTTGCATTTGTCACATTTGTTCTTAACCCTCAAACTTTTGCCATACCTCTCTCTATCTTTAGGTATTAACACAGTATTTGCCACTGTAAAATCTAGAGAGTGATTCTGGAGTGACTGCAGAGTGTATGGTGTGTTCTTCTTACTTATTTAATCTTCTGGGTGGTCTCCAAAGTTACTAGAGATACACTTCCTACGTAAGAACCCTGATTCTTCAAGTACTTAATATATCCCCCTGACATTATCATTTCTCACATGTACCTCAGACTTTTTCTGTCCAGAAATAAGAACTACCATGCTAATGCATTCTATATCCACTCTTTCTCCTTCCATTCTTATGTCACCATGCTATGGACCAGCAAGCTGATCATCCTTATCCTAACAGCACACGGGAAAATTGGCAAGCTGGTCAGGGATAAACATCACCTTCAGGTCAAACATCACCTCCAGGTCATGACTCTCATTATCCATACAACTTTACACATGTATTTTTGGCTTGCTTGCTTTTCTGTGCTAAAGGGGCCATGATGATTACAGAGTAAGAGATTTGGAAATGACAGCTGTGTGTTCTCCCTAAACCTAATGAGGAGAAATTCAGACAGAATGAGTTCACATAGCCGATTTTCTCACAAGCAGCCATTGAAAAAATCCCACTAGGAAACGCACAGAGAGAGACAGGGAGAGATAATAAACACAGAGGCACTCTATTAGATAGTCTATTAATATGCACAATGGTGTCTGCCTCCTCAAGCATGTCTGTTTTTTTGTTTTTTTTTTAATGGAGTAATTTGGAGCATTTCTGCAAACACTTGCAATAAACCTTGAATTTTTTGCCCTAAATTTTTAGCAATGGCACTGCTTATACATCTGGAGTTCTCTTTTAAGAAGTTTCAGTGCAACACTATGAGTACAAAAATTCCATTAGAGCTGCTTTGCTGTAGTTTATATTGAAAGTGTTTGGCCTAACATTTTGACAAATGCTTCCCCTCTCTTCCTCATGTTGTAGAAATACTGTCTTCTATATTTGACATAGACAGGCACAAATATAAAAAAAAGAGAGTTAGATAATGTTGTGCATATTTTTCTTTTCTATGCGTTTGTGTGTAAGTACAGTATCAGTTTTATTAGCCAGTGGTAAGTGTCTCATTTTTAGTAACCCTGCAATACTCACCTGCCTATAAAATCTGGTTATTACTATTTATATGGTAGAAGTGCATCAAAGTCCCATTATGAGAGACAGGGTCCAGACACATGAGAATGGATTTTCAAAATGGCTCCGAGAGATCCAGTCTTTTGTTTAGTACCCACAGTTAGAACCAAGGTTCCAAAAGATCCCATTTAGTTCAGAAATTTAAGAGGCAAATATTCCAAGGGCCTCAGCAGGTGCCAGTTTACAACTTCTAGGACTCATTTTAATCAGTGTGCACCCAAC
>NW_017729001.1:22627037-22628256 GCF_001723915.1 Gavialis gangeticus
CTGGGAGCTGGGGTGGGTGGGGCAGCCATGGGGGGGTTAGAGGGTACTTAGGGGGGCTGGGGGAGCAGGCAGGAGATGGGGCCTGGCAGGAGTCCCCCCCATGGTCCCCTCCCCACTTCTCCAGCCTCCCCTCCCCTGCCTCCTACTTACCAACATGGAGTCTGGGTCCAGCTCCCTGCTGCAGTAAGCAGGGACTACCGAAATCACTGGAGCTCTCTAAATCTTTTCCAAATCGATTCGGAGAGCTTCAAATTGATTTGGATCTTTTAACTGGTCCCCTGATTTGATTCAGATTCGGAGATTCAGCCACTGAATTGGGCCAAATCTCCTCCAAATTGAATCAGCACCTGAAGCTTCACACAGCCCTACCAAACATGTCAACCTGTTTTGGAATCCTAGCCTTCACTAAGATATGCTTCTTGTCCTCAGAAGTTTGCAAGCTAATAGATAAAGCAGATAAAGATTTTTTTTAAAAAAGGAAACATTATCCGAAGTTTAGAGATGGGCAATTGCGATAGATAGAGATTAGATGATTGCCCCAAGGTCAACAAGGGTCTGTGCCAGGGCCAGGAATTTAACACACATTTCCCAATCAGGCCAGGGTCCTAACCCACTAACCCATCCTCTTCCTTTCTCTTTCTTGACTGTTCTTAATTCTCCATGAGCAAATCACTTTGTGTATGCATACATCAATTTGTATATGCAATACTTAAGTCCATGTTATGGTATTAAATAGTTTTCCACAGCATGAAGCATAACAGGGAAAGATTGCCTTGGCATGTGAACAAAGTGATTTTAGATTAATTCTCAGAACACATCTCTATTTTAAGATCTTTTCCTCCCTTTGTTTCTCCTGCTGCATTTCCATGGCACTGTTTTGTCCATATTTCATCATTGTGACTACTCACTGAAGGCAGAGGCAGGTGAAACTGTCACTGTTGGTGCCATGAGGATTAGCCAGCAGCTAAGAGTGATGGTGCCATCATTCTCTTCCTCCCTGGACCAAATCCCAGTGGTGCAGGACAAAAAATATTTCATGCATATCTAAGGATGAAATATTTTATAGGAGGTCTGCTTTCCCTTTGGTAAGTGGTCTCCCACTTTTTACTCTTGTGTGTGTTGTGGGAGGGAGGGGAGGAAGGGAGAAAACAAAGAAGGAATAATGCTTTGCAATGGGTTGCACAGGTGGTAAGAAAGGAAGTGGAGATGCAACCTGAAT
>NW_017729001.1:22633256-22634435 GCF_001723915.1 Gavialis gangeticus
TTGAATTTTTTGCCCTAAATTTTTAGCAATGGCACTGCTTATACATTTGGAGTTCTCTTTTAAGAAGTTTCAGTGCAACACTATGAGTACAAAAATTCCATTAGAGCTGCTTTGCTGTAGTTTATATTGAAAGTGTTTGGCCTAACATTTTGACAAATGCTTCCCCTCTCTTCCTCATGTTGTAGAAATACTGTCTTCTATATTTGACATAGACAGGCACAAATATAAAAAAAAGAGAGTTAGATAATGTTGTGCATATTTTTCTTTTCTATGCGTTTGTGTGTAAGTACAGTATCAGTTTTATTAGCCAGTGGTAAGTGTCTCATTTTTAGTAACCCTGCAATACTCACCTGCCTATAAAATCTGGTTATTACTATTTATATGGTAGAAGTGCATCAAAGTCCCATTATGAGAGACACGGTCCAGACACATGAGAATGGATTTTCAAAATGGCTCCGAGAGATCCAGTCTTTTGTTTAGTACCCACAGTTAGAACCAAGGTTCCAAAAGATCCCATTTAGTTCAGAAATTTAAGAGGCAAATATTCCAAGGGCCTCAGCAGGTGCCAGTTTACAACTTCTAGGACTCATTTTAATCAGTGTGCACCCAACTTTTAGCTCTGTACAAAGTGGCTAGTATTTGCTTCAGATTCAGCCAATTTGGGGGACAGTGATTCAATTCAGGAATTCAAATCACCGTCCCAAATTGATTTGGCCGAATCTGATTCAGAGATTTGACTGCTGCCAAATCAGCCAAATCTCCAAATCACATGGGTCCCACCCCCAGCCTGTTTTCCCAACCCATCAATGGCTGCCCTGCCCAGCCCCAGCTCCCAACTCTTTGGGAAAAAAAGCCCCCACTCACCGGCTGCTGCCAGGTGGGGGGGGACAATTCCTGCTTCCCCCCACTGTTCCGTACTGCATGGGGGGCTCTGCACAAACTCCCTAACCTCCACCTGCTGTCCTAGCCCCCCATGGCTGCCCCTCCTGCCCCAGCTCCCAGCCCTTTAAAAAAAAGGAAACAAAAAGCCTTGACTCATCAGCTCTTGCCCGGTGTGGAGACAATCCCCACTGTCCCCCACTGCCCCACACTGCAGGGAAGGCTTTGCCGTGAGCCCCCAGAAGCCCTGAGGCTCCTTAGGAGCCAGTGAGTCTGGGGGTTGTTTTTTTCAAATAGTCA
>NW_017729001.1:22639435-22642188 GCF_001723915.1 Gavialis gangeticus
GCTGCAGTAAGCAGGGACTACCGAAATCACTGGAGCTCTCTAAATCTTTTCCAAATCGATTCGGAGAGCTTCAAATTGATTTGGATCTTTTAACTGGTCCCCTGATTTGATTCAGATTCGGAGATTCAGCCACTGAATTGGGCCAAATCTCCTCCAAATTGAATCAGCACCTGAAGCTTCACACAGCCCTACCAAACATGTCAACCTGTTTTGGAATCCTAGCCTTCACTAAGATATGCTTCTTGTCCTCAGAAGTTTGCAAGCTAATAGATAAAGCAGATAAAGATTTTTTTTAAAAAAGGAAACATTATCCGAAGTTTAGAGATGGGCAATTGCGATAGATAGAGATTAGATGATTGCCCCAAGGTCAACAAGGGTCTGTGCCAGGGCCAGGAATTTAACACACATTTCCCAATCAGGCCAGGGTCCTAACCCACTAACCCATCCTCTTCCTTTCTCTTTCTTGACTGTTCTTAATTCTCCATGAGCAAATCACTTTGTGTATGCATACATCAATTTGTATATGCAATACTTAAGTCCATGTTATGGTATTAAATAGTTTTCCACAGCATGAAGCATAACAGGGAAAGATTGCCTTGGCATGTGAACAAAGTGATTTTAGATTAATTCTCAGAACACATCTCTATTTTAAGATCTTTTCCTCCCTTTGTTTCTCCTGCTGCATTTCCATGGCACTGTTTTGTCCATATTTCATCATTGTGACTACTCACTGAAGGCAGAGGCAGGTGAAACTGTCACTGTTGGTGCCATGAGGATTAGCCAGCAGCTAAGAGTGATGGTGCCATCATTCTCTTCCTCCCTGGACCAAATCCCAGTGGTGCAGGACAAAAAATATTTCATGCATATCTAAGGATGAAATATTTTATAGGAGGTCTGCTTTCCCTTTGGTAAGTGGTCTCCCACTTTTTACTCTTGTGTGTGTTGTGGGAGGGAGGGGAGGAAGGGAGAAAACAAAGAAGGAATAATGCTTTGCAATGGGTTGCACAGGTGGTAAGAAAGGAAGTGGAGATGCAACCTGAATTCTCTGCAAGAGCTAATAATCTACACACACACACACACACACACACACAAAAATTTCAAGCGCAACATTCTTTGTCACCCTTGTACAGTCAGTTCTTAAAACCTTAAGAAGAGTTTTTATGTGCTCAGGATTATGTGCTATAGTCCTCCTTACATTGTGCTTCTTCTTTCTCTTGTCTTATTTCTTGTGACATTAGAAGCACACATTATTGCAAACCCAAGAGAAGCGGGCCAGCACACTTCTTCATTTCAAATCTGAGTTAAAAGGAACACACGTAATTTGGATGCTATTTTAAGGTTCACAAAGATAGTGTCACAAATTAAAACACTGTCCTGGGATAATGAGTCTATCATTGTTTCCAAAGAGAGAGATGTAGAAGATTATTTTGCACCAGAAAGTTTTAAAAGGAAAAAATACCCCTCCAAAGATTAAGAAAGGAATTGTTGATGGCTGGCACAAAAAAACGGCTTTCTTTACCATGGGATCAGAATTGATAAAAATCTACATAGTAAGGATTGAATATCATATTGAATCATTTGTTAATTAATTCTGCTTCATGAAATATAAATGCAAGGTAAGCCCACAACTTGAGAATGTACTCATTCTTGTTTTGTTCTTGAACAATGTGAGAAATATTAGTCCCCAAAGCAGAACACTGACTCAGAGTCTGAAGATAATGTATATGAGCCAATTCACTTGTTATTTACACCTATGCAAACCAACAATAGCTCCACTGAAATGACAAAGGTGCAAAAGTGATATGGTTGAGAAGAATATCAGACCTACACTCTCCTGTAGTGTGGCGGGTGTCCCATTATTTAGGTAACTTCTTCTGGAAAGTATTAGAAAATAAAGAACAATCTGCCACTGAAAGAGGGATGGGGTAGGTGGCATGTCATTTCTCTCATGCCTATCTGAATTGCTATGAAAACATACACTCCATAATTCAACAAAATCAGTTCTAGTTAGGATCAGTGGGTGGATGATGTATATTACTCCATTGTGATTTATTCTTCTCATTTTGTTCATAAGAATTGTTGATAACAAGGTACATGAGTATTTCATTTTATTCCATCACTGTCCCATGTTTTCATTAATGGGAACATCTTTCACTGCTTATATTTTGTGTACTGTTACTGGAATCCCATCTTCTAACAACAGCCTGTTATTCCAATTTCTGTAAAAGCATGAGTATTTAATAGGACAATGGGAAGATCAACAATGGAGCTAATCTCCAGAGATTTGTGCATGTGATTAGTCATGTAATCTGCTGAAATGGAAGTTTGTATCTGTGAGATTTTATAGTATAGTGCCAAACTCATGGTGCTGCATACCTTAGCTTTGCCTACAAAGCTGATAAACACCCCACTAAGAGCATCACAAATATTATACTCGAGTTCCTCTCTTAGCCATAGATTTCAACTTAAACGGTGCACCTATACTTGTACTTTACTGCGAAGTGGACCAACTGGCTCCGTAGAAAAGCATCACCGTCTACATGTGCACCAATATTAGGGCTCAGTAAGCTAGTTAACTCCACTATAAGATAGTACTGTTCTTGACAGTACTATCTTATGGCAGAGTAATTTACTGTGCTGAGACACACGTGTAAAAGCTGACTGTGGGTGTAAATCATTGGCGACGCATAGGGGTTGCACATGGGTGCATGTGCACCCCCTGAGCATGATGGTGCACCCTCAGCCTGCAGGCC
>NW_017729001.1:22642709-22643079 GCF_001723915.1 Gavialis gangeticus
GCCGCGCCACCCCCAACACCACCAGCGGGATCTGCAGGAGGTCCACGATCACTGCTGGCCATCTCTACATCTGTGGCGTGGTCGCTGACTGCCAGTTGGCACTCGCCACCCCCCATCCCCCGCCATCGCTGCTGACAGCACTGGGGCTGCCTGCGGGAGCTCCCTGCTTGCCACCGCCATGCTCCTGCTGCTGACAGTGCAGCTGCCACTTGTGGGTGCTTGCCGTGCCCTCCAGGGGCACGTGGTGTTCATGGTGTAAATTGCATCCAGTCAGCCCAGCCATCTGGGGGCCTGCTATGCCTTGGCTCAGATTGCTGCTGTCCCAGGCATATGCGTAGACATTATTCCCGAGAGCAGTTAACTCCGGCTT
>NW_017729001.1:22648079-22653734 GCF_001723915.1 Gavialis gangeticus
AGATTGCTGCTGTCCCAGGCATATGCGTAGACATTATTCCCGAGAGCAGTTAACTCTGGCTTGAACTGCTCCAAAGTTTGTGTCACATTAATTGCATGTGTAGATGTACCCAAAGACAAGCTAGTGAAATAATGAAGTTTACACTCCAATATTTTGCATCCCTGAGAACAAATTAATATAGTATTTGCAAATATTTATTTTTTCATAAGAGATATCTTTTTTATCATCTGAAGTGGTATGGCAGATGTAAGTTATGTACAAGCTAAGCCACAGCACCAGTTAATGTATCTTAATGCTGAGTAACAGAAAACACTCCAAAATGTAAGAGCGCATGTAAAGTGGACTTGGACAGCAGTTCCTATTTAATTTTTAAGAAGCTTAGACATTTAAATTCCTTAAGTTTCTTTAAAAAATACAGGATTTGTCATTTGCTAAACTTTCTGGGGTGACTATCACTTGTGTACTTTTATTTTCTTGAGAGTGACGTGGGAAGTGTGTGTCTGAAGACACAACCACTGGAACGGGACTGGGGAGAAGTTCAGGGTTCAGGAGTTCCAGGTTGGGCACAGAGCTGTACTGAAGGCCGTGAACCTGTACAATGTCACCTTGAAGTGGTATTTTAGGACAGTGGCACATTCATCACTTCATCTCGAATTTTCTCTGTTAGAAGCCTTTTTTTGGAGGGCAAAAAGTTAATTCCAGGTATGAGATGCAGTGCTGTGAATTTCACCATCCATAAAAAAAAAAAAAAAAAAAAGCAGTTGTTGCTGTAAACTGATTTTTCATTAGTCCATGAACTTTTCTTAATGGTGGCTATGGCATTTCTAATATTTCTTGAAGGCAGGTGTAGCAGCTGTCACAGTAATAGTTTCACTCAATTGCGCCAAGTGACACGGAATCATTCTGTAGCACTCGCCTAAGAATTAACAGCACTTTCATGATTATTGCTGTCCTTGATTGCTTCCAGATTTGGGTCTGCCAACCCAGCCTATCTGACTGTTCCACACTGCATATTGGTTACTCTTTGGGACCCAAATTCATGTAGGTACTTCAAGCATCTAGATAATTCCCCTGGATTTAATCAATCATTCACTTTACTGGAACCATTACTGTTACTTGTATTATCATGACTCTCCTGTAGCAAAAATTACACTTTTCAGTAACAACCAATATTCCTGATTGTTGTAGTATCAATTCCCATGTAACTCTTCTCCTCCATAATCCAGGCTCTTCATCTAGACTGGATTTCACTTGATACCCCACAATCTCTTCTTTTGTAGAAACATTTGATACATCTTGGTAGTCTCGTGTTCATTGTGCACCATGACAAATGTGACCTGACTGGGAAGCCTGTCCCTTAAGGAAGAATGAAGCACTTGATTCTCTATGAGTTACTGCAGTTGTTTTTTCTGAATTGGAGGTTTTTCTTTTCAGCAAAAAAAATGGTGAGTGCCTAGTTTTGAGACGTATCTTTTCATGAAATTCTGTATTTCAGGGGGAAAAAAGGTAGTTGAAACTCCTCAAAAATGTTGATGGAAAGTTTTGAGTCAGGCCTAGGGCTATAACTCAGTCTTCAAAATCCTAGGCTGTCATAAACCTTCCACATCATAGCTAAAGTTAAGCAAATACTTACTTGTTATGAGGTATGTTGAATAAAATACCTTGCAGATATCATGCCCGTCTTTAGCTTGTTGTCATCTCATTTGGAAAAAAAACAGTGTTACTTCAAGACTGACTTAGGTAGCAAGTATTTGGGGCAATTAGTCCTTGTTTCTTTCTCTTTTAAAAAAAAAAAAATCAGATTGATACTTCCTTACTGACTCAATGCAGTTCAAGGCTTATCCTATTTATTCTACTGGGATGTACTGGGCATGTCTACATGAGACGCCTTAGTGCACAGTGGAGCAAATTACTGCACAGTAAGCATCACCATCTACAAATGCAGATAGCAGATTAACTACCAAGTAGTTACTGTGCACTAAGGCATGTGTAGAGAGCTGTCCTGAAGCAAATTTGCTTCTGGTCAGCTGGACAGCAGGGGTTGGAGATTGCTCCCTGCCCCTGGGAGCTGCCTGCTGTTAGGGTGGACTATAGTGGCAGAGCATGGGCTGGGACATTGTCCCCCTGCTCTTGCAGCAGGAAGACTGGGACAGTTCCTGGTCAGCCCCAGGCTGCACAGGGAAGTCTATATGTGCACTCTGGAGCTGGCTGGGCACTGTCCCATTTCAGAAAGTGGGCTGCATGGGGAAGTTTTGTGTATGCAGCCCACAGCTGGCTGGGAACTACCTGAAATGGGACTGTTCCCAGTCATCCCCGAACTACACATGCAGACTTTCCTCCACAGCCTGGGACTAGCTAGGAACTGTCCCCGTGTGGGGCAGGTCCCAGCCCCCACAATCCTTTTCTCAGCTCCATGCCCCAATTGGGGCTGGGAAAAGAACTGCCAAATGCTCACTCGTGTAGACATCTGTTTAGGGTAGGTTTACTCTGCAGTAAATTACTGCACAGTAAACACATCCAGCAGTATTTACACACACAGATGTGCCCACTGTGATTTACTTTTTGCACTAGTGTTAGAGCTCAGACTTAAATTTTTTTTAAAGAATCATTTTCTAGCCTTTCCTTATGTTTCCTTCTCAGATAAATTCAATTGAATCCTTTTGTATAAATCTATCAACTGCTGTATAGTATCCTTATTTTCTACTGTGCTATACACAAGCCATGAAATAAGAATGATAGCACCTCTTGTTCTCTCCATCAGAACAAATGACTGCAAGGCATAAGACTATGGAGAATCTGTGCGTCTCTGGTTCCAGCAACATGAGACATTCATGTCAGTGTATTACATTGGTATTATAAACTGGTATGAATTAAATCAGGATTTGCATTAAGGTACTGTAGGATAGCTGACAGACTACTACAGGATAGCTGTTGCAGTGGGTCCTATTAGAGCACCTGCTCATTAAGCATCCAGGGAGCACATCATGGGCTGTTTTCATTAAACAAAGAGCAACCCCAGGAAAACTATGGGCACTTATAACCTGTACTGGTGAATTTTATACCAGTGTTTCCTTCTACCCCTAGGTTAACTATACTAGATGTGAGTGAGTTAGATGAAGGTGGGGCTATATGTTGTGGGGTTTTATTGTTGTTGTTTCTCAACACACCGGTGAAAGCGTCTTGGATTTAGGCTTTCCATTCCTTTTTTTCCTGAGATGATATGTATATATCCCAAACACATACTGAGTCATACTTGTTTGCATTGTGTAATTTTATTTTTATTAAGTCACAATGTCTGATTCAATTTGAAAATGTTGGGGTCCTTGAATCTGGACTTCTAATTTGGTCCATGTGACAAGGGGCATGCTCCGGGTTGGGTCTCAGACCAACCCACCCACCTCTATATTGGTCAGTCCTCCCAGTCTCACCTGCCACACCCTTGCTATTACAATAAACTAGTGGTAAATGGGCGAGGGTGCCCATTACATGCCCCAATGCCAGGAGGCACTATCCATACCTCCCTACACCATGGCCCATGCTTCACAGATTACATCCAAGATGTAATCATACTCCTGGCCTCAAGCCAGACCAAACCATTAGGCCTCTCTCTCTCTCTCTCTCTCTCACACACACACACACACACACACACACACACACACCCCTCTCACTGGGGCCTCTTGCACTCTACCCCCTTTCCTAGGGTCTCTTGCTCACTGCACCATACTGTGCCCCCTCCACCCTACCCTGCTGTTTGCTGGAGCGACCAGCAGCTCAGCCCAATGTTGCCTTCTTGGTTGCTCAACACAGGCTGCTGCCTTTGTGGCCTATGTTTAAACATGGACACCCCCATCTGGCACCTGATGGCTGCCTGCTTCTGCCCTTAAAGTGGCAGGCACCAAAGGTACACTGCCACAGTCCATTATTTTGATTTGTGTCACGTTGAAAATTATGATACAGATCCTCAATCTGATGTTGTGTTATGGCCCATCTATGCCACAATTTTTTTAATTCACCAGTATTTATGCTGGTTATTTAGGATCACTATCTGCTACAGCATCATTTATAAAGTACCACCACAAAAATGTTGTTTTCAGTTACAGTATATCTTTTACTGATTCAGAAATGGCTATTCACACTGCATCACTTCCTGGGGTAATAAGTGTGTTAACTTTTCTAAGATCAAACTCCGTATCTTCCTGCATGGATAATTGTGTGTGAAGGTACCCAGAGTTGGATAAATGTGAAATCTGTTTCCTTCACCAGGGAAATTACAAAGTATTACAACAGACTACAGAGATTAAGAGACTGAGGAATATTTTTTAGATAATGACTTCTTATTACATTTTTTTTTTTTTTTTTTTTTAAAAGCCTCAAATATCATTTAGTAAAAAAAAAATCTTTATACAACTGGGGTAAGAAAACACATCAAAATAAACTGAAAGATCAAAGTACTTAGGAAAAGAAAGAATGCCCTACTTACATCAACTTTTCACACTAATGAAATGTATTTGAACCTGGTGAACTGGAAGTTCTTTTGCAGCCAGAAACAGGTCTATTTTTTTAACAAGGGTAAATAAGGGCATCTATTCACCCTTAGGTGATATCCAATAATGAGAAGATATACTGTTCATTAAAAATGCAGGTATATCTTAGGTATTGAAGATGTTGAATATGGATTTCATACCTGCTGTTTAAAAATGGGAGGCAATTGCTATGTCTAGTTGCTGATTAATTGTCTTAAGCTTGTCTTAGCTCAAGTGGGGTGGGAGAAATTGCATTCTTGCTACATAGCAGATTGGGAGGAGTAAACAGGCTGCCAAGAAAATCTAAAAGACTTTGTCTCTTTATATGTGTTTTGGATTTTACATGCCCTGGAAGGGGAAGACCTACTGGGGAAGCCAGGTTGCCTCTAACAGTAAAGCATTTAAAGCTAGGTGGATCTACTTGAAAGACCCACCAGGAGAGAAATGGAAGCAGAAGCACTGTTGAATTGTGCCATACCAACAGAAGACCTAGAGAGACTATGGCCTGTCTTGTCCCTTTGAAATAATCTTGCTTTTGTAAGTTGAGGACTTGAAAATGCTGGGCTGCCCTTTTTTCAGTAGGTGATAAAGTATCTTGGGACTTATGATAAAGGTGGGAAAGGAAAAATAAGAAAATGGTTAGGCCCATTGTACTGCTTTACGTGCTTAAAATGCTGTACACTTTACTCTGGGCATTTTCTCTTATTCGCAGAGATTGTGCCCTTGCAGAGGGTTCAAATTTCCTGCTGAAGGCTCCACCACAAGTGGCACAACCAAGATTAGATACAACCCCCCACCCCTTGATCATTCCTCCTTACCATACTGCTAGTTGCACTCAATCTGTAAACAACCCAGGTCATTTGAAGAATGTTATACTCTTCAGTACTTTTAAATGTATCAGTACACGTATTAATAATAATAGATTTCTGAGTATTTTATAAAGCTGTGCATTTTCTGGTTATGGCTAGACAGGCTTGTGAATGTCGTGTGCATATGGTTGAGATGTAGCACTAAAGTTGTACGATAAAGGGCTTGTTTAGATAAACATCTTTAGCTGTAGGGGAAAAAAGGATATTTCCTAGTGAGGGTTGATTATGAAAAAAACACGTACTACAAGAAGAAGATGATTATG
>NW_017729001.1:22658734-22660309 GCF_001723915.1 Gavialis gangeticus
CAGGCTTGTGAATGTCGTGTGCATATGGTTGAGATGTAGCACTAAAGTTGTACGATAAAGGGCTTGTTTAGATAAACATCTTTAGCTGTAGGGGAAAAAAGGATATTTCCTAGTGAGGGTTGATTATGAAAAAAACACGTACTACAAGAAGAAGATGGTTATGAAATAATTTACTGTAAAGCATTTGGGATATCATCCAAAATGTGGAATAAAAATTTTTGGGAAAGATTTTCCTTTATGGTCAACTAACACAACTTCATTGATTTCACTGGCGACACCTGCTTTACTTTGGTAAATCATTCTATGTCAAAACAATAAAAATAGCATTTGAATTGCTTCAGTGTCTGGCATAATGAAAAGGGGTAGTATAAACAACTATTAAGGGAAACTGGCTGTATAAGGTATACTGATATTACAGAGAACACTTACTGAAATATGGGGGTTGCTGATGGGAAAAAGCAGTGGCTGAACCATTTTGAATTTTCTGAGCCAAGTGCTAAAAAATTTCCCTGGGGAATTTGTGGCTGTATCACTCTGTATCTCCAAAGCTAGTATTTAATCATGCCATATTGGAAATGTTTCTTATTGATTAGCACTTGTGTATTTCCCAGGAACTCCATTTCCATGATTAAATATCCCTTTGTATGCAAATTATGGCCTTCTGTGTGCACAGGTGAGTCCAAAACTACAAATAGCATGGCTCTAAATGTCAGAATGGAATTTTTAAAGGCATATTAAAAATGTGATCCTTTACTTATGTATGGTGGCATTTTCAGAATCACTTGGTATTGACCTAACTCTCTTTCCATCGAAGTCAATGGTAAAACTCCCATAGAACGTGTGGTATAAGGTCTTGATATGCCACGAAGTGTATATACTGCACATTAATAACAACTGTTTTTGCACAAACTGTGAGATGCACTCTAAACAACAGGCAGTTAGTCTAAGTTAAATGTGACCAAGCAAAGTAAGGAGAGTTGTAATGTTTTGACAGTTTATTAATTAGTGATGTAGTCTTTTCAGTTTTTTTTCAATTATCTTGATTACTTTTGGTATAATTGATTCAATCTCCAAAAATAGCAATTTTTAAATTGGCCATTTAACCTGCTGCTCAATGATGACTCTTAAAAAAGAGTTGTACATTAATTACAACATTCTCTTTTGACTTTTAAAGGCCCAAATTACTTCCTTCATTTTGGACTGAAATCATATCTTAGAAAATGTCAGCATACTGTTCAGTAATATTCTTTATAGACCACCAGTTGAAAAATGGATGCTAATTTGGCTGCTAAGAAGTTAGAAATGTTGCCTCCAAGCTGTTCTCAGTTTTGCTAGCTTATAATGTGACCTTTAAGGTTTTGTCCTCTGTTGCAGTACTTTGAATGCTGGGAGCCTACAAGGGTGTTGTGTAGAGCTGGCGAACCCAGTCATACATGCATTGTGCACAAAGGGAATCCCTGACATGCTCTGGTATGCAGCATTGTGATCGTTCTGTGTTGCAGGAGTAGCACAAAGGGAGTGAAGAAGTAGCCAAAGATTTGCTCATTCATCCCATGCTGAATTACGCTAACAAAC
>NW_017729001.1:22665309-22668685 GCF_001723915.1 Gavialis gangeticus
CAATGTTGTTCACCAGCACAAAGGGAGTGAAGAAGTAGCCAAAGATTTGCTCATTCATCCCATGCTGAATTATGCTAACAAACAAAATGTCCTTGAAAAGGGTGTCAATGCTACCTTTCATTCAATGCCCACCTTGAAAGGTAAGTGAATCAGTTCTCAGAAAGCCAGTGTGAGTTAAGTATTGTCCCACTTTATGGATGAAGAAACTGAGGCCCAAAGAAACCTGGGAATGAGTCTTAGAGCCAGGACTAGACTCAAGAATTTCTGACTGGTCTCACTAGTACCTCATACTGCTTCCAGTTTGGAGGGAAGAGGGCTTCTAGCCATGTTGTCAGGAATGCATAATAATGCTACCCTGAACTGTCTTTACCTAATCACATTAGTAATGTTAGCAAGTCCAGAAAGATTTTTGGTAGTGTGGTAGATTCAAAAATTAAAAAGGAAATGAATGATTACATAGGAATTAATTTCTGCACACGGTTATGGAAAACTTCATCATGATGTATATGTACAAGCTTTGGAGCTGCCAAGAAATAATACTGATGAACCGTTACAGGGGGAAAAACATAAGCAGACTGAATGAATATCTACTGTAATTGATGAACTGAGTGATGGCAGAAATGAAAAAATAAACCCAGCAAAAGCTGCTGAGTACCTAATCTCAATTCTAAATAATTAGTTAAAAGAGAAAATCCTGGTATAAGCAACTATTTTAACCAGACCTGAGTTTGACATTAATCAACCTCCTCCTCACAAGAATTCTTTGGTAGACTAATGACTACAGCTGGTCAGAAAAATTGACAGAAGAACCTGGGAAGTACTTTTTCATGTAAATGTTTTATAGGAGGATGAGGTCAAATGAGAATCTCGAGGTAGCCAGTTGTAATGTCCATGGGGCAAACCCATGAAGCTGCATCTCTTGGATCTGTGAGGCTTATTGCTGGGTTACTTAAGACCACGTGATGCAGAATGAGCAATTTGTAAGGGACTGTCCCATCTTTGACATTGTGGTAATAATTAAAAGTAAAGAATTGGTTTCAGCATTTTACCTGAAAAGTGTACCATCTCAATAATATTACAGAAGTTCCTTGAGTGAATTTCTAGATGTTTTATTCAGCATGTTTCCTAATGCTTAAACAACAGTATGATCTCTTTATTTACAGTAAAAGTTTTGTTATCTGGCAGGAGTGGGGTAAGGGGGTGCTGATTATCTAAGAATTCTGGGTGTCTGGGCATGCATGTGGTGGTGGCGGCAGCGGTGCAGGGTGGTGGATGGTGGCAGCAGGTGCTGCATGCAAACTCTTCCCCCCTGCCTCTGGGTCCGGCTGGCCAGCCTGCACCTATGCAGTCCACAGAGGGGAGCCGCTACCCTTGCCCCGACCCCCTACCACCGGCCCTGCTCAAGAAATACTTGATGCACATGCCGGCTAGACTTGGCAAAAATTCCCATTGCTAAAGTGAGGATTTGTATTGGGGGATATTGGAAATTCTGGTTAATAGAGTATTCCAGTTAGTAAAATGCCAGTTAACACAGCTTTTACTGTATTTAGAAAATCTGTGTTACTGTGGCTTTGAATAATAGGGTCCCATGTACCCCATGGAAAATTGCAGTTTCAATAAAATGACCAATTCACCATTTACTTGTGAATTAGACCTTTGTCATGTCAACGTCCCAGGAACATCATAGCTCTTGAAATAAAATTGTCAAATGAAGTTGCTTTCATTTGAAACAATTATAAGTCCAGTTTAAGATTAGGTAACCAGTCTAATGCACTTGAGGAAAGAAAATGTGTCTCTGCAATATCACCATCACATTTGTATAGAGGGCAGAGTGTGGTTATGTGGTCCATAGTTTGATCAGGGTTTCCACAGTCACATTCTGCAGAGCTCTTAATAAACCGTCTATTGAACTGTAAATGCAAGACACAAATTGCCTCTACAACTTTTCCCTTTATACTGCCTGCTTTCACATAATGTAACCACAAAGCCTTGGGATTCATACTGTGCTCGCTGCCAGCTGGGAGATCTGTACATACACTAACATGACAGAACACTGGTAAAGCTATTTTTTTATGTAAGACTAGGTCATTTAAACAGCAGCTGTCATTCTCCTGAAGGAGAGATTTAATGAACCTACATTTTTTAAATACAGCACTTCTGGGCTTTTACGTATTTCTGACTTTCCTCCCTCCATTCTATTTTTACTTGCCCAGATGGATCAAGTTAAGGTCACTTGAAAGGAAAGTAAATGTCTATTTCCTATAAACTCACTGTTAGGAGAGTCCTTCCTTCTTGTGTCCTTGTCCTTGTGGTAAGGTACATAGCAGAATCTGCAGGAAACCAAAAGGGCTGTGCTGATAGCACTTCTACTATGGTCTTCAAACTTGCAACTTCTTGGATGTCAACCACGCACCTTAGCACCTGTGCCACCCCAGCCCCTGCTGTTAGGCAGGATAGCTGTATATCATGGATTGGTTAGAGCAGCTGGTTGGTGGACATTGAGCCAAAAGTCCCAGATATGGGTGCTGCAGGCAAAGGCAGATACCGCTGCTGCCCATGCTGCCTGGTCCAGCTCCTCCTGAACATCACATGGAGGTAAGGGGTGGGCAGGGCGGGCCACAACTCCTTCTGCCTGGGTGGGGATCAGTCAGGGTGAGGCGGGGGGTGGAGGACAGGCTGGGGGAGGAGACCAGGGCTGGGGCTCAGGTACCTGCACAGGTGAGCTGAAATGGCTGCATGCTGCTGGAAGCCTCATGCCCTGCCACTGGCAGAGGTGGGTCCAGCTGGTGCCCCCCATCCCAGATTCCCTTAACAATAATATGGTCACCCTACTGTTGGGAGAGTGATAGCAAGCAAGCAAGCAAATGATAGTACTTGTCTGTATGCTATTTGTTGATCAATTTATAGCTCTGACCAAATTTATAGTACTGATCAAGCTAACCATGTTAGTTTCTTCCTAGTAGTAGCTGTGGTTAGATAGTGATGCTTGGAAAGATGTGCAACAGGCTGCTACTGTTGCTTGAAACAGCCCCTTTGATAATAGGTGTGGATGCTTCTGGGAAAGGGTGAAAAATTCCTGCTCGTGCCCTGAAGCCACCTAGATCTAAAAAAGAAGGTGTTTTAGAGTATATCTGAGTATGGGCAAGGCTTGCAAAGGTGAAAGCAAACAGGGCAGGTCAGTGCTGGAGAGAAAGTTTAAACTAAATGTGCATCAGATTAACAAGATGACAACAAAGTGAAGCCATTGCAAGTCCCCTGGCACAGCTTTACGAGCTCTCACGGTGCTCTGGTGTGGTGGCAGAGGACTGGAAGAGGGCCAACGTGGTTCCCATCTTCAAAAAAGGGAGGAAGGAGGACCCGGGAAACTATAGGCCAG
>NW_017729001.1:22669388-22670683 GCF_001723915.1 Gavialis gangeticus
GGTCACAAGCTGGCAGAGGGTAGGTTTAGGTTAGACATCAGGAGGCGCTATTGCACGGTCAGGGCAGCTAGGGTCTGGAACCAACTTCCAAGAGAGGTGGTGCAGGCTCCTACCCTGGGGGTTTTTAAGAGGAGATTAGATGAACACCTTGCTGGGGTTGTTTGACCCCAGTACTCTTTCCTGCCATGGCAGGGGGTTGGACTAGATGATCTGCTCAGGTCCCTTCCGACCCTAGAAACTATGAAACTATGAAGCCAAAGAAAGGAGATGCATTAAGGCTTTTCATAGTGTTTGGCCTGTTTACAGACCAGGTTAGCAAGGATGCCAGCCTGCTAAGTGACAGCACAGATCTGACTTTTAGAAGTGCTAAGGATTTCAGTGGAAGTTAAAAGCAATTAGCAGTGCTCATGGCCAAGTTAATTGTTTTCAAAGTCAACACAGGCATATGTAACTTTTTAGGCAGCAAGGCAGGTGGAACAAGGATGTGCTAGAAATATATGCAAAATTGTAACGGTGTATTCTGAATTTGTTGAGAGTGATGGTAGGCCAAAAGAATTCCTGTGGCATAAGGTGAAGCTGTGCCAGTAAAATGGTTGGCTAAATGTTTGATGGAGCTAATCCCCATGGGAAAAGTCCAGTGTCTATAAAAGCTCTGATTGGCTCATGAATGTATTGAAATCTAGGCTTCATAAATGGTAAGAAAGAACTTAAATGTGAGGTGGTTCCCCACAATTGATTGCGATTCACTAATGATATGAGTCAAAGCTCAGCAAAGGTCCTAGATACAACAATGTCTATGCTGCCTGGATTACTGCCTTCTCCAATCACCTTTCCACCAGCAGAGCAGGTGGAAGTACAGAAAACTTTTTTTTATAAAAAATGCTCTAATATTTTCCAAGATCGGACAGTTACAGGTATCTAGGACAGCTCATGTGAAAATGGTGAAAACAAAAATGAAAAGGAAAATAAAACCACATTTTTCAAGCATGTTAGCTCTTACTATGGCTATGCGAAGCTTCGGGTGATGATTCAATTCAGAAGAGATTTGACCCGATTTTGGTGGCTGAAGCTCTGAATCCAAATTGAATCAGGGGACCAATTAGAAGGTCTGAATCAATTCAAAGCTCTCCAAATCTTCGGGAAAGATTCAGAGAGCTTTGATTTGGGCAGTCCCCAGTGGCTGCAGCAGGGTGCTGCAGTTGGACTCCAAACTGAAAGTACTAGGGGTTGGGAAAGGGACCATGGAGGGGATGCCTGCCAGCCTCCCCCGCTCCCCAAGCACCCTACCCCCACCT
>NW_017729001.1:22675683-22707974 GCF_001723915.1 Gavialis gangeticus
GTGTCTCTTTACCTGGGAGGTTGCCAGGGCCGCATGGGGAGCACGTGACCCCCAACAGCCAAACACCTTGCCCACTGCTCCCAGCCCCAAGCAGCCAGCCCAGGAGAGCAGAGGAAGAGCAAAAACCCAGAAATTTGCTCAGATTTTAAAAACCCACCCAGACACGAGGATAGGGGCCAGAAAAAGAGGACATGTCTGAGAGAACCCAGATGTATGGTAACCCTATCCTCACCTTCCCCTGCCTTCCATGGCTACCCTGCCCGCCCCAGCTCCCAGCATTTAAAAAAAAAAAAGCCCTGGTACTCACCAGGTGCTGCCAGGTGGGGAGGCAATCCTCACTGCACCCACTGTCCCATGCTATATAGGAGGCTCTTTATGAGCCCCCGACCCACTCTCACTCCCCTAGTCCCCCCATGGCTGCCCCACCCAGACCAGCTCTGGCCCTTTAAGAAAAAAAAGATGGAGAAAAGCCCTGCAGTGGCCTCAGGGCTTCGGGGGGCTCATGCAGACCCCCCACGTGGTGCAGGGTGTCGGGTAGTCACCAGGTATGGGCATGTACCCCTGTGTCCCGCTGACATTCACTAGTCCCCTCAGGGTGGCTGCACACCTTATGGTTGATCTGGGTGAGGTCTGGTGCCCTTTCTTCCCACCTGCCACGACTTTGATGATAAAAAGATGTTTATGAAATGGAGGCTCTGACCACCCATCCTACACCTGGATCGACTGCCGGGGCTGCCCCAGTGCCCAAAGCCTCAGGATAAAAGTGACAAAAGGACCCACTCAAAACCAATTTCTGTACTCTCTTCTGATTTTATTTTTTGGGGGGGTTAACTGAAATCTTATTGCTTGGTCTTTGTCTTCCTTTGGGACGCTGTTCAAGTCCAGTCCCAAATGGCTGGGGCTTTGTTACCTCTCGGAGTCTGCTGGCGGCTTACTCTCTGCTCGGTATTCCTCCCAGATACTTTATTAATTATGACTGTGCTGGGCTTAATTGGCAGTGCATGCCGTTTAGCGAGGAGGGGAACTCCCTCTTCCACAATCAGCCAGTATGGAGGTGCGATCATCTCAGCCCATCAGCTTTCTGCCCACTGCTGATCTGGTCGTGGGACCCTTTTGGGGGCACTTGATCCCCTCTTGCACACCTGCATGGAGGAATGCCGGGTTCTGATCCGGGCTCTCGACCAGGCACCAAAAACATCAATGAAAAGGAGAAAAAAACCCCCATGGCAGATGGTTCGAGCAGATCCGCCACCTCTGCCGTTTCTAAGGTCTCTCCCCACTTTGCCTTCTGCCGCCTCTTCACCCCCGTGGTGATGGTATCACCGCCTCCTTGGGGTCCAACCAGGGGCTTACCCAGCTCTCACCGCCTTCCTCCCAGGTCTCCGGCTCCCAGACTTCTCCCTTCTCCTTTCCCACCGTCCTTCTTTTCTCTATGGCTCCATTTCCTACCCCCAGATATTGCCCCTGCTGCGGATTAGCCCCAATCCACTTCACCTGGTGAGGAAGTAAAGCCGGGCAAGTGTGGATGGGGAGCTCCCATTGCAGCATGGACATCCTGATATAGTAAGGTCCATGCTCCTAGCTGGGGTTGTACTCCAGGTGAGTACCCTCTGGACTGTCACACAGGGCAGTGGGGGGCAGCAGGGATCGCCCCCCCCCACTGGCAGGAACAGAGAGTTGGGGCTTTTTTTCCCCAAAGAGCTCGGACTTGGGGCAGGTGGGGTAGCCATTGCTGGGCTGCAGGAGATGGGCCTGAGTGATTCAGAGATTTGGCAGCAGTTGAATCTCTGAATCAGATTCTGCTGAATCGATTGGGGACAATGATTCAAATCACTGAATCAAATCACTGTCCCCCAAATCGGCCGAATCCGAAGCAAATACAAGCTACTTCACACAGGCCTAGTTCCCACATACTAGGAGAACCCTTTCTGGAAGCATATTATCCCATAACTGCCAAAAAACAGAGTTACTGTTCCTTCCTCTGGAAATGCAAGAGCTAGCTACTCTCAAAGACAAGGCACCAGACCAGGGGCAGGCAATTATTTTGGGTGGAGAGCCACTTACCGAGTTTTGGCAAACTGTTGAGGGCTGCATTTCCCTCTCTGGCACAGGGAAGCAGGAACAGCTCCATGGTCCCTGACCAGAAGCCTCTGCTAGGCAGGGGTTTCTGGTTTGGGGGGCAGGACTGGGCAGGCCTTTCTGCTGGGTCCTGCCACCAGCTTCCTCAAGGTCCTACTGCCCCTGGCACCTGTCATCTTTGACAGGCAGCTAGGACCAAATAAATATTAATTTTCTAAATTTTTTAGGGGCCCTGTGGGCTGGATAGGATGGCCTGGTGGGCTGGATCCAGCCCCCAGGCTGCATTTTGCCCACCCCTGCACTAGACAAAATGACCTACTTCTCTGACCCAGAGTCTTGTGTCAGAATGTTAATATATCACATAAAGTCTACTGAGGGTGATCTTTGCAATTCCCCTTCCTCTATTTTTCATACATCCGCTTTATTTCTGTAGTGCCACAAGTATGTGTAGAAGTTAACAAAACCAAATGGTCCACAATTGCAGAAGATACTGCTTCTTCCCCTTCAAAACCTTCTAGAAGTCTCAATTAAAGTACATACGTGGCCGTTTGGATAGAACTCCTTCTGAGGGGCTGTTTTGTCTCTCTAAAACCAATCTATTCATATCAATGGAAAATAATGTACAGTAATAATGAAGACTTCACATAGGGCCTTCCAAAATCCTTTATAATCAATTGAATGGTTTGTTTTGAATTTTCGGGGTATTGGTTGAGCCATTAAGGGGCAAAGCAAATATGAGAAAAGGACTAGATTATTTTGTTCACTCATTTTATCCAAAAGCCATTTGAGTCCCTTTTGCTTCCACTGCAGAAAGCCATTGTAGTGACCCACTAAGTATTGTCACGGGTGATCAACCTACTTAAGACACTTTACCTCCTCTATACTGTAAAGGATGCTTATAGTATTTTCTAGCTCTCCATTCTTGCTTTCAGCTGTGTAGCAGGGCACCAAGGTGCCTGCTACTTTGAAAGCAGAGATAAGAACCTAGGTGCAGGTTGCCGGGCCAACTGGTTAATGAGGGTAAGGACTTACATCTACCTGGTCAGCTGACCAGAAGGGGCAGGGCCTGGTGCCTATATATAAGCCACAAGTCTGAGACCAGGGGGCGCTGCTAGCTGCCAAGGGAGAGAGAACTCTGCCTATGTGAGTAAAGAGGACAAGCTGGACTACACGAGCAGGCTGATACTGGGGGGGAGAGATGAAGTACCCATCAGGTGTCTCGAAGGATGTTACAGCTAAGCGGCTAGAATTTATGTTATAGCCCAGGGGCTTATGCTTTGTGTTTGTGGTTTACACTGGAGGACCGGGTGAGGCTATTAGGGGTTAGAGGAGGCCTCATATGGGCTCCACAGTAGCATGGGGACCCTGGCAACAGAGGGCGCAGCATCCGGGGGTGCACTGACCCCAGCCCCGAGGCAAAGGGGAGTGGAGAATCGGCGGCCAGCTAAGGCTGAGGCCTCCTGAGCCCAGCAGGAG
The DNA here is from genome assembly GCF_001723915.1 of Gavialis gangeticus. Lineage (NCBI taxonomy): Eukaryota > Metazoa > Chordata > Crocodylia > Gavialidae > Gavialis > Gavialis gangeticus. The sequence goes on from NW_017729001.1 coordinate 22,679,239, forward strand.
GTTGAGACCCCAAGGAGGAGAGTTGGGGCCAGGCACAGCCACCGCCACCTGAGCCCCAAGGCTGTGGTAAACCCAGAGCAGGGGGCAGCGTGATAAGCACCCCAGAGCAAAAGGGGGCAGTGAGAAGCCCTAAGGCAAAAAAAGGGGCAGTGAGAAGCCCCGAGGCAAAAAGGGGCAGCGGTTGACGAGTGCCAGAGGGCGTGGTTGTGAGTTGAGGGCCGCAGAGAGCCCGAGCGCCAGAGAGGGTGCAGAGAGCGAGGCTGACCGAACAACGTCTGGTACATCTGTGAAGCTTGGGGCATGGTAAAGGGGTGGTTGGAGCCATGCATAGCCCATAAGGCTGGGGTGCCCAGGAACCCCCATTTACAGAGCCGAGCTAATGTACAGGAGGATAACCATGTCCAGGAGAACCAAAGAGACAGCCTCCCTAATTACATAATTGACATCAAAGACGTGGCAGACGAGATTGAGGGTGCATTGTAGACCGACTGGACATTGTAAGGGGCGCTAGGGGACAGCACAGCGACCCCTAGGGAGCTACTCCTGTTACAGTGGTGCATTGGCCGGGAAACGCTCGGCCATGCTGGGGAAGGAGCCAGAGTCGCCGAGGGGAAGAATGAATCTGTGTATGAGAACAGAACAGAGAATGGATTCATAGGAAAGCGGCGGAGCAGTAGCTCATTAGGTTTGGTGGAAGGAAGAAGTCCCATTGCCTATGATCTTACAAAGTAAGACTGAGGCATCAACCCAGATAGATAAGGTTGGGTAGCGATGGCTCAGGTAGGAAACTTGGGAGGTCAGGGGCAGGAAAACTTCACCTGGCAACTGAGGATGGAGGAGTTGGAGGAGAAGATTGCCCAGCTAGAATGGGAGCTAGGAGTAGCAGGAGCCCAGAAAGAGAGAGCAGAGGCGAAGGCCGCTGTGTTAGAGCTGCAAGTACAGCTGGGCAAGAAGGAGGGAGGATCCAAAGAACTCAGGCGCCTAGTGGCGGTGGAGGCAGAAAAGACCCAGGCAATTGAGCAGCTCATTTTCCAGGAGGCTCAGAGGAGCCGGGAGAGGCTGGAAAAGTTGCAGAAGGAAGTGCTAGCAGGAAGGGAAAGGTATCTGAAAGCTGGCACCAAACAGGCGGAAGAACACAAGGAGGTGCTACGAAAATTAGAAGTAGCAAGGGACCTGATAGCAGTACTTCAAAAAGAAGTCTGGAGCCAGGAGGACACGATAGGGGAGTTACAGGAGGAGCTAGAGAGCTGGCAACAAAGAGCTATAGTGCAGAAGATCAGGCACAGGAAATGCAGGATAAACTGGCAGAGAGCAATACCCAGCTAGCAGAGACCAACAAGATAATCCTGCAGGAGATGGAGAAGATGAAAGCTGGGGTAGCCAAGTATGAGGCATTGTATGAACAGAGTCTGTCCCTGGAAGGCGAGCTAAAGGCCAGGGAGAGAGAGAATGATTGGTTACAAACACAGCTATGGAGCGTAGAGGGGGAGAAAGATCAACTTGGGGAACAGATTCAGTCCCTCATGTCCCTCTTGGAAGACAGCTGAGCTAAAGAAGCAGGAGCAAGTGCAGAGATGGAACAACTACAGTTAGACGTACACATGATGTACCCCTAGGGAGCTACTCCTGTTACACTGTGCTATTCCTTTCAGTGTTAAATTCTAAAAGTGACTGTTAAATTCATGGTCCCTGATGTAAATGCAATTAAATCAATGCATTTTCAAGCAAGTATGTATTAGCTTACTACGCTTAACAGAAGGCACCACAGGGATTGTTCTTGTTCATAACTGGATGCCATTTACAGGACCATTCACAGATTTTTAAGGAAGTGGGTAAAATAATTTGTTGCAAGGTTAGTGCTACAGAGATTGAGTCCCATACAAGCTCCCTGCCGTACAGAGCCAAAATATGCCTGCAAATACCAGGTATGTTATGCAGAACAGCATCCACAAGAACAAAGCAGTAATTGAAATGGACATTGGTGTCATTGAACAATTTATCTTCTTTAAAGGGCTTCAGTTTACAAAAGAAGCTCATTTAGTTGCGGAAATTAAATTGATAGCCATGTGGGAAGGTTCGTCTAATTCACTTAAAGAGTTGTATCATTAGCCATGATTGTTTGATCAATATTTACAAAACAGTGGAATTTACTCAGCTGACAGGTGTCAGACTTTTCTCTTTGCTCAAAATCAGTTTTTGGTGAGTAGCCGACAGTAACAATATAGCTTCTTGAGAACCTGAAATGCTAATATATGTTGCTTGGTTTTTAAACATGCAGTTGTACTACACTGAACTACAATTACCCTGCTGTCTTTCAGTGATCAGCTAAAACCAGGAAACGTTCTGGCTGATACCATAATAATCTCTACCAGCTCAAAGAACATTTATTGAATTCTCATAACATTATCCCTCACTAATTGTAAAGAATACTAACAATAGCAGAGAGTATGTGCTATGCCATTTGTTTTGTGTGTGATGCCCTGTTGGGGTCTAAACAAGAGAATGCTGAGTGACTACTGCTACCTCCTGAAGAAATACTGAACTTGCTTTCCTCTTGGGTAATTTCTGTGGAATAGAAACGAGAGTCCTAAATTCAGGGGGGTTCAAGCTTTAAACCCTGGGGAAAATCAAACATTTCTACAACTTAAATTGTCAAGCTGTTCTTGCCAATAAGAATTCCATATTGTATCTATTCAGCAGATCAGATGTAATTTTGTCATGTCCTTTATCTTTCTTATATTTATTTCTCCCATGTGGCACTTTGTGAAAATGTCTCTCCCCTTCTGGGAAAGATCAGTGGAAGCTAAATCTTTGCTATTTATTTGCATTTAAAAATATCTCTATATTAATACTAGAGATTATTTGGGTCAAAAATTGTGTTGCTATAACCCCTTGATGCCTGCATAGAATGGAGGGCATTCTCTCTGTTCCTTTGTTCCCATGGAAGCCATTTTCTTCATTAATTCTTCACTCTTTCATTCACATGATTTATATCCCCAAGTATTTAACTGCATGTTCCTTCTCTTGTGGACCATGATTATAAATTACTTCAATTTATTTAACTAACCCAAAATCCAGCTTTACTTTATTTTGAAAAAGTTATTTTATCAAGATTGGCTTAGGTATAAAGATATTATGTATATAAATAGCCTATAGAAAAAATAACTTTTCATAAGAGAGATTCTGACTATAGCTTTGGAAATCCTATATAGGATTTGTCATTGTCAACATTTCACAGTCTGGTTACTGCTAAGAGACCCAGAGTACTGTATATTCACAGTAAATCATAATCTCACATTCAGAATGTCAGATAATTTTGTTTGCAGACATTTGGAATACTTACTGCTAAAAATGTTTCTTTATATCGGTAATAAGCCTAAACTGCAAAACTGTGGATTTGGCTGTTCACAGCTGGGAAACTGGATCAGATGTACTGCAAAATAAAAAGTTGCATCTAAGTTGATATAAATTAGTGTTTTTCCATTTACTGTAATGGAATGATGGGTATTTTTAATAAAAAACCCACTGATTTATACTTGCTAAGTAGGTTTGTGCAAAGCTTCGGTCTCTGATTTGATTTGGCAAAGATTTGGCCCTATTCAGTGGCTGAATTTCTGGATCTGAATCAAATCAGGAGACCTTTTAATCTCTCCAAATCAAATCAGAACCCTCCGAATCTATTCGGAGAGATTCAGAAATATTCAGCGATGCAGATATAGACACAGCTTTAAATATTTTTTCTACATTCCTTTTGATAGCAGCTGGGTCGCGAATGCTGCAATGCTGGGGTGGCTGGAGCATCCCACAGGAGCGCAGGGGTTTGGTGACTCCTGGGTCTGGAGGGGTCCCTACATGGCCGATCACCAAGCTGGAGGGTGCTGGGGAGGGGCCCCAGTGCGCTCCCCAAAGGACCCAGAAGTGGACCAGAAGTACTTCCGGTCCACTTTTGCGATCACTGCCGAGCATGCGTGGGGGGGGGCACTCCTTTGGGATGCTCCATCCACCCCAGCATCACAGTATTCATGAGCTGTGCTGCCTGGTACCTTGAGGTACATAGAAAAAACATTTAAAGCTGTGTCTAAGGCCAAATTGCTGACTCTCTGAATCAGCATCGAATCTTCAGATTGGGATTTGGCTGAATCGATTTGGAGACAGTGATCCAAATCAATGAATTGCATCACTGTTCCCGATTCGGGCCAAATCTGAACCCAAATCGAATATGGCCCATTTCCCACACCCCTACTGCTAAGGTTCTGATCCAAGTTGTCTATGCAAGAAATGCAGATAACTAGTTTAAATTCAGATGCCTTCCTAATTCTCCCAAATGATAGGCCAGGAAGGATACAGATTAGAGTGTTCACTTCAGAATACTTTTTCTCCTCCTATAGAACAGTTTTATGGACTAGAACAGAAATTGATAAACTTTCTAAAATCATTTGAAGTATTCAATAGAGTTTTATCTTGTCACAGGATTCTATGGAATGTCAATGAAGCCTTTGGAATAGAAATCGTTCTTTAAAGAGTTCTGGAGATATTTAGTCATAGTCGAACCTGACTACTTTCCTGTAGACTCTGAATCATTTAATGACCCTTCAATTCCTATGGTTTCTTCTCTGTGGTTCAGATAATGATTATGGCAACACAGCTTCAGAACTAGACTTATTCCACTGATGTCAGTGGAAATTATTCCAGATTAGCACTCATGACACTATTGAGATCAGAATCTATATATATAATCACCTCTTTTCTCTCTGATATCTAATCTTCCCTCTAAATAATGGATTTTCTTCTCTCTTAAGTCTTTTAAAACCTTATTTACTGGTAAAGCGGAGTGCAGTTACTTTTCAATGACAGACAATTCAAAAAGTCTCCTATTTCTTGTCTTCTCTCACTTGACTTACTTTTGCTGATTTAAAAAAAAAATTCCACCTATATAATTTTATATTCTTCATAAACTACCATGCACAAATGCATAAAATAAGCAAGTAACAATGTAAAATATCATTTGGCCAATTGGCATTCATATTTAAAATCTAAAGCATTTGAAATATGTCATTTTTCAGTGTATTTTCCATTTCATTGCTTCTCTCATGTAAACTCTTTAAAAATGCACTAATTATTAACCGAAGGTTACAAGACCCATTGTAGCAAAAATTGGCTATAAATAGCCTTCACCTTATGTAAACTGGCATAGTTGGACTGACTTTCATGGAATTATGTCATCTACAAGATCTGAGGATGTGGCCCTGATCCTCTGAGGATCTAGCTTAGATTGTGTATAGGGAGAAGGAATGGTGCATGAGTTTTGATCTCCACTTGAAAATGCTATCAGATGTCCTTCTTGTCCCAATTGTATTTTACCGCTGGCATATGTCAGCAATGAGGGACTACTCCTTCCTGCTCAGGCTCATCTGGTTGTGGGGGTGGAGGGAAGCCAGGGTTTTATTTCTTTCCCACACTTCCCGGCTAACCTGTTTCAGGGATGGAGTAAAAAGAAGATATCCCTATTCTGAATACCCAGCTTGGGTATCCCAGGGAGGGATACAAATGTGGTTTCTTACCTCCTGGTGCAGAAATCCCCTTGTTAAGCCACGCCTATATTGGTCTGCTTTCTGGCACCATGTAAACCAATACAGCCTGTACCACGGTCAGGTTGTCAGTAACTAAACTGATGCCCCCACCTGAGCTAGCCTGGGTGAGGAGGGTGTGTGGACACTCAGCAGGACTAAGACTGCTAAAGGGTGGATGAGCCCCCTGTGAGCCAACGGGCATCCATACCTAGAGAGGAAATGAGTGCCACCAGGTCACTTTGCCTGAAGAATCACCAATGACTCACAGTATCTAAGGTGCCCCAAGCAGCCCCAGGACTGACTTAACTTGGCACAGACATTCACAATCTAGTCTTTTTCCTTTTTTTAATCCATCTCAGATTGTCACTCCATTTATTCTCATTCAGATTTTTTAAACTTCTGGTTATGTAAGATAGGGATGGTTTGTGCTCTCCCTCTAGCCTCACATTCAATTTCTTTAGGTCAGTGTACCATGAAGAATCAACCCCAGGATTTCCAGGTAAAAGATTACCATATGCTTGAACTTGTGACTTTAATTAAACTTGTCAAATTGGCACTTTTGAGAAGTATATTTCTTTGATTCCTTTCTACTTTCTTTGATCCTAGCTTGAAAGGAGGAAGAATAGAGACAGACACGGTGATAGATTTGACAGCTGACCTATTACTCTCCAAGAAAATGAAACCATGATGGAACGTCTCTAATAAGAATTCAGAAGGTATTAATGTCGCTTTCAATCTGACAAATGTTTGACCTTTATTATGGTATTACAGAAATGATAGCTGCTCATACTCACTCTTCAATTTAAATGCATGCTGGAAAATGTTTGAATGTAAAAGGCCTACAGAATCAAGGTAGAGCATTCAAGAAATTGCTGCTGACTTCAGGCATTTTAATTAATTTGTGGGGGGCTGAATGAACTGATGCATCTTGAAAGCAGGGGATCTAAGGACTCAAAATCCAGTGCACTAAACCATACAGAGGGCATTTCCTTCTTTGAAAAGCTGTGGTAGGTCAGCTTCCCTGTTGATGAGAATGACATGCTGCAGTTGAGACCAAGCATGGTACCAAAGAGATGCTACAAAAGCTGCCTTCATGCTGTACATCTCAAGCATATGAGTGTGCACTCTGCCTTTCCTATCTTTTAGCTTCAACCTTTGAGAAGTCCTTTGATATGACATCCAGTTTTCCTTATGGCAAAGCAGCTGGCCACACTATTATTGGACCCATTCATCCTGTTCTGGGACAGGTACAAGTTCCATTGTTATCAGTGAGTATTTTGCCTGAACAAGGACTGAGGGTGAGGGCCCCTAGTGTGAATCAACAAGGCCAAAATGGTTGTACTCCAGGATGGGCCAAACTATGTTCCATACATTTTGCAGCTGTATAAGGATGAAGGGTTTTTTGAGGTAAAATGGGTGCATAGTGGGGTTCTTGCATGATGCTATTCCAAATGCTCCTCCAACTTCTAGCTGGAATTGCAAGTTTTGAAAGGAAAAAAACCAAAGGTCTAAGCCTGCCTTGCAAGCATTTGGGGCCAATTGTTAATCCTGGTTATGTCAATGGAAATCCTATGATCAAGGGTGAAGACTTAGCCTTGAGTTCTGTGTCTTTCAAAAACTGTTTTAAAGCTAGCTCCTACAGCAGCATTGCATTTCTATCATTACTGACTTGTGCAATTCTATTTGTTGCAAACATATGAGTGTATGTGCTACAAATATGTATAATTACTGTTTTCAGATTTTGGATGCAGGGAGCTGTCAAATAAAGATCAACTTTCCATTTATGCCGGTTTTATACTAGTTAAAAATGCACATAGAAAATTGTTCTGTGCACGAGACCACTGTACTCTATACTATGTTATAGTTTTCCATGGGAGTCAAGTGGTTCAATGGTTTGCATCCCTTCTAGGATTTTATTTTCAAAGGGGTTCTAAATACAGACAACCCCCGCTCAGCGCTTTTAATTGGTTTTTGAAAAACCGAGGGTTAAGCAGAATTAGCTTTAAGCGAAACTGAAAATTTTTGACAAACCAAAATGGCAACCGTAAGTGTTTTTAATGACCCAAGGTGGCAACCGTGAGTGTTTATAACAAAACTCGCTGAGCACTAAGTGGAATCAGATATCAATTTAAAATGAGCATTATAGTGAAACAGCACTAAGCAAAACAGCATTAAGCGGGGGGTTGCCTGTAAGAGAAACTACTTTAAACACCTGAGATCAGTGGGGTTGTCCATGTGCATGGAAGTGGGTTATTCATGTGCCTGGGTGTAAAGCAGACTCTGCAGGAGGGATCCAGAGTTGAAATCCAACAAGTCCAAACTAGTCTTGATGGCAGAGTGGATATTCTATGCAGATAGCCTAACATTGCTTGGGGAAATCTGTAATAATACACTGCATAAATGACTATTTCTCAGCTCCTCTCTCTTCCAACTCTGCTGTCTCCTCTACAGCATTACTTTTCGCATTCTCTCTCCTTGAACTGCTGCTTAAACTCATTAAAACCCATTGCTTCATTGAACCTCTGTGATAATGCATTTCATGTGTTGATTAGCCTTTTGTTTGGCACGCTCTTCAGGTGAACTACTGTACTCTCACCCAAACTGCCTTAGATTGAATGTTAAATTAAAATCTTACTGATGCATTTGAAGTAATTCATACTTAATAAACAGGTTACCAAATATTAAGCAAATTCCAGTTGAGTTTAAGTGTATGGATTAAGCAAATGAATAGTCAATATTGTCTTAATATATGTCTTTGGTAAATGAATCCTTAAATCCACAGGCCACTCTTACCTTTTTCCTACGAGAAGCACCTTATTGGAAACTGGGTGCCCACATTACTGGCAAAAGTTGAGAACAATCACAGTTATTTTGCACAGCCCCAAAACAACTGTGGTGTTATTAGAGCTTGAAGGAAACACCGCAATGCTTTCAGTGCAAGATAAATGTGAGTAGACCCCCATCCCCTACAGGTGGTAACCTCTCTAGGGATATAGGCAGTGTATAGGCGCTTCCCTAAGATATGTGATTCATAAGAGAACTTAGGTGGAAGATAGGTGATGTGGTATATCTGGGTAAATTACCTGAATTGCTATCCTGCTGTAGTTGACTAAGGAGCTTTGTAGTCCAAACCAGAGATGCCTGCTGAATTCAGGAACCCAATGAATTTTGTTCTGCTGATGCAGGCCCAGTGTAAATCACTCTTCGGAACACCTAAATCCCATTTCAGTGTCTAAGGAATCAATATGAATCCAGCCCTTCTGGTGCAAACCCTTGCGCAAGTTCAGTGGGATTCTTGTGTAAGGATTGTAGCAATTGGCACACAAAATAATACTGACAAGTTCTCTGTATGCTTAAATCATTCAGGACATTAAGCCACTTTTCTTCTTTATGAGGTCGCAAAGACTTAACGTATTGAAACTAATATTAGTACAGTCATTCAGTGCCGCTGTGTTTCCTCAGAGCTCTAATGACCTTCCTCAGTTTTGGCAGCAAAAAAGTGGATGACAGGGTTGCCAACTCGGGGAGCTCTGAGAGAACGCTTCCTGGCATCTCATATATTTATTTTTGTTTGTTTATTGCAGTTGGAAGAAAACACGAGTTAGCTTTTTGGCTTTCTATCCACACTTTTGGTTAAAGTAGAAAGGCATGCTTTGCATTTCCAAGGATTTTTTTTTTTATAGTTGGCAAGAGAATCTGGGACATACTGAGAATGGTTACATTTTGCTCTGTTGCAAATTTTTTGATTTATACTAAAATTGAACAAAATCATCCAGATTATTGGGACCACTACTGTTTGGCACATATATCAGGCAAAAAAATGTTGAAGTTTCACCCCTTGAATAAATTCACACAATCTTCTGAAAATATCTGCGTTTAAACCATTTATGTTGGCATTGACAACCTCTACCCATATATCTAAATACCCTATCCCCCATATTTATACTTGTACCTATGATTATAATATCCCTCCTTTAACACCTGTACAGTAAGGGTTAGATTTTCTTCATTTCATAGGTTCATAGATGTTAGGAGCTGGAAAGGACCTCCTGAGATCATCAGGTCCAACCCCCCCCCGGCCCCGCTTGGGCAGAAAAGACTGCTGAGGTGAGATTACCCCAGCAAGATGAATGTCCAGGCTTTTTTGAAGATATATGGAGTAGGTGATTGTACCACTGCTGGGGGCTGTCTATTCCAGACCCTGGACACTCGAGTTGTAAACATAGGTGGAGGAGGAAAAAATTATATGGGCAGGGGGGCTGAGCGTGTGCACGCATGCATGCACACACTTTCCCCTCCCCCTCTGCCCAGCAGGGCCATGGGGGTGCAGATCAAGGCCTCCACAGTGAAGGAGGGAGTGGAGCAGAGGCCATAGCAGGGGTGAATGAGGCCCCAGTTTGGCTGGGTGGTGGGACAATCGGAGCCTGGGTGGATCGTCCAGGGCTGTGGGGGCTCTTGCCATTATGCATAACCCAGCAGAGTCCTAGGGGTCATGTGCCCCCTGTGCATAGGAAAGAGGCGACTGCTGGTGTGCATTGTGCTTTCCACACTGCTGCAGCTGCCCCAGGAGGGGCATGACATGGTGCGTGTCCTGCTGCCACTGAGCTGCATCATGCCCCTGCCTGCCCTGTGGTGGGATGCACATGGCATTGCGCAACTCTCAAGGCAGGTGCACCAGCAGCATCATGCAAAGTGCAGTGCACAGTGGTAGCCACCTCCGCCCTGTCCACAGATCAGGGGGGCAAGTGCCCCCTGGGCCTCCCCTGGGGTGCACACAGTGGCAGGAGCCCCTTGTGCCCCTGGACAAGCTGCCTGGGCTCCAATTGTCCCACCACCTGGCCTGGCCAGGGCCCCATTCACCCAAGCCCCTTCCCCTTCACAGAATAGACAGTCTGGTACTTGCCTGCAGTGCTGGGCAGCCAGTCATCCATGCACCGGGCTGCAATACTGGCTAAGTGCACACCCCTTCCCATTCCTGCTGCAGCTGCCCAGAACCTGTGGCCGGGCTGCCTTGCAGCCCTGCCCACTGCCCTGCATTTGGGGGGTGGGGACTGAGCTTCATTATCCCTGGCCTTCCACCACCTACGGTTGTAAAGAATTTTTTCCATTTATCTAAATTAAAGCGGTCTTCTATAAATTTACCACTGTTAGTCTTAGTCTTCCCTTGGGAAGCCCTGGTGAACACATTTTCCCAGTCCCTGATGTACACCCCTTATATACTTATAGGCTGCCACCAAGTCCCCTCTGAGTCTTCTCTTCTCCAGCCTGAACAGACCCATGTTTCTCAGCCTCTCATCATATAACCATACATCTAGCTGTCCTTTGGACTCTCTCAAGTCACTCCACATCCTTCCTGAAGTGTGGTGCCTAGAACTGGACACAGTATTCCAGCTGCAGCCTCACCAAGGCCAAGTATGACATCCTTAGTTTTGTTTGAGTTGTATTGGTAGATGCATGCTAGTTTTTTGGTTGCATTGCCAGCTATGGCATTGCACTAGTGGCTCGTGTTCATTCTGTGGTCTATCAAGACCCCTAGGTCTCTTTTGGTTGTGGTGCTAGTAAGTGTAGCACTGCTGAGCCTGTAAGTATGTTGTGGGTTGTTTCTCCCTTGGTGGAGCACCTTATACTTTTTGGTGTTGAAAATCATCAGGTTTTGATATGCCCACTTTACGAGCCTGTCTAGGTCAGCCTGTATCCCCAGCCTATCCTACAGAGTGACTGGAGTCCCCCATAATTTGTTGTCACCTGTGAACTTTGCCAGTCCAATTTTAACACCCAGAACTAAATCATTGATGAATTTGCACCAACAGGGGCTGCCTTGCTGTAAGGACCATTCATCCCTCAATTATTTTATGCCCATGATGATTCCTAAATATTTTTGCTGTGGGAGAATGGCTTTGTATTGAACCCAGGTCTACAGAATACCATCACTGAGGGCTTATGTCATTATATCTGAGAACCCTTTTGCAGTTATTTAGTACATTTGTCAGTCCCTCCCTGCATGATCTTATGGGTCTTGTGTCTTCAGTTATAGAAACTGGATCTGTCCAGTCACATTCCCATGTTCCATGTCCTCTCTTTGTAATAACTGTGTAACCCTTCTCTGCCTTCTCTAATTTATTGGTATTGTTTTTATGTGCACTGCCCAAAACTGTCCATTGTACATGACAGGTTGAGGCGTGAAGGCAGTATAAAGTCCCAGAGAGACATTCATATATTACCACTCTTGTACCACAAGAAATGGAAAAATAAACAGCTTAGGCCTCTGCTGTGTTTTATTTCTGCCAATTGTTTATCCCTACTGCAGCACCTACCTTGCAACAGAACATCACAAAGTCTGTCCATGTCCACCTATTGTAAAGTATTGGAACCAGCTACATTTAATGTTTGAATCGTTTCTATGTTAAAAATATGTTTCTGGACTCCCATTAGGAAGGATAAAGGAAAAAAATGCTTTAACTAGAACCAAGCTGGTTCTCATCCTCTGGGGCATTAATCAAACTCTGAGGAGGCAAAGAAGAAACTTCCCCCTGGGAAACTAACACTGCATCTTTCCATCTGAGGGTTTCTTGGACTTTTCTATCAAGCATCTGGTGCTGGCCCCTCTCAAACGGAATATTGGACTGTATCCATGATGGCAGTCCCCAAGTCTTAGTACTCCCAAAAGGCCAGTCTGTAATAGGTATAATTATATTTCCATCTGATCTTAAAAATGTTGACACAATGTCTTTTCCATTGGGAATGAAACTGGTCTGACCACAAAGCTATTGGTTATTCTAGGTTTGGGGTTGCTTTTTTGGAGGGTCGTGGTCGGGTGTTGGAGAGAGTCTTCTCATTTGCATGGAACCTTGAAAAGGTCGGGTTTAGTTCCAGTGTAAAACAAGAACATTTTAAAAATCTCAACATTTCACAAGGCAGGCATTTGTTCCCAGGCCCGTTGTGGGAAGGCATTCCAAACAAGAAATTCTGAAATCCCCAAATCTGTCACAAAGAGAAATTCTTTTGCAGTTTTCATATGGAATGCTTTCTAAAGACAGACCCGGGAACAAAAAATCATAACTTGTCTGGCTGCTGAAAACCAAGGACTTAACACACACATCTTTCCCTTCAGCTATTTCTCTGTGGTCTACAGGTTATAATGGGCCTGTTCACTTTTGTAGGTTTTGGGTTTTGTTACATGTACATTTTGGGTTGTTCCTGGAGCTCTTAACCCCTGGATTGTCTACATGTTAACACCTTTGAGTGCTTTAAAGCACTCATTATGCGACTCAAAGTTACGTCACTCCAGAGCAGGATTATCTCTTGATCTGCATAACCCAGCTTCTGTTCCATTAAGGTACGGCCACTCCCCACAGATGTGATGCTCACGTTGAAGCTGTGACTGCAAGCTAGCACTAAACTGATTAACATTTGTGCGGTTTTCAGTGTAACGTGTAACAAGGCCCTGATTCTTAATTCGTTTCCTGTGTTCTTTAATTAGTCGGCGATCACTTATTTTACCTTCTCTTTGCTTCACAGGTCTACACTCTACTTTCCTTCGTAAGGGACCACTTCATTTATGTAATGGGGTTAAAACAGAAATAATTATTATAACTGGTATTTCGCTTGGGCTGCATCTGCTTCTTTCCCATATTTGAAGAAGGGCATTTTGTTTCCACAAACTTGTCTCGCATCGCGCCTAACTACAGCGATGGGCCCATAAAAGATATCACCATACAGATCCTGATCCTTGTTGAGATTAAGCCATGTATGTCATACTGCCATGGTGCATATTCTCTGGGAATTTTTTATGCGTTCAAACCAAGAGCACTGTAGAACAGGGAGGTTAAAACATTACCTTCACTGTGTTGGCGTGCCAATCCTGAAAGTAGCATCACCTTCCCCTAGCAAAACTATTCCTGGTGGTACTCACTTTTAGTGGTATTATTTATTTGCTCTGAGGCATAGTCTCCATTTATTTTGAACAGTTTATAGGATAGTACATTTGAATTGCCATTAAATCTTAGTATGACTAATGGGATTAAAATTATCTTACATAAACAGTACAATACAAATTCTGGCAGAAATGCCGCTCATATTCTCAGCGCGTTGTTGAGCTCCACGAGTGCTGCTGACAGTTTGTACATCTATTCTTAATGCACTCTATTTATAACTTTCAATTGCTAAATAACAACCAACAACAACAACAATTCATGTCAGGTCAGTAAATAAACTCTTCAGAATTACACGGGAAATGAGAAATGAGAACTTGTCCTTCATTCACTGAGCTAACCTGGTTAGGGGATAAAATGCACACTGCCTTCAAAATATTCTTACCATTGAAAAACATCTTTATTTCCTTAAGGATCCTGCACATCTAATAAAATGTAATTAGCCACTATCCAGTAACACTATCCAGTTAGTATCATTCAGCGACAGTAATTACAAGTTATGTGCAATACTGGGGCTCTATGCAAGGCATTGCCCTCAAGTGCTGCTGCTCTGAAGAGTCTATCTATATTCCAGTTTTTTTATCCCTTCTTTTATGGGTATATAATTTAACAGCAGTAGGAAAGGAAATCATGCCAGGTCTGCAAATTGACATACCTACAGGAAGCATAATGTAAGATTCTAATCAGTCCGGCTAAAATGGGAACTATGAAAAATATTCAGAATGGAAATGTGAGGCATTGTAAACTCACCTGGCTCCAGCTGTCACTGCAGCTGGAAGTGCTTCTGGTGTTCAAAAGGCTGCACACATTTTTTAATAAACTGGGCCTAATTTCACATCACCCTGAGCCCAGTGTTGGATCTCTTCTCAAAGTCATATGAAAGTCTTGCTTTTAGCATAACACAGTAATTTAGATCCAAGTCAACATGAAACTGGGGGGCCGAACAAAATCAAGCCAAAGGGTCCATCTACATGAGACACTAACTGCACAGCAGCCTAATAATACCGCGCACAGTACTAACAGCACTAACACTGCTAATACATTACTGCAAGTATTATGAGGTTACTGCACAGTAGTGTCACTAAAAAAGGCATTCGCAGGTGCTACTGTGTAGTAACTCCAGTTGTTGTGCATTTATTTAGTACTTGATTATACAAGTACTAAATTAAATGTGTAGTAACCACTGTGCATTAATCAACGTGTAGACGTGCCCAAAGAAAATGCTTCAGTGACTCCTAGTGAAGTGAAACCTCTGCAGAGCTCCTTGCTCCAGAGCAAATAAGATGATAAAACTATGATAGATGATAAAACAATGTTACTCTGCAACACAACAAAACGGCTTTTGAGTTTATGGTCAGCTTGCAAAGTTGAGACAATGGCCTTTGTGGAACTTCTAAACGGTTGTAAAACAGAGCAGGCGTTACAAGAAGAGATTACCTCAATAACCACAAAGAAAACTTTGTTTTATTTGAAAGTCAAATGACCTTCATTTTAACTAATTTAAATGTCAGAAAAGTAAGAGCTGAAGCCCCATTTTTTTCCCTTGGAGCCTGCAAATATGTTTGATTCCTCTATCTTTCATCTTGCACAAAATTCCACAAGACAGAGCTCTTTGGTAGGTTTTCAAAGGAAAACCCAAACAGTGTCATCTCTTAGGATATTTCACAATTGCAGTTTCCCAGCTTTGAACAGACAGAAGTTTATATCTAATAGATTAGAGCAGGGGCAGGCAATTATTTTGAGCAGAGGGCCACTTACCCAGTTTTGGCAGGCTGTCGAGGGCTGCATGGGTAGCCCCACCCCTTGACAGGTGCCCCACCTCCTGGTCACCATCTTGGGACCAACGTTCCAGTGTGTTGGGACCAATGTCCCAGGGCCAGTACCGGTGGGGCCCAAAGCGGGGCACAGACTGGCAGGGGTCCATCGACCTGAGCTGTGCTCCACCAGCAGGGAGTGGGGAGCTGGCCCGGCTCCATAGAGCCCCTGGCAGTTGGGACCCTGAGCTCCTGCCACTCTGTTCTGGGCCCCACCAGCACTGGCCCCGGGACACAAGTGCGGGCCCTGTGCTTCCACTGGCTCCTTGCCTGCTCACATCCAGTGCCCCCCAGCCCCATGGTACAGGCAAGTGGCAGCACACAGTCCGGACCCCCTGCTTGCTGGCAGGGAAGAAGCTGATGCTCAGCATGGGGAAAAGTGACCCCTCGCTTGCCCCATGGCCGGCGCCCAGTGCTGCAGGCGCTCACAGCCTGCCTGGGGCTGCCTGTGCCTGCTCCAGACAGCCCCGCACAGGCTGTAAGTGCCTACAGCGTGGGGCTCCGGGCATGGGGCAGGCGAAGAGCCACTTTTCTCCGTGCAGGGAAGGAGCCCATGGAAAAGCTGAGCATGGGGGGGAAGCGGCTCCTCCCCCATCCCACGCAGGCATAGGGGCTGTCCGGAGCAGGCACAGGCAGCCCCACGCAGGCTGCAAGCAGCTGCAGCACAGGACAGCAGGCATGGGTGGGGAGGGGCTGCTTCCACTTCCCCTTGCACTCCTTCCTTGCCCAGGGTCCCCTCCACCACTTAGCTGAGCTTCCTGTGCTGGGGTAGCCATGTGCTCCCAGCCCAGAAACCCCAGAAGGGGCTTCCAGCTGGGGGGTGAAGCCAGGTGGGCCTGCTGTTGTTGGGGCCTGCTGGGCTTCCCCTGGGTCCTACTTCCCTTGGTTCCTGTCATTTTTGATAGGAACCAAGGGCAGAGAACTATTAATTTTCCAAATATTTTTAGGGGCCCCATGGGCTGGATAGAATGGTCTTGCGGGCTGAATCCAGCCCGTGGGCCATATTTTGCCCACCCCTGGATTACAGGCACAAGAACTGGCTAATTCCATAGCGCGCTTCCCCTGATTCAGACATATCCTGTAAAATATGGGCAAGTGCATTATGATAGAGGAAGCTGGATGGCTTACCCAGTCATCGTCGTGTTTTGTTGGGGGGTTTTTTGTATTACACCTGCAGACCTCAGCTGAGGGCAAAAACATTATACCAGTGGGACTTTACTACACATCAGCAACTCATAGACCATACATAGATCATTAGACTGTGGTAAATGAAAGTTACACCACCCCTTTCCTGGTGTCCTGAGTCATATGCTGTACAGACATCTTGCAAGTGAAAGATTTTTTTCCTTGAAGAGCTTACAATATAAATAGAAAAAAGAGACAATGTTGAAGAGAAGGTGAAGGCACAAAGGTGAAACCACTTCCAGACAGCACGTGCCAAGTCAGTGGTAGAGCTGGGATAAAGCTGAGTTCTGCTGGTTCTCAGCTGAGTGTCCTCTCTACAGAAGTTTTTGCCAGAGAGGTTCTGCCCCTAGCTTTACTCAAATTGAGGGTAGTTTATCATTTAATCTCCATTAGAACAGCATCAGGTATATAATGAATGGCAGTTGTTGTGCTGTCTTTTCATCTGTGTTTGCACTGCGTCCAACACAGCTTTATCCTACCAGTTGATTTCAGGCTTTAATAGAAACAACTCCTTTAATACAAATTATGAAATTAGAATTACAAATAGGATTGAGGTAGTCACATTGGTTTACATAAAGAAGAACCGTCTGAAACCAGAACTAAACTGAAACTGGGAAGAAGTGCACTAGTACCTTGAGAAAATGTGAACTTCCCTTAATTTTTCCTTTTCACAGACGCATCTAATCTTCAAAATGTGTTTCAGCCCTAGCTTAGAAGTGCTGACCAACAATGAACAAATGAACTGAGCACCTACCGATCCCTTTACAGTCAATAGACATGGGCAATGCTGTTCAAGAGGTGAGGCAGACAAGGTTCTTTGGGTGAATATGATATCTTTTATTAGATAAAATTTAGCCAAAGAACCTTGTCTGCCTGTGTTCTTACACTAACACAACTACAACCTACACCCCCATTCAAGAGGTTAAAAACTCTCAAAGTTAACATCTGTCAGGGAGCAGGCACATTGGTCTCAGTTGTAGGCAGTGCTGAGCAGTTGATCTACTGTTACATCATACAGATAAACCACAGATCAGACACCTCTCTTTATTTTAAGTCCTTTGAAAATAATTAGAAATGAAGTCATTAGCTTCATAAGAGCAAGGGAAAGGCAACACTCTGTGGGAATCAGCTCAGGGCTGTGAAGGGGACCTGCCTGTACACGTGGTTCCTCTGTCTGCACCCGATACACTACCTTCCGGAAACATTTTGAACTCTCTTACACTTTGAACCATTTCAAATGTTATGTTGGTTCACGTCTGTTCATGCCCTGAAGTTCATTCAGATGAACATGTGCTTTGCTGACTCAGTCTTAATTCTCATCCTGGTTTGGTTCCTATATTGCTGCATGGGTGACTTTGGGCAAAAGTCTTCACCTCCCTGTTCTCTTCTCCCCTTCTTTAAGGTGAGGAGGTGATTTTACTTAATATCCTCCCAGTGGGGGCAAAGCAATGCTTGTGCTTGTCCATGTTAAAAAGGGGGGATGATAACACTCCCTCACCTTTTGGTCCGGGGAGAAAAAGCTGTAAATGAGTGCTCAGTATCCCTGCCTACTATTTATTTAAAGGCTAGGAGGCAGTATTAATAGAACCACCACCTTCTGTAAAAGGAGAATCCCTTAGCAGTGCAAAATTGACTTGTTTTTTGTCTTTGAGACACATCATTGATTATCCTACTTGCACAAGTCCCTGATTTTAGCAATGTACACCTCTGGTTCGGATTACCTGGGCTTCCTGAAACAGCAGGCCCAAATCCTATCAGCATTGACTCAGCCCGTCATTTTTCCAGAGGAGGATAAATTGAAAACCATGTGCATCTCTTAGATAAGACATGACATGAATTTCTGTCTGCTCTGTGCAGACACTGAAGATGTTAATAGAGATATAGGAAGAACACGTATTTTTCTCCCAGCCCCTTTCTGCTGTCTGCCACATGCAAATCTCTGCCTTGTTCTCAGTGCCCTGTGGGGGATGCCTGTCAATGTTGACAGCTCATGATGTGCTTTGGGGCTTCTTCCCAGCAAAATGTTCTACATAATTATGAAGGTAAATTTTCCCCAAACCCACCGCCCATTTACTGTGGATCTTCCAGCAATGTACTGAGCTACTTCTGAGACAGAGGTTGTATCCTGAGAAGCTTCTCTAAAATTTTGGCCGTTACATATTCAACTTTCTTTTACAATATAGAAACTAAAACTACAAAATCTTGTCATACAAATAAGAGATCATAGCTGATACATCCTCACTCCATCTTCCTAACTGTCCTGGACTGAGATTGGTTTATTGGCATTTAACAAACACTTTGTATTAACGGAATTCAGCCTAAGGTTCATACATCTCTTTTGGTCAAAGAGGTTCCTCATGCTTTCAGTCTTGTCACTACTCAATTGTTTGGTATTTTGTCATTCAGATTAGGAACCTGCTAATCTGAAAGACAAAAGGTGGTTCTCAAAGGTAGTATTACAGCACGCCTTGTATGGCAATGTGCTTCATCCACACCAGAGACCATGCATCTAGTTCTGTTCACAAGAATTACAGGGATGAGTACATCTGCCTGCAGTCCAAGGACCAATTTTGGTTTCCTAACAATGATTTGGATTCATCCTTGCATTCTGATGGGTTTGGCAGTAGTAAATTAATGCACAACACCTTTGGCAATACAACACCCTTCAGTGGTACTAGGTGCCCCCAACTTTCCCAGTGCTGTGTGATTTTTATCTATCAGTGCCTCCAGCTGTTGCAATGAAATAATGGTCTAGCCAGTTTGTATCATGCAAGAAAAAACTTCACTCAGTTCCAACTTGCAGAGAGAAAACATACATTTTTTGTCTCTTAACTGTCAGGTTTTTCTCCCATACTCTTGAATCCATAGAACCACTGGGAATGGGAGCGGTTTGCCCTAACAAGGCTACTGTGCCTTGACAGACAAGTACAGTGTACTGATCATAATTACCACCTCATATTGCCATCTAGCTATCAAATGCATTCATTACACCTCTGGACATGTCCTGGTCTGTTCCCTGTCACCTTGCAGGGGGGACTCTAATTGATACTATTTCAGAGAAAGTCCTCTAGGGAAGCTCACTAGTATAGGTAGCTCACAAATAAGATTTACAAATAATTATAACTACAGTCATACCAATCTAGCTATTGGAAAACATGGATTTCCCTTCCAATTTTAATGGCACTTGGAGACCCAAAGGCTATGGATGCTGCAGGTTCAATGTCAGTGAAAAATGACATTGCCAAACTAGAAATGGAACTGAGAGATGGTTCTTTTCCAAACAAGTTGATGAGAAGGCAGCAGACCTTTGAATCCTTGAGCCCCACTATTGTACAAATTCACCTTACAAGGGATCTAATTTATGTATTACTTTTGATACCTGTTGTTTTTTTTCTTGGGGCAGATTGAGCCGAGTAGAAATATCAAGGGTGGCATTTTCAAGCTGGAATAGGTAAGGTTAGAGTCTCCAGTTTATATTTAAGTTGTTAATAAGATGTGTGATGATTTTCAGAGGCATAGACTACCTGTAGCTGCCTCAGTCACTGGGTTTTGAGGGTGCCCAGAACTTTTGGAAATCAGGTCACTTATTTAGGTGCCTAAATATAGACCTTCATGCCTAGCTTCAGGCACCAAAGATTTCAGTTGTGCTATGATAAGCAGTTATAAGTTCTATCCTACCCGTTTTAAGTAGAGCATGAGTGATTTCAACAGGAGTCACGTAATGGGCCCAAAGGGAGGTCCAAGGCATAGTTTTTGCATCCTGTTTTGGGAATGGGGAAAGAATGGAGGGTCACAGCAATTTTGACTATGGAAGGAGAAGGGGAAATTTGAATTAATGCTTGAAGCAGGTCAGCTAGGAAGAGAACACACAGGAACAGAAATTCTGCTAAATTTAAATGCAGCAGCATAAAATGCTTTGTGAATGTGTGTGCACAGTTTTCTTGTTAATCTCAAAATGACATTTTAATGTTTACTGCCTCACTTAATACCTTACCACTTCACAGAAAAGGTACAGAAGAGTGAATATATTTTGTCTGTATAGGAAAGGAGCAGAAGAGGAGACCCTGAAAAAACACAATAAAATAAAGTGACCGAAATTTCACCCTGCCTACCAAGGTTGTAAATAAAGAGTGTAAAATGGGTTCCCTTTGGATCTTTTTTTAATCTAAAGGACTATCTATGACTTCAGTAGTCTGTCTGATGTCCCACTGTTTGAGATGCTTACCGTTGGAAGGCCTGAATTCTAAATCTTGGAAATTGAGATCACAAGGTGGGATATGCCTATGTGATTTAATGTTCATTGGTCAATTAAAAAAAAGTCTTGCTACCTCTACTTTGCCATTGTGACAAAGTACAGGCTGTGCTTGTCAGTAAAAGGGTCATGGGCAAGCAGCAGAGCAGCCTTAAGGTGGCTGCACTCCCAATCAGGCACATGACCATCAGGAGACTGCCTGATTGAGAACAGGGCCCAGATATTTGTGTTAAGAACAGGCCCTGAGCAGTGGAGCTGGCAATTTGCTGTAAGCAGCCAGAGAGAGCGCATCACCTGGCTGAAGCTGCTGCTCACATAACATCTTGGAGCTACAGGACATGAACTATGGAGAAGGTGGAGACTCCAGGTCCTGAGGCATGACCTAAAATTACACCCTGCTAGGGCTAGATGATGTGGTGGGGCTGCCAGTGGTGGGGCAGTCTCTAGGAAATGTCTCACCTGTGCCTCCCCAGTGAAGGGTGAGTATGGGGTGCCAGAAAGCCTCAGGCCCTGCTGCTTTGTTGGTTACCCCGTGGAGGCAAAAGGCTAGGGGAGCATATCCTAAAGACAAAGCATAGGGCCCAGGTTTACTGTATGGAGCCTGAGGTGGGGTCCAGATCATGTGAAGGGACTTGAGACAGGGCCCAGATCCACAGAGAGGCCTGAGGTTCATAAAGGGAGCTGGATGTGAGGCTCTAGGGGGGTGGGATTCTGAGCTCCAAAAAGGAGCTGCATGTGAAGCTCCAGGAGCAAGGGGGTTGAGGCCCAGTGCCAGGCATGGAATGAGGCCCCAGTGTGGGGGCATGAGAGGACCAAAAGGGTCTAGAGCCAGGCTGGGAGCCCAAGGGAAAAGGAGGGGCTGGGAGCCCCGAGTGAGCAAGATTGAGAGCCCAGTGTGAGGGCACGGGAGTGCATGTACCAGTGTGGGAGCACGGGAGTGCAGGTCCCAGTGTGGGGGCACTAGGGGGAGACCCCAGTGTGGGATATGAGATTATAGGCCAGGTATTAGGCCAAGTAAGTAAGCCAAGTGGTAGGCCATGGATGTTATCTGTGAGGCATGGGACACTGTATAAGGGAAGGTTCAGAGCCACGTATACGCACTTGGCATCAGGACAATTAAGTGGGCAGCCTCCCGCCTGGTTAATAACTTCCAATTAGCTTCATCAAAGGTGTGGCAGGCTAGGCAGGCAGGTGGTTAGCCCTGAGACAAGTGGGTAGGCCAACCACTAGGACACCCCAGGACGCCCACTTGTTATAGCCATCAATACAAAAGGAATTTGTGCAGTTTATCTGGTTAAAAGGAAGGGTTCCCAAGCTTTTTAGAACAATGGATCACCTTTAACATTCTCATTGATCACTATGTACCATTATCATTGATCTTTCCATGTAAAAGATCTAGTGTGATCTGCAAACCATTTATCACGTCCATATTGATGATCTACAGACAGCAGCTTGAAAACCATGGATTGTCTCATCAGTGATTTTTTTTTTTATTAATTACTGAATTTGAAACTATATCCATTATTGAGTGTTCAGTGCTTTGTAATAGGTCCAGTATTGCAAACAGTTCACAGCTGAGTATTGGTGGTCAGAATTTATGTGCTTTGGAGAGAAACACAAACTGCAGATGGAATAGAGTAAGAGAAAGGTGTGTTCTGTTTTGGTTTGGTGTTTTTATATCATGCTAGCAGTTAGAGCTTCTTTGTGCTAGACACTGTACACACATAGTTAGTCCCTGCCTGAAAAGCTTATCATCTTAACAGACAAAGTTGAAGAAAGGAAACTGAGACCTAGAGGGTGCATCTACATGAGACACTTTAAGGTGTATTAGCCTAAATGTAAGGTGCATTAGGGCATGCATCTACACATGTGCTCTCAATGCACTTTAAAAATGGCCATTTTGGGGTAATCACGCCTAAATTTGATATCTGCAAACGCAGGTATCAAATTTAGGTGCAAATAGTTAAATTGCATTAACAAACACATAGGCGTGTTAAAGTACATTAATCTGTTGTATCCTGGGTCAGTCTACACACAGCATTAATGCACTTTGACTCCTGCACATGTAGGTGCCTGCCTAAACCCGCTTACTGCAAATTAAGATAATACACATTAAATTTAGGCATACTTAAATGCACATGTAGACACAGCTAGAGAGGTGGAATAGCTTTGATAGGTCTCCTGAATCCCAACACGTTGGCTTTCCTTCTTGACCACACTACCCCTGAAAAGTTGTGTCAGTCTAATAAAAGAGATATATGGGGTCCTGGCTGGAGATAGAGCCTTCAGAGCAGAAAATAACCTGGGGAGAGAAATCCATTTTACTAAAATATTATCTGGAAGATCTAACAGAGGCATGGGATTGGATCCTTTTTTTATATTTAAATTTCTGAATGTGAATTTATGTGGCTGTATTTCAGACAAAGTAAATTAATCATTGGGGGAAATGTACTTTTTTTTTTCTAATTTCAGTCTTATTGCTACAAAAGATATTTTTTAAAATCAAAACTCCATTGCATTTGAGAAATATCTCAAATCTTTTGCACATCTGTTACCTATACGCTGACAAGATCAGCATTCTAAGCAAACCCAGCGTTTTGACGCTGTCCCTTTTTCATACATGCCTAAGAGAATTACTCTTCCATTTGGTAGAAAATAGTAATACACACTTCAAAAGAACATGCTCTACTGGAAGTTCTCTCAGTGTTTTTCTTTGCCAGAGATAATACCTTAGATGTAAGCCTGAGCTCTGGGTTATACATTAGGGAGCAGAGACATTTTTGAATAGCGGCCATGAGGACATCTGAGATAAAATCCAGGCAGATGTGCTTATGGTTCCAAACCCATTCAAGAATTAGTTTCCAGATAAAACAGTATTGTGGGGGAGGGAGGGTTTTCTAAGAGATTGGTTATTGTTTATTTTATTTAGTTTAGGATTTTGGGGGCATATGTGTTTAGCTATAGATTTCTGCTGGTATAGCTGCATCATTCAAGAGTGTGAAGAGGGGCAATCCCTAACTAACATGGTAATGCTGACAGGTCCAAGCTGTGGTATTATTATTGATTATTCTTGCAGTACCCTAGCATTTCTAGTCATTTCCCAGAACTCTGTTGTGATAGGCATTATCAATGTAGTTACACTAGCAAAACTAAACTTTTGTGGGGATAGCTTTTTCACCATGGGAGAGGGAAACTACTAATATAAGTGCAAAACACAGCTTTACTGGATACTTGCATGCAGTCTTTTCCCAACTTAGTATACAGAGGCACTCTGGCACTAGGCACTATACATATATTCATAGACATGCCCCAAGCTTATAATATAAATAGACACAACACGTAAACTGGGGAAAAAGGGATGCTACTTGGCAAAGTGCTTTGATTACTGCAAGAGAAGTCCGGTTAACTCCTTAAAATGTCAAACACTAAACTGAATAATGAATCAGGTGCGAGACCAGTAATCCACGTGCTAGAAGATGCTAGACAATATAGAGACAAAGTCAGTGAAGAGATCAGTAAGGGAAGTTTCAATAAATAAATGGAGGTTATTAAGGATGAATTTGAAAGAGTGGCTGATGAATGGTAGGCTGCTAGTGTAATGCTATTCCCAGCAAAGGAACTGGGTTGAGAAAACAGTAGATGGCAAAAGGAACAGAAGATTTAGAGGAACATAAGGAGGGAGAAATGGTGAAGGATGAAAAAAGAGCAGCGATATAGGGCTTGACCCACAGCTCGTTTATATTAATAGATTAGCTCTGTTGTTCTCAGTGGGCTTTGGATTAGTCTTATAGTCAGAGAAGGAGTCACAAAGGGCAAAATTACAATTAATTATTTATTAATATTTATTCTTAATGCGTCACTAGCAATTTTTTTAAGCTCCAGATCTCTAATTTCTTCCTATTTTTTTTTGTAAATGGGCTGGAGCTTTATTACCTGGAGTGAAACTCCATTGCTAGCGCTACACCAGATCATACAAGCGGAGGCACTCTGCTGACAATGTCACATATGTTTACTTATAAGTCATCTTTGAAGGAGTTTACAGGTTTTAGAAACACTTAATTCCCAAATCAATAAAATAATTAAACTGGCAATATGTTCCACCTGTAATATGCTCTATTTACTTTTTCTGTTCATAAAAAGTAATTGTTTATAATGGCAAAGCAATTAAATGTTCTCTTGTATGTGCAGTAATTTTTGCAGCAGATTCCAACAGACATTTTATGATGGGCTCAAACCTTCATTTACCCCGCAGGCTTGTCTTTTATTGGATAAGTAATATATATTCCCAAACCGTTTCAAATAACGTTCAGACAATAAGGTTGATTAAAACCTCTAGAATCTAATATCCGCACCAAACAAATGTATGTGTTTACATACTTTGCTTATAAGCTTGTTTTTCTATATCATATTCTTAATTATATTTTCTTTGTCAAAATGCAGTCTTATGACACTGGGTAAATCAAGAGTAACAGCATGGAAGTCAGAGGAATAATACTTTGTTAGAATGGGCACAAGTGTGTATAGAATGAAGTCCCATATGATCATAAAGTACATGCCAAAATACAATCTTATTACATTTATATGTGTTTTATATGTATATAGCATATAGAAGCTATAGCTCCAAGATCTGACATACTTTGCTAGATGCTGCAATAACACTGAGTCAGAGACAGTACTCACTACAAATCTAAATGGATAAAAACAGACAAAGGTGAGGGGGAGAGGGGAATATTAGTCTCCCCATTTCCATTTGGGGAACTGAAGCACAGAAATATTAAGCAAGTTTGCTCAAGGTGACCTCAGAAGTCTAAGGCAGAGTCAAAAATTGAATTCTTGTCTCTTAAGTTCTGTCCTTAACCAGAAGAAAATACTTCCTCTCAAAGGACAGCTATTTTCTGTCTGTCTACAGTAGCCTAGCCTGATTTAATTTATCTGTGTCCAAAATGCTGAGCATTAGTTTAGTGCTGCTTTCACTAAAATTGATAGGAACATGGTCCAGGCCTATTCCAGTGGTATTTTCCAATATATGAAGTTTGGATGGATAATTTGAATTACCCCATTGTGTAGCCCACCACTTTGAAGGCAACTCAACTAAGAACTGGTCTACAGTAAAAAATTTATACCAATATAGCTCTATCAGACAGAGATGAGATTTTTGTAGCCATTGCAGTTATATGAATATAAATCTTAGTTTGGATTGCATTTATACTGGTAGAAAGGTGCCATATATCAGTATAGCTTATTTCTTTTTTCTTCTTTTTCTTCTCCTTCTTCTTCTCCTTCTCTTTTCTTAACTGGTATAGATACAAAGGTGTGAGCATTTTTAAACAATATAACTGCATCCACACTAGGTGGGTTCCTTGCTTTAATTATATCAGAATAGTTAAAGCATTAAATCTTCCTGGGACACAGCAACCATAATTCAGCTCGTGTTTGCTTTCTGCCTGCAGTGTTAGCACTGCTATTTCTATCATGTGAAACTGCTTGGAGTTAGAATGCAGCAGTCCTTATTGTACCAGTTTGCATCTAGCTTAGGTTAACTTTCCTTGCCCCTGGGTTAACAGTTGACTACCTGTTTGCCATCTTCCCTTTTGTTCTCACTTTGTGACTGAACACTCATTACAAATCATTTCACGCTGCAGCCCTTTCCTTTGCTCTGCCTTTCAGATAGAAGCTCAGTTGCTTTAAGCCTTGTAGCTTCCAGGCATGGAGAGGTTTTATTAACAAATGTGGTGAGGTACAGTCAGTAATGCACTTGAAATGGTCTTATTTTGTCCTGTGATTATGACACTTTGATGCCCATATACTAAATTTGTGTTTAGATGTCTCTACTAATATGACTTCATTTGCATTCTGTCCACAAAGGCAATTTTACGGAGACAATGAACATGATGGATTGCTGTGGCACATAGGGCCAGGAATGTCAGCATATTTTTAATGGCTTCTGCCTTTTTCAATCTTTTTTACTTTTGGTCCAAACACTGAAGTTTTGAAGGAAGTAATGAGTATCGGCTGGGTAGATAACGAAGAAATAGACCGTGCGACTAAAAAGGGAGGTAATGTATAACTGTCTGAGGTGGTAATAAGTGATATATTTGCTCAGGCTCATTGAACTATTATTTCCCCATCTTGCCATCAGAATGCATGTTAAGGGCTCAGTCCTGTCAGGACTCCAGATCATCATACTGGATCAAGTAGACCAATGACCCACATAGTCCTATAGCTTGTCTCCAATAGCGGACAGTAACATTGTCTGAAGGATATGCAAGGAACCCGTCAAGTAGACCAGCGACCCACATAGTCCTATAGTTTGTCTCCAATAGTAACATAGTCTGAACGATATGTAAGAAACCCTTCAGTCAGCTGTTATGTGATAATTTGTCTCTAGAGGAATTTTTCTTATAACCCATTATTTAGAAGTTAGCTTATAGCTTGAAGGTTTCTAGCTCTGTCTAAAGTAAAGTATGGTTCCAGGTACTCTGCGCTAGAGGTAACTGGAAAACCTCTGCTGGAACAAATTTCTAATCAGAGTATGCAGATCTGCTAAAGTTGAAATTTTTGGGGGAAAATGGATCAATATACACCAATGATTCTCCATCAGGGTGCCACAGCACCGTGGTGTGCCTTGAGATCCTTGATAAGTGTGCAAATAAGATGTATGAGGCCAACCCATAGTGCAAGCTGTAGTGCTAAAAACATCCTGACCTGTTTTTTGGTCTTTCTGAATTCTTTGCAACAGAAAAATGGTTCTGTTATTTTTTCCAGTTTTGTAAGAAAAACTAAGAGCAAGAGGAGTGCTTTGGGTCTAAAAAGGTTGAGAACCACAGATTTGAACAAAGATCTAACAGAACCCTCTGCCAGAAGGATTTCTGGTGGAAACTTGCTAGTTTCCTCCCTGCTTGCTTGCCTGGCCGTATGGTAGCTGAAGGAGTAAGCAGAAGCTTCAGAGCTATAGTTTTCTGGGCTCCTGGTTCCTTATCAGCACCCAGGTGGGCTGTTGAAGAGATGGGAACAAGGTGCCAAGAAAAAAAAAAAGAGCGAGCTCATGGAAACCAGAGAGAACTCCAAGTTCCTAGTCACTTTGTTAAAATCAGCTGTCTCCCTGAAACATTTTGACTCTGACAAATGGGGATTTCCTGATGAGAAAATGCTGTGCTGCTGAAAATGTTTGATCAGCTCTCCTATTAGGCCCCTGACCCAGAAAAATCATTGAAGTATATGCTTAAATCTAAACATGTGAGGAGCCATGGGGCCCTGAAGCTGGAATATGTAAAAAATCCCCAAGTTTAGGGTTTCTGTAAAGTCTATGCTTTTTATGTGGAATTTTCCTTGGAAAAGATTCTCCGGTGTTTTCTGAGCTTTCCTGAGATGCTACTCTAGAAAAGCCCATGTGCCTGCTTAAAGTATAGAAGATGTCCCAGATGCCCAAAAAAGAAATGAAAAGAATGAGAGTGAAATTAACTTAAAACCAAAATTAAGAGGAACTTGTTTTTGGTGCCTAAGAATCTCCTCGTTCTCGGTCATCTCTCAGCTTTTGGCTATTTCCTGCTGTCACTTCTTTAAAGTGAATTTAATGCTTATGGAAAAAGCTGGAATTGTTATCCTGTACACTGACACAACCATCTTTTTAATGGTTTAAAAATTGTATTATTAAGCATACTGCAGCATGCTCTCATGAAAAAGGCCAGCAGTATACTGGGTTATAGTAATAAGAGTGTCACATGCAAATCAAGAGAAGTAATTCTGCTTCTCTATGCAGCACTCACTTGGAGTGCTACTTCAGGAAGGATGTGTGTAGATTGAAAAGAGCCCATGGGGAGCAACAAAAATGATTAGAGGCCTGGGAAACATGGCTTATAAGGACAGGCTGAATGAAATGGGGTTATTTAGCTGGAAGAAGAGAAGCCTGATGGGAGATTTGATAACAGTCTCCAAACACCTGAAGAGCAATTATAGCAAGGATTGAGATAGGCTTTTTTTTTTT
>NW_017729001.1:22708093-22713602 GCF_001723915.1 Gavialis gangeticus
AAAAGGTTTTTTTTTTTTTTTTTTTTTTTTGCTGTGGCCCATTGGGAACAGAACTAGGAGCAATAGAGTCAAGCTGCAGCAGAGGACATTTAGTTGGAGATGAAAGGAACAGTTTTCAGACCGTAGGGGTGGGCAAGAGTTAGAACAAGTTACCTTGAGAAGTTGCAAAATCCCCATTCCTGGAAATGTTCGAGAGCAGGTTAGACAGATACTTGGCTGAGACAGTTAAGTTAGAGATGATCTTGCCTATGATCCTGCTTACTGGAACAGTTACTGTATTGTTATATTGGAGCATTTGGATAATTATTATATTCAGATTATATTTGGGCTGCCAGGCAATAAACAGGAAAATAAGATATTGGCCATCCTCTGTAATAAAATACTTTTCAGTAAGTAGTTCAAGGGTTAAGAGACCATGCCTGAGCCATTAATGCTGAGGAAATTCTTGCTTACAAGCAATAAGTATAAGACCTCTTAAAGTAATCATTTTTGAGGCACAGGATATATAGCAGTGCAGGGCTTTACGTAAGAGTGGGATAATAATAGGATTCTGCCCAAAGAAAAGTGCTTAGACCCCTGAGGGGATGCACTTAAAGAGGTTTGAGAGAAGTAAATGATGAAGCTAACTCTGGGAATGGGAAATGAAGTATCTATGTTACATCCAGGGCATCTTTTATAAAACACTCATTTTTGGTAGAACTGTGTGTGGTTCCTTGTAGTGACAGAATAATTGAGGGCACCTGAACACACAGTCTTTCACCAGTGCAAGTCAGGAATCGTGCTGCTCAAGCCAATGCGGCAGCACTAGTGTCACACAGGGCAGAGCAGGGCCTACAGAAAAATGCAATAGCTGAGCTTTGTTTATGACAAAAATAACGAAATGGCAGATCCCCCCAACATCAGAAATAATCATTTCAATGAAAAAAATATGATGCAGAGTCTTACCTCAGCATCAAGTACATTTTATAATTCGTGCTTATTGGTTTGGGGATAAAAACCAAATAGCTTATGACAAAAATAACAAAGTTGCTCTCTTAAGGAAAAGAAGTGCTGGTGATGAATAAGCCTTATGAATATTTATGTGTGAAGTTCATGTACTGAAAACAAAAATTAAAATGTTATAGCATTGCATAGAAAGTGTGCATATGCATGATTTCCTACTGCTAATTTTATGTGGCTAGGTTTATACACTAACTTCATAATGTTATGAGAGAGTGTATTTTAAATGTGTAATTTTTTTCCTACAAATTAATATAATTAGTTCAGTCCCTACATGTTACTTAATTGGTTTTCCTTCTTTAGAAAACTCCTTTTTCCTAGGTGTTACGGGCTGAAAGCCTGCAGGATGGAGCTAATCACTTGTGCCAAGTTGTAATGCTGTTTACAGGATGTGAATAAGGCAGCATGACTTCTGGCCACAGTAAAATCAGCACATGCATCCCTGTGCTCTGAAGTGACAGTAAATTACTGTTGTTCCACAAGTGGCTGTAATCTGCACACTTCAGCATCCTGCTGGAGGTAACGAAGGTGAATAAGGGAAAGGTCTAGCAGGCTAGCACCCCTGAGCACGCAGACCAAACCCATCTCTGGAAAGATGAGTCTGGAATGAGAGAGGAAGGAGGAAATCTTGCCAGGTATTAAAGAAAATGAGGCTTTGAGTGCAGGGATCTTGACTCTGGATGGGGAAAGGGAGGGTTGGAGCTGCTTTTTTGACCCATTAAGGAGGGACTAGGCTCACCTGTGGCCTAGTTAGCTCACCTGCCAGGTGGAGAAAATGAGCAGTGAATGGCAGGTAGGGCATGGGCTCACTCAGGTTTCTAGAGTATTCAGACAAAAGGCTGTGAAGGATGAAGAAGGGAGTTTCCAGGTAGGAAAGCAGGCGTTGCTGTTAAATGTGTAGTTTAGAGAAAAAAATAGGAGAGGCTCTTTTTTGTTTCTGGGCAGAGGGTGCTAGGAGCTATGGTGGGAGTGGTTGTGTTTCCTGCTGGGCTTTCTTGAGAAGCCCAGACCTCAGGAAGGAAAATACTGTTCTTAGTACGCTATGCCTCGGTCAGAGGAGAGTGCCGGGGGAAAGCAAGCCTGCAGAGCCCTGCTGCACCTTAAGGAGCTTGCTCTGGGAGAGCCTCTGCTACCTGCATTTCTTCTCCTCTGCAGGCCGAAGCCCTGTGAAGTGCACGTTTCCTTTCTGCCTGCTTGTTTGCAGCCTTTGCCTTAATTCTCACGCAGGCTTTTGTCACTTTGAACCGAAATACAGTCACTAAAATAGGAGCCTGCGATGTACTGAGGTGATAGAGCAGAACTAAGGGTAGGCTGACTTTCCTGCAGAGGCTTCTGTGCCTGCCTTTGCCGAAACGCTGGGGGTCATGCCCTTAGCTGTGGCTGTAAGCAATAATTCTGCTTTTTTGGTATTGGGCTCAACACTTGGTCCAAATTGGCCTTGCTGTCCCTGTAAGTAAAGTGAGGTGCTTCACGTACTGCACAGACAGTATATAACATGCAAAGTATGTGTTTCTAAAATGAAACTAGCTCTCTGTTAGGGTAACTACTGGCAAAGATGGTGCTATTGCAGCTAGCATTCCCACCATATACTTTCCTGATTTTATTGTATTTATTTCTTTATTTATTCCCACTCTGCAACATTCTTGGTTTTGTTTATGCTGCTGCTCCAGGGGGACTTATACCATGGGCTTTTTGCCCTTTCCTCCTAGACTGGGCTTCTGTTTGGGGCAAATCTTCTGCCAGCAGTAGCTTTCTATCTGCCTTGTAAGCAGCGGTTGAGCCAAAGACCTAGTCACATTAGGCTAGCAGCCAGGAGCCAAGAGACACCCACCTGGGGGTGGGGGGGGTGTGCGCCAGTTCTCTGGATTTGGTGCTGTTGAATACATGGCAGTTTTATCCAGTTGTTTTTAACATGCCAGATGACTGCATGGCAACTGGGTCAGATCCCAGTATACTTGAATGGGGAAGCTGGTCAGTCTTGGATTGTCCTTGAATGTAATAACTCCTAAGAGATATCACTAATTTGTCACCAGAGACCGGTATCTGATCTGCCTGAGAAACTCCGGCTCTCATTCTTAACATGATTTTAATGAGGCTGACTCCACAACCCATTAAAACACTGCATGCTGAGCTAAATTTTATTTGCACCAATACCATCCAATTGACTTAAACAGAACCTCAGGGCTGGAACTGAGAAAATCAAGCCCAAGAGGCATAGGCTTCTTGCAAATGGCAAAGGCCTTGTGAAACATCAACGGAAAAGTACTTTTTGTGTTTCCTAAACTCTCCCATTTAGGCTAACTACAGGCAGTCAAAAAGCCCAAGGCTGAATCAGTTCAATCTTTGCAGGTTAGTCTAAACTGTGTAGCTTGAACTGAAGTAAATGAACAGACATTGACTTTTGATTCTGGAAATGCAGCCACATGCCTGTGGTGGCCCAGGCCAGAAGCTGGGGGGGGTGCTAGAGTATGCCTCCCTGCTCAGCTGGAGCAGACAACTGAGGCCAAGGCTAGCCTGCCCACACAGCAAAGGGGAGTTTGTGGGGGAGGTGCAAAGCATCCTGGGAGGCTGGAGGACTGTGAGTTAACTTGAATTTGGAGGGGATCTGGGACAGAATCAATACACAGACTTAATCTAAATCTGTTACATCTGATACTACATCCATCCAGGTTTAGCTTAAACCAGTTTCAGCATTTTGAAAGTTGTTTGTGTGCACTGAACTTCTGTTGTGTTACAGATTTGAACTGGTTTCCAATTGCTTATCAGTTTATGTGTAATTTCTGTCCTTAGCCTTAAAGTTCATTATTATTTTCTTAACACGTTTATCATAAAGAAGAACAATAACAACAAAATAAATCATAAACCACTGGAATAGAAGCCATAAGTTCAGGCTTTAATTTTTATTATGTTAATGTAATTTAGAACTGAATTTGGCCTACAGTGTTCAGATTTAATTCTCTTTCACTTTGTGCAGATGTTTACACAAGGATATGATAAATGGGGAATGTTATTAAATCATAATAGTAATGATTTTCTCCTCTCTATGCTAGCTTAGGTAGTCGATAAGGTGCCACCCTGTCCTGCCTTCTTCAGAAAGTTATTTATGTGTTTTAAGGCTTCCTTTACCCAATCTTTTCTTTTATGAAGAGGTGATTTTAATAATGTCTGCAAATGCTGATGTTCAAGTTACTTTGCATGTTAACTGAGAAGCTGGCCAGATGGCTTATGCCCTGACACACAAATTACTGTACTAAAATGCTGCTGATACCAGGGTTTGGAGCATAACCTTGGGATTTTGCTTTCTATGGCCACTAAGTGCTGGAAGCATTACATGATGACATTCAATCCAGTAATGGGTATTTCCTGCCAAGATCACAGAAACAGGAGGATTATGACTATTAAGAGATCAGAGAAAAACAAGAAAGGGTTAGTATAAAACATCTTGGGAGAAATGCCGAGGTACGTTATTTTCTCCTATTAAATACTGCAAAGTGAACCTAAAATTCTTTACACGTCTGTTCCCAGAGGAACAACGCAAGCTGTTAAGAACTTGTTTCTGGAGTAGAATAAACTCATCATTTTATAATCTCTATTACATGCCTCAAAATGAGAATATGTCTTTTCTGATCATTTTCAGCTTGAGTCCTGAAAATGCGTTAATGCTTTCACTTTTGTGACATGCCATCATTTTATGCCTAAGGCTGCAAAAAAAAAGCAGCAAGGTGGAGGAGAATTTATCCAAACTTTGCATGAACTGTTTTTCAGGGGCTCAAGCAGGGTGAAATAGGATCTCTTTTGGTTGCATAAGTCCATTTACAAACCTGTTACAGGGAATAGAATCTGGCCTCTACTCTACATGCCCGGGGAATTTTGCAGTTCAAAATGCAGGCCCCTACCACATGGTTTAGCTCTTGACACAATTGCGTTGAGCTTTGGGATTTAGGCAGCCTAAATCACAGTTTAGGTGCTTGAAGAACCAATTTAAATCTCGCTCTTAAAAGGAGCTTCTTACAAGCTCTTTCTGTCCCTTGTGGCCATCTGGCAATAGGAGGGAAGTCTGGACAGCCCGAAGTCCCAAATTCCTCTTATTTACCAATTGCAGGTCTGGGGATCTCCATTGTCTACCCCTATCATGAAATGACGTTGATAAATCAGAGTCATCCTATTCACTGGCAATGCAGTGCCAAATAGAGATACCCGAGCCAAGTGGACAGAGGTGGTTAGCTATATAATTCTCTAATGAGCTACTTCTGCCCTACGTTCTGCCTGATATCAGGCCAAGGGGTTCAGAGAGGCATGAGCTTTTGAAGTCAACAGCCTACTTCATCAGATGCTCAGAAACACTTAAAGATGGGTGGTACATTAGATACCATCTTGTGCCTGAGCCAAGTGGGTACTGGAAACAGGATAGCTGAGCTAATAGGGTCATACTGCTTCTGCTACTTGAGCTAACTCTGGGATCTTTACATGGCCTGCATCATTCAGGGTAGACATACCCCCCCCCCCCCCC
>NW_017729001.1:22714077-22721986 GCF_001723915.1 Gavialis gangeticus
CCCCCCCCCCCCCCCAAATCCTTGCTGCTGCTTTTTCCATTAGGTCTAGCTTTAGTGCTGTCATGGAGCCTAACCCCAAATTAACTGAAGTCAGCTTCCTGTTGCAGAGGTCTTTGGATCAGTTCCAGGATTACTAGCACATGATAAAAATTCTTACCTGTCTTTGTGTGCTGCACCTGCACACATGTTGAAATGTAATCCTTTGTGCATTCGATTTTAATCAGGAAGAAAATAATAACTATGAGCCCAACCCAGCAGTCCTGACTCTGGCAGGACTGTCAGTTTTCCTCGAGTTGGAGACATTATCTCATCTGACTTATCCCATTGCCATAGCAACTGAGCACCTTGTAAAAATTACAGAAATCCATGAGCGTGTTCTCATGTAGACTAGACTTTTTTTTTTTTCTCTCATTCATAGATTTCATAGACCTTAGGGCTGGAAGGGACCTTGTAAGATTATCAAGTCCAGTCCCCTGCCCCAGGGGCAAGTAGTCAACTGGGGTTAAAGGATCCCAGCAATATAAGTGTCCAAATGTTTTTTGAAGGTGTACAGAGTAGGTCCTTGCATCACCTCTGGGGGGAGTCTGTTCCAGGCCTTGGGGGCTTGGACAGTAAAGAAGTTTTTCCTTATGTCCAGCCTAAAATGGTCTTGGAGGAGTTTGTCACCTTGTCATCCCCTGGGGTGCTCTGGTGAACAGGAGTGGCAGCTTTGTGTCCCTCCCTCTTCCTTGAAAAGGCAGGACTTTGAGGAACTTCTTTGCCCCCCACCTACCCTTCCATGGGCGAGGTGGCATGATGACAATGATCCTTCTATCTGCAGCATTACTTAAAGCAATTCCTATTATAAATTCTCTCGTAGAGTGCTTTTGGTAACCTTCTTGTTTTGTTTGTGGTTCACTGTTTCGTGGCTCACGTTTTTCCTCCAACTATATTTGTTACTGTTGCATTTTGCTATTTGGTATCAACATATGTATAAATATTTTGGGGTGAGAATCTGAGCACGCTCTGGCAACATTATTTTACATTTCAAATGTCACTTGAGCTCTTTTGAAAATCTGATTTCCTGGAGAATAGTCTTAACAGTAGTTGACCAGTCATCTTCAAGCCAATCTAGAGTAATAAGTCAGTCTTTTTATGGCACTCTCTTCAAATGCTTTTTGGCCACTGATATTCAAGCTACTATAATTTCAAGTAAATTTTGTGATGAAGTGATTTGGGGGGATGATGGCCAGCTGTATTTGGTATTTTAGGGACTTTCCAAGCAGCAGCCTCATTACAACTGGAAACATTTTTTTTAAACAACCTAAAAATTAATCTGAGTTGATTTTAAAATGGATGTCTTAGAGTACTGCATGTGATGTGAGGTGCAATGGATGGATTTACTTATCACAAATGGTGGGTGTTTTTGTCAAATCCCAGTTCACCTTGCACATCATATAAGCGATTTCTGACTTATAAAATATATGTGCAGCCTGTAATTATTGTGTGCCTTACAGTTTTTACAGTGTTCATTGGTTACTTACATTTGTATTGAAAAATGTTAATTAGTAGTAAAGATGCTCATGGTGAAGTGAACCAAAACTCATTATCGACTATGCTCATTCACATGACACTTGAAGTGGCACTTCTTAAATTCATCTCTTTATAAGTATTGCACAGTGTTGATGTAAATTTACAATTTTCAAAAGCCCACTTCATAGCTATACAGAAGGTCTCAAGTTTTCCATGTTCCTCTGGAGTGCAGCTTTAGTCAGAAAAATAATTATACAAAAATGACAAGTACTTACTCAACAAAACGGTTCCTTGGGTGACACTGCATTACATCTGCTTGCTCTACTTGATAGACAAATCACGTTTTGTGGTTTGTTTGTTTTTTTTTTCCCCCCTCCTGCTGTTATAAAAGAACAGCCAAGATGGGGTATGGAAGTGCTTTTATTTTGAAGCAGTATTTGCTTGCTCCAGGATTACTTTTGGAGAGGTTCTGCTATTTTTTGGTGGTATGTGTTATGCCTTTTCAGGTGCTTCAAATGGTATGTTTGTCCACACCCTATGATGCAGGGGTCTTTGCTAAAGTGTAGCCCAGTTGTTCAAATAACACACTGTGGTAAGATACATGACTAAGATGTTCTACAATATTCAGGGCCAGATGACCTTGTTCTTTAGTTGCCTCAGTAAAACAATCTGGAAGTGGTCATGCTAACTTGGATGTGGTAATGCAAATGGATCATTAACTTTAACTGTGTCAGTGTGTTCTCGCCATTACATTTACGTTAATTAACCTACATACTATTATTTAACAGCATACTTGCACACATTTACTAATGCACTCTTTGGCTGCTAGTAAATAGAGTAACCTTACTTTGGAAATAAACTGTTGAATATTAGAATAGAAGGGAAAGCTGGGTAGAGAGAGAGCCTCAAAATTAGTGGACCAGGGTCTCTCAGGGATGTAAAGGAAAGGGTGACAAAGTTTTCCTTCTTGCAGTGATCTCTTGACACTTGTTACACAAGAATCATCCTTTCCATTTTTATAGCTCAGAGTATGCAGGGGAAATTGTTATGTCTGTGGAAACCAGGGTGCATAGGTAGTTTCACCTAGATCACCTATGGTGTTGGATAAGCAGTCATAGAAATGTGTAGGAAGATAAACTGAGCGCAGATCCCTTGCACCTGTTCCTGATGGTACAATGTACTTCAAAGTCAAAGTGTGAAAAACTGTCTTCATTTATCTCTTCCAGTACTACTTTCCCAAATCTGTGAGAGCGGTTGGTGATGAGAGCTTGGTTCTTTCTATAATGGAACAGATTATAAATTCCACCTTATTTAGGTTGGAATTTTACCCTCTGTTTTGGGGAGTGAGGATATCTAGTCCCAAAACTGGAGGATGAGGCATGGATTCACTTGTAAGATACAGAATATTGTTTTTTGGTTCTTGCATTATCTTCACGTGGGGGGAGAGTGTGGTTCTGTGGCTAAGTTATGAAACTGGAGGCCAGAACAGCTGAGGTCCAATTATACTTGCTCTCAATTATATGATCACTTCATTGCTTTACAGTGCAGTTCTCCCTTTCTTTGTCAACAAAGCTTATGTTCTACTTATGCAAGCAAACAGATAAAATGCACAAGGATAAGCATAAGGGAAGTATACGAACTGTTTTGTTCCATATATCAGCACTTTCACCCTTTATAAAGTTACAGTCCTCTATTGATCTTGTAATTTGCCCAGTGTCTCCCTGTAATCAACAAGAAGAAAGAAGCCCAAGGGCACAGTCAAAGATAATGGTGGATGTTTTGACCTTTCTGAAATAGCGTGTTTGACTTTAACAAATGGTGGGCTTCTATTTTTCAGATTTCTACTGAATACACTGGAAAAGTCTCATGTATCACGTGTTGTATGATGCAAGTCTGACTGCAGAAAAAGAATAACATACTAGATGATGAAGAACAGAAGGCAGAGAGAGGGGAGAGATTCCATTTCAGGCTATAAATGGGGTAAGAAAGAAACAAACTTTTTAGTAAAGCAATTGTTTAGTTATTCTTCCTAATGCTTCCTCTATTAGTTAGGTTTTTAGTGAGAGTTAAACAAAATTACCGGCATCCCTGGTGGAGACTTTATCACAAGTTCATTCTGGTCAAACTGCTGTTAGCTCAATAGGTATTTGGCACTACCCATATATAGTGTCATATTGTCATGGAGTGGATGATTTACCATTGCTTTTAGCCCAGTCCTATGATAACGGTACAGCAGGGGCAGGCAAAATGTGGCCTGCAGGCCAGATGTGGCCCACCAAGCCATTCTATCCAGCCCGTGTGACCCCTAAAACATTTAGAAAATTAATATTTTCTCCCCCTGGCTGCCTGTCATGCAGCCCTTGATGGCTTGCCAAAACTTAGTAAGTGGGCCTCCGCCCGAAATAATTGCCTGCCCCTGCTCTACAGTCACAACTACTACAGTTAATGTCCTGATTAGGTAAAAACAAGCCTTTCACTTGTAACAACATTATTTTTTACATAATGCATTTTTTTTAAGAGTGGATGTATAGCCCTTTTCATAAATCTGGCAAAAACACAACATTTCATCAGCATTTCCCACCACTATACAGGGCTGTTGGCTTGGTCATACCAAATGTCCTCTTCAAAAGATCCCTTTAGAGCTAGCTGGCCAACACCAGCTCACTTATTGCTATTAAAAAGCTCCAAGTAGGTCAATGTTACCAGTTATGATGCATGAGAGAATCAGGCTTAATGTTAAGTCCCAGAGTCAGTGCACAAGGTTGGCAGAGGGAACAGTTCTTAAGCAAACTTGGTTAAAATGTCACTGAGATGAGCATGAAATCCTATGATGCTGTTTGCTCAGTATCCCTTTACACACTCAAGTCACGTGTTTTAACAGCATAGGAGTTGGAAGACTTTTATATATTTCTGAATGCATTAGAAATCAGAGTTGAAAATAAATAATATTATTGAACCATCGGATACACTTATAAATTGGCCTAGCTCTTTGGTCCAAGGCTGAAAGCTCATTTATGAATGATTGCCCATCAAATATCTGTCTTTCATATGAATTAGGTAATAAAAGAGAGCAAATGAAGCAAGAACTTCAGCCTTGCTGTGACCATGAAATGGAATATTTATTCCAAGGGAATCAAATTAAAATTCTTGTATTGATTTAGCTATTAGTTCCTATGAACTTTAAGCCTGCTATGTGGGTATTTTAAACCTGTTACTGTATTTGCAAATATATTTTCAGCAGGCAATGGGATTTGCATACACCTCTGGAATGAAGGGTTTTGAGCAATTATCTTACGGCAACACACATGAATTGTTTATAAAGATGGTGTATGAAATTCAGTAAGAAAATTATATACATTATATACATGCCCTGTGATCTGATGATACAGGGAACTAAATGGATTTCTGCACTTTTCTAAAGGGTAATGTCTTTTGTACGCAGTTTGGGTTTGAATTGTGAGATTTGCCATTGGCCTGCTCTTTCCTGAACCCTTTTTTTCTGTCCCTTTTATTTAAATCAGAAGCTCAGGGAGTTAGCGAACAGTGCATGTGTAGATGCATCCACTGTGTCTTTAACCCTTGTGTAGTACACTGGTGGTGCTCTCATTTGCGCATAGTTATCTAGATGTTAAGCTCCTGCTAAGTTCCCCTATCATTATTCCTAAATTTCTGTGTATGCTATCTGAATACATGCCCAGTTTTTCTAATGCTTTTCCAAATCTTGTCTAAACTGCACATATAGCGTGGACCAGATCTTCTTCTAGTAAAAAATCAGCATAGCTCCATTTGAAGTCATTAGAACTGTGCTGCTTTTTGCTGTCTGAGAATTAGACTGCAAATCTAAAGAAAACAGATTTTCTAATGGATTTTCTGACAGAGATAAAGGAAGAAGTTTTTCCCCTGGTATTTCCAGGTCTGATCTATATTAGTATTTAAAAAAAAAAAAAAAAAGAAGAAAAGGAAACAACTGAATGTTTCAGCACCTCTGATTTTAAAGATGAAAGTGTTTCTTCCAAGCCATTTACCCATTCTCTTTTCTCTGATCTTTTTATGAATGGCCTTGCTCAGAGGACAGATAGCACAGAATATTACCCACTAGTCATGATACCAGGTGCAAAATTAATTGACTCATTAACCTTAATCAGCTTGTTTTTAATTATGCAGGTCAGATGCACAAATGGTGACAGGTAGATACTCTTAGTTTATGATCACACTGTAGGAAAACATTCACAAACACTTTTTGCTGTGTGAAAAAACTTTCATAGCACTGAAGGTGAAAGAGGGAACATAAGATAAACTCTAACTCTTCTGGATTGTAAAGGATCTTTTTACTGGTGTCCTTAAAGAATAATGTATGTGACATTATTAGGCAGGTCAGTGTCTGTTGGTATGCATTTCTTCTCGTCCTAGTCCTGCAAATGGCAAGTTAAAATTTTCCTTGCTTGATCAAGAAAAGTTGATCTTTTCTGTTGATTCTCTTACTGTAGGACACATCTTCTATTGGTAACCTCATTAAAGTATAAAAATATAACTTTAGTTCTCTTGATACCACCATGTTAGCACTATTTGCGATGCCTTAGATCCTACCTTCAGTCGTTCTCAACATTTCCAACAATGAGGTGCAGCAAGTTGTTCAGCAGGTTGCGAGTGCCATAGTATACTGCAGTGGTCACCAATCAGTAGATCTCAGAGTCTCTTGGAGTCGGTCTGAGGCTGGGGTCGGGGGCTGAGTGCCTACGTGCATGCACATGCACGCTCCAGCCCAGCAGGTCAGTCCATGGGGGAGGGAAGGGGGACAGGGGCTACATTGAGGCCCCCACGGTGAGGGACAGTGCCAGAGAGGCAGGAGCAGGGGTAAATTGAGTGGGGCCCCAGCTGGGTGGGTCCTACCTGCTGGGGAGGTGCACCCCAAATAATTTTTTCTCCCTCTGCTTTGATCTGCCCCGTCCTTCCCTCCCCACAGACTTACCTGCTGGGGGGAGGGGAGGGGAGGTGGGGCACGGCATTCAGTAGATCTTGGGTTGCTTTTAAATGCCAAAGGTGATCTCCTACTTAAAAAGGCTGGAGACCACTTGTATACTGTTATTGGTACCTGAGCTAGCTGACTATCTTAAAGCTAGGAGTCACACCATGACTACAGAGTCAGTGTACTCTAAGTTTATTTGGGGTTGCCTCTGCAAATATGATTTGACTCCAGAGCAGTTGCAGGAGATCTGCCTCGGATACTGGTGAAAGTGGAGATTTGAGTCCCAGCTTTGTTTTCTATTCTCTTGCCGAGTAATGCTGTTTTAAGCATTACTTGAGTATCTAGCACTCTCAGAAATCAGAGCCCTTTGCTATTCTTGAGTGATTCTCAAGTAGCATTCCATGACACGCTGAGGTGCCTTGAGATCCTTTCAAGGGTGCTGCCGGGGTGCTACGCAATGCTAGCACTATTAGGTGTGCAACCATGATTCAAAGATCGCACTGTGGATTCCTGTTTGAACTCTCTCTTGGTTTAAGAACATGCTGGCCTGTTGTGGTGTTCCTGAGTTCTTTGCAACATAAGAACTGTGTTACTGTTTTTCTGCAGTAAAATGATGAGTGAAAACTAAGAGCTAGCATTTTCTGAGGAGTATAAAAAGGTTGTGAACCCCTGCACTAACCTAATGAAGTTACTGTGGACAAGCGGATGGGACTGGCTGGTTCCCAGAGCAACTCCCCACAGCAAAAGACCAGAGTGGGCTTCCATGTGCCATCCAACATGACTCCCTTACTAGGGGTGGGAGATGGCTAGAAGAATGAGTGACTCTAATTTGCCCATAAATCATAAATGTCAGAGGATTATAATTGTCACTGAAAAATTGCTTTGGACTGGAGATGTTTTATTATTTTGCAAGCTTGAAACTGGCTATTTATAGCACTAAAAAAAATCTTTTGCCCTTTTTTGAGGACAGATATGTGAGTTTGTTTTTTGGGGTTTTTTTGCATGTCTTTTGCATGTCCTTTTGAACTTTCATAGCCCTAATACCTTAAAGGTAAAAAAAAAAAAAAAAAAAAATTCTGAAGAAAGTGTGTGGCGCATATTTAATTTTTAAAGCAGACTTTTGATACTTGGATCAAATCATGTTTGGAACCGCTAAAACTTAATAGCTTTTAAAATTCCTCAGTGGGCAGGGTTAGCTGAACATTTTGCATAAGCGGTTATGATGTTATTACTGCCCTAAAATTGCAAATTTATATTACTGTTATGTGTTCTAATTACATAATTACAGTAACTAGACTAATTGCACACTCAGAATATGTAATTGTCAGTGAAAATATTATGACATTTTATTCCATTCTCTGAAACTTACTTTTAAAATGGCAGTGGAATTGATACTTTAACCCCCCGCCACAAAAAAAACAACCCCCGCTC
>NW_017729001.1:22722284-22724025 GCF_001723915.1 Gavialis gangeticus
GTGTTTGGTTTCAAGCAGCATTGTGAATGAAATTCATACTGAGAGAAGCAGAAATAAAGTGAAAATGATGCATTCACATCAGTCCTGGGACTCCAATGCAGGTCAGATCTTACAGGCTTGATTATTATTTGAGACACAAGTACTGATCACCTGCTCCCTGCATGGAGGAAGGCATAGGGTGCTTCACAGCATCACTGCAGAGCTTGCAGAGGACAGAGTGGAGCCAGACCAACACTAAGCACTTCAAAGACTGTCACTCTACAAGTCCCAAGTTGTTCCACAATGATGTGCCATTGTAACAACTTAGTTATTGTTCCCTGTTGTTGTTACTAGGTAATAGGAGAGCTTCATTGCCATAGATCTTCTACCCCCTAATTAGTAATATTAATGCTCAACAACTCCCTTTTTAATTGTTCTAATTATCCAGTGAAGATTCCATGTCATCTAATTCAGTCTAATCACTTACAATTAGATTTCAATGGAGCTTGGTCTATGTTGGTCTATGCAGAAGCATTTTGAGAACCCTGTGGGGGGTTCCAGCTTTTTCCAGGTGGGCTAACAAATCAAGTTTTCAACCCCAGGTATATTGTTTAAACAAAGTCTACTCAAACGGCCTTTCATTAAAAACAGATATGACAAGACTTGTGGCAAAACTGTGAACTAGAGTCTTGTAAATCAGGTATGATGAATATTCACAGCTCGGTAGTACATTCAAGACAGAATGTAAAAAACCTATTCACTTCTTTGTGGACGTCCAGTACGTAGGTTTGCAATAGGTTCTCTGCATTAAGAGTGAATTTTACATTTAATTACTGAGTCAAATGACATTAATAAGAGTTATTTGAGATGGAACCTGTCACTTAATATAAATTTGTACATTTCCTAGCACAATATGACACTAACATGATTAAAGTCTCTAGGTTCTACTGCTATATATATGCGAAATAATCAGAACCCTTTGAATAAGTGCTGTTTCTTTCTCATTTATAAAACTTTTGAAAATTATACTTCCTCATTTAGCAGGAATTGACTGTTTTCCCACAACTTTAATGAAGCTAAAACTGACATGGATGATCCTAGTTAATTGCCTGAACTATTTTAGTACTGTTATACAAGCCAAAGAATCTTCACTTTGTCTCAGAATTGGAATGTAAATTGCTATACAACTTAGCCCGCCTTCTCAACTTGAATGTCTGGTGTGCCAGATTGTGATCCCCTTAATCGTAGTTTCGTAGATGTAGGTCGGAATGGACCTAAGTGGATCATCAAGTCCGACCCCCTGCCCTGGGCAGGAACAAATACTGGGCTCATATGACCGCTGGCAGGTTTGAGCTCATATGACCCCAGCTAAGTAATTATCAAGCCTCCTCTTAAAGACCCCCAAGGTAGGAGCCAGCACCACTTCCCTTGGAAGTTGGTTCCAGATCCTAGCCGCCCCGACTGTGAAGTAGTGCCTTCTGATGTCCAGCCTGAACCTACTCTCAAACAATGTATGGCCGTTATTCCTTGTTTCTCTGGGAGGTGCTGGGGGTAGCAGGATCTCTCCCATTCCCTGCTGGTCCTCCCTGGTAAGTTTATAGATGGCCACCAGATCCCCTCTCAGCCTTCTCTTGTGAAGGCTGGACAGGTTCAGATCCTGCAGTCTCTCCTAGGGCCTGCCCTGCTGTCCCCGGATCATGGAAGTGGTCCTCTTCTGGACCATCTCGATGCTGGCCACATCCCTCCTGAAGTGCGGTGCCCA
>NW_017729001.1:22724036-22724373 GCF_001723915.1 Gavialis gangeticus
AGCGAATTTGAACAGGGTGCTTTTCACCCCCTCATCCAAATTGCTAATAAAGAAACTGAACAGTACAGGCCCAAGGACTGAGCCCTGGGGGACTCCACAGCCCACATCCCTCCAGGTTGCATATGACCCATCCACCACCACTCTCTGGGTGTGGCCCCTCAGCTAATTTGCGATCCATCTGACTGTGTAGGCATCAATGTCACAGTTGTCTAGCTCTTTAATGAGAATGGGGTGGGAGACAGTGTCAAAGGCCTTCCTAAAGTCCAGAAAGTCTACGTCCACCACGACATGTGCCTCAAATGATTTTGTGACCTGATCCTAGAAGGCAACCAGGTTG
>NW_017729001.1:22729373-22747189 GCF_001723915.1 Gavialis gangeticus
ATTTGCGATCCATCTGACTGTGTAGGCATCAATGTCACAGTTGTCTAGCTCTTTAATGAGAATGGGGTGGGAGACAGTGTCAAAGGCCTTCCTAAAGTCCAGAAAGTCTACGTCCACCACGACATGTGCCTCAAATGATTTTGTGACCTGATCCTAGAAGGCAACCAGGTTGGTCTGACAGGACCTGCCCCTAATAAACCCATGCTGGTTGCTCCTGAGCATCATCCCCCCTGCTGGTCCTTCACAGATGTGCTC
This sequence comes from Gavialis gangeticus, assembly GCF_001723915.1. Lineage (NCBI taxonomy): Eukaryota > Metazoa > Chordata > Crocodylia > Gavialidae > Gavialis > Gavialis gangeticus. The sequence goes on from NW_017729001.1 coordinate 22,729,629, forward strand.
CTGGATAATTTTCTCAAAGAGCTTCCCCAGGATCGAAGTAAGACTAAAGGGCCTATAGTTGCTTGGGTCCTTCCTCCTTCCTTGTTTGAAAGTCGGGACCACATTGGCTTTCTTCCAGTCTTCTGGCACCTGTCTGGAGCACCACAAATGCTCGTAAAGCCATGCCAGGGGCCCGCAATGACTCCTGCCAATTCCCTAAGCAGCCTGGGGTGGAGAGTGTTTGGACATGCTGATTTGAACACGTCCAGCCCCTCCAGTAGTTCCCTAACTTGGTCCTCCCTGACTCTAGGCCTGGCGGAGTCTCTCCCAAGTCCATCCTGAATCCCTGTGGGGGAGATGTCCTGGTCCCTGCACAAAAAAATGGATGCAAAGAATTTGTTAAAAAGGTCTGCCTTTTCCTCTGGTGCAACCACCAGATTGCCAAGTGTATCCTCCAGGGGTCCCACGTTACCTGGTGCCTTCTTCATACTCCCTGTGTATTTAAAAAAGAACTTTTTGTTGTCCTTGATACTAGTGAGTATTAATTACAGGAGTAACTAATAAGAAGTCTTGTAGACTACTAGTCTATAATATGACTAATATTATGTGCAACTACCCACTAGTGTCCATAAGGAGTTCAGAACCTGTCCTGTCTAACTAATATATGAGAGCTGGGAAGATTTGTTACTGCTTACTCTCTAAGATTTACAGAGTAAATGTTGTAGGCATTTTTCATAGTTTCTGACAGAGCTAAATGCCTAACTCCAAAGTAAAGGTTTGATCTTCCCATCTTAACCCACCCAAAATTCTCTGTGGTGATCATTACAGTGTTAATTCTGATTTATGTTTTTTTCAGGACCGGTCCAAAGATTGGAAATCTAACTTTATACAAATCCAGAATACACATTTGTGTGCTTATTCCATGTGGAAAATTTATGAAACACATTTTTAACACAGCACTGGATTTTTATTCCAGATGAGGCAACTGGAAACACAGTATATTGCAAACAAGCACTCACTAGAATAGATTGTATCGAGCAACTGAACAATATTCCCCTCTTCCTGAGTTTGGGTTAATTTGCATATTTATGCTGATAGCTGGACTTGAAAGTGATGGTGATCTTAAAGTATCATCTGAAAGTGAATAAAGTCAAGCTATAGGTTTGGGCCTGGGACTTAGAAGAATTCAGCCTTACAGTGAGCTTCATTTGTGAATCAGTTTCTGATCTATGAATGTAAATGGCTATATAAAACCTAAGTAATATGATAGCACCATGGGTAAGAAAATATAGTAGGACTCGCACCTGGTTTAAAGGCTTTGCCCTGCCATGGACTTGCTGTGTCAAAAACACAAGTGCTTTGTGTTGTGAGTAGAGGAAACTGTTGAGTTACAAGCACTTAGGAAAGCATGGGCATTCTTTGTGTTTTAGTTCTTCATCTTTTAAAAAAGAATAATATTTCCTTTTTTGTCTCTTGTCTGTATTTATTCAGGTTAGGCTCTTTCTAGGAAAGGACTATCTGATTATGTGTTTGTACAGCACCTAGCACAATGAGGTTCTCTTTTTAGTTGTGGTCTAGGGATGCTATTGGGATGATGATGATCACGATGATTAAATGTTGTTTTTATTACGGCTTTTTATTACATTGATGTGCCAAATGCTTGGCATGGTAACTAGATGTGCTCACCTTACTCAGTTGCTGGGTTCAGTCCAGCAGTACCAGTTACATCATACCCTATGCCTTTCAGAGCATTGCGTTAGTACTTTACAAAAAAAAATGAAAGAGAAGCAAGAGCTAAATGATGTGTCTGGGGCTTTGATTCCGAAAATCTTAGGAAGTTCCTTGAATGAAGGGCAAAGTATGATAAAATGTCATGAGAACTGATTCTGTCTAAAACAGCCTCTGGCATGAACTACAATCTACTCCCAGGATAACAAAACAACCATCTGTCCTTATGGCAACTGGGAGCATAAACCAAACCATCAGCTAATAATCTTTAAAGGCATTGCGCTATTTGACAAGAAGCCAGATAATACTTGAGTCATACAGCAGGACATCTAGTCTAAAAGTTATGCAGGGCCACATCTACAGACATTTGAATGCTGAGGCCCTGAAGATTGGAGAGCTTGCAATGCTGACACTGTTCCATCAGAGTATGGGGAGGGACTGCACACGTCTCAGTATGCTCTGCAGACTCCCTTAGTCTGCCTGGTGGTGGATGGCAGCAATGCATAGGGCAGCCCTGATTGACTACCCCAAACTGCCTGTGGTCAGCCTGTTTTCCTTGAACACAATTGTGAAGAGGGTGTGTGCTGCTCCTTGCTGGAGCAGAAAAATCTAGCAAGTGCCACAGTCTCCCTGGTGGCAGGGGTAGATGGAGCATGTATAGACACTTGCTCTTGCAGAAGAAACTCTGTGATTTAACCCTGGTTGTTTCCAGGTTTGTTTGCTTTTTTTTCCCCTGGAGCAGCCATTTTTGCTCTGGGATGAAAAGCCTAATGAATATCGGTACACTGATGGTTTCTCCTGGGAGAGCAGAAACTTTCCCAGAAGAATCTGAATGTCTGTTTAAGGCCCTAGTCTTAACATTTGAATTTTCAGAAAAATGCATGGTGGAAGGAGCTGTCTATGATATCAGATGATAGAGATTTATGATAATCTGCCCTTTAGTAAGGGAGCTGTTAGAGACTCTTATTAACAGAAGCATGCATGCATTCTAGCTGAAGTTTTCTAGAGCAATGGTAAGGGCATGAGCAAGTATTTCCTTAAATTTTATTAGGTCTACATGGTTATAGTTTCTCTTGTAAAAGTAGCCATTTAAGTATCCACAGCAAAACACAGTGAAAAGGTATTGTGTAGTTCTATGGCTGCATTTCATATTGTAAAAAATGTGTATGTTTTCCTTAGAAGTAGTGCGTGTATGTGTTTTGAGTGATAGCTGGTAAGAATGTGTTATCCCCTAGGATTGCGACTCAGAAACATTCCTCTGAGTCACAGTTCCCTTCATAGTTTATATATACATTTTTACCTTATATGCTCATGCTGGAAGGTTTTTTCCATTAGCTGAACAAACACAATTGAGTTGGGTTTGTTTTGTTTTGTTTTGTTTTTTTACAGATGACAGCTGAAGTGCATTTGATATTACGACACTGTACATGCTCAAGCATCTAAAGCCAGCTTATAATACTTACATGCTAATGTAATTTTGTAACTTCCAATCCGTCTATTCGTACATTTTAAGCTTTTACCATAGAACCTAGAAGGACATCTAACAAATGAATAAAACAAAGGACCCCATTTTCACTTAAGGAATATAAGGATGGGTAGGAGGGTCCTCAGTATCTTCTAGATATAATGTTCCAGGAAGTAGACTGTAAATGTCTGGAGAAATGTCCATGCAGGATGGCACTGTTTAGAGCCAGATGCTTTGCTTATATAAGCAAAGGTTGAACAAGAGATTCTGAAGGAACATTAAGATTGAGAAATGCTCATTGAAGGCAGTATATCCCTTTAAAAATGCACCCCAGCAATTTTTTAACTGAGTTACAAAGTTGGAGTTGGGTGATGTATTACATCGGTTGCTAGACAGTATATTAGCAGCAGCATTAGTGGTCAAAGTTGGGTAAGTGTACGTATAGCAAGACTACTAAAAGTGGTAGATACACTTGCACATGAGCTGTTTAATCACCTTAGTGCCCTGTATTTTGCGATATATTGCTTTGATTTGGTTTCATCAAATAATGGCATTCCAGCCCTTGATATTTGTTCTCTTTGTGCTATTTGTTTGCCCAGCTGATTAATTTCAAAATAAATTCCTGCATATATATAACACAGTTACAGAAGTTTTCAAGCACTTTGATACTGGGCAAATCTTGAAATTATGCTTCAGATTCTTCTGGCTGATGTTCCATCTAGTAGCTTTGTGTCTGATTCTAGACTTTGTTCTGTTTCTTTTTTCCCACTGATGGATTTAAATCCTTTGGCTGGGTTTGAATGAAGAGACAGTGACACCTGGTGACAAGTTACAAGTATGATTTTTCTTTTTTAATTACTTTGTGAGGAAGGAGCTCTTGCCCAAAGTTCTGCCAGTGCTAACAAACAGATTAAATACTCTGGATCTAACACCCTGGCAGAACTCAGGGGGCCCATCCAGATGAGTGCGTACATGCATTTTGCGGCACCTGAAAGGCAAAGCACCACAAAACACACCCCATGCATGTGACTTGCTTCTCCATGCCACATGTTTGCAGCACAGAGTCAAATTTAGATACTGGGAAATTCCAGTGTCAAAAATAGATTGAAAAAAACCAGGGCACATGGTGGCAGCATGCACTGCCCGAAGCCAGAGTTTGGCTGGCCAGAGCCATGCTCCAGCTGCCAGCCAGGCTCTTTGTACCTGAGTCACTGCTGGTGGAGGCCCATGAGGCCCACAGGACCCCAGGTAAGGCTACTGGGACCAGCCCTGGTGCTGGCCCCAGTGTCCTCATCCCACCTAGGGCAACTTGCCATGCGCCAGGGCTCATGTGCAGAGGTGGTCCCTAGGGACAACTACCAGCAGCCACAGATATGTGCCACTGCCTGTTGTCCCCAGGGAACGCACATTCCCACCTGTGGGCACGTGCCCTGGAGTAGCAAATATAGTAGGAAAATATCTCTTTAGGACACTGGTCAGGTTCAGGGCTAGATCTTCAGATGGCGTAAATCAGCACAGCATCTTGGAGGATTTTGAGTGGAATGTTATTATCCATTGATGTAAACAGAACTAGACTGTTTTTACACTAGTCAAAAACCAGACCCAAATATTGTTGGCACGTGCATCCAGCTGAAGGCCTATCTTCTTTTATGCATGCTGTTTACAGGCACTGTCTAAATCCTGGTGTGGACAAATTAATCATGGAGTGGGTTGCTTCTTTTGATATATAGTTCTTTAAAGATATCCTCCCCAAACTCACCTTTCACAAGAGACTCTCCCAGTTCTTTTAAACAAGGATAGTTCTTTTAAAAGTTACTTGCAAGGTACTGATGTCTCTGCATGTTCTGCTGTTTGTGCCCAATAATTTCAGACAGAGATGCAAATCATAAACATAAACACTAGTGTCCTGATTTCGACTTTAGAGAGCTGGTCAATAATAGATTTCTTTCAGACAGCCTTGTTACATGGCTGCAGAAAATGCCAGTGAGGCTTCCAGATGTTTGTGGGGTTGTTCACAATTGCCTGAGTGATATCAAGATGCAGTAGAAGAATGCCCAGAGATTCAAGAGCAATAAAAAGCACAACTACCTCTTTAATCAAATAAGTTTCCAGTGTAAAATTCTTCAAGAAGCTAAGGTATACAGCACTGTGCTCTGCCGTTATTTTTGTTTCCACTGATATAGTTCCAATCCAATATGACAAATAAGGCCTTTGTTGTTCTCATAAGGTGCTCCAATGTAAATGTATTGCCTGGTGAGCTATGATTTTCCATGCAGTTCTTCTTTATCCTTATTCTAGGCTGCATACTCCCTGCCTTGACCATGTAGGTACTAAGGAAGAGCGGCAGTCCTTTTTACTCCACTCTTCAGACTGCAGTTCTGTTTCTGAGGGGGAAATTGCAGCGTTTACTCTCCTGATATTGTCTACTTTCTAGGCAGGAGGGTGGAAAGTAGCCATGATTTCTCCCACCTTCTTACTTACCAGCAAGTGTAGCTAGCTGGCTGGTCATGTGGCTGCCCCATGAAATAGAATTAAATATTTTCCTGTTTTCCCCGGAGTGAAGGGGGAGCAATTCACTCATTCGTTTTTTAGGGACAGGTAAATAAGAAGGTACTTTAAACTACTTGAAAAGGTGTTATGAGGTTTCAAGGTGCCAGTGCATGAATTGCGGGGGAGAATGCGTCTGTTCAGGTGTGGGACGTACAATACATGAACTCTGAAGTCGTGGCGGCACATGGAGCCAAAATTATTGTCTCCCTGTTGCTGCCCCACTGCAGAAGCCACATGGAAAACTGTAGTGCTTATCTGCTGAGATGAGAATTTTCTTTCTTTAATGCCTACATTGGAGCTTTAATCTTCTTTACTGAGGTTCTTTAACAGTGCAGTAATACTTTTTTCAAATGAGGTCATTTTCTCTTTGGGTCTAATGTCTGTCTTTCTAGTGTTGAAACAAAAAAAAAAGCCTCTCGAGGAGAAAGGTACCTTCTGAGCCGAATGATTATTTAGGACTATGAAGAGAAGACTAAGAAAGGGGAGATTGACTCTATAATCACATTACAAATAAAGACCATGCTATTTCTCTGGGTTATTAAAGCGCTTGTAAAAATGAAGCAGTTTATTTGGGAATGGTCTGGGGGACTGAGAAATGACCTGCCCGTCTCCAGGTTGTTTAAAAAAAGGGTGTTATTGTTAGTCAATGTGTGCATGAAGACATCAAAGCCTAGAGCAAATGCTTTATTTAAAAGAGAAAAAAAAGTTGTGGGGGGAGGGCAGGGGATGTCAAGGATTGTTTCTGAGTAATGCAGGACTGTTTGGGATGTCAACACAGTATTAATTCAGAGAAGGTAATTCAGCCATTTTCTTTGGTTTACCTTATAGACAAAGTTAGTGCTTTGCTATTTTCCCCTGCCCCCCTTTCCACCCTGCCCTGCTCCCGAAAGCCTAGGGTTAAAATCCCATTAACAGTCATGGACTTTGTGCTCCACTAGAACAATGACCTGACTTCCACTTCACAGCCTTTTATGGCCCCTTTTTGCACTCGATAGGATGTTGCCAGACTGCTATGTCCATGCTTGAACCTCTTTGTGGCCTGCACATTTTTTGGTCAATTGGGACCTAAGAAGAGAGAATGAAGATTTGTCTACCTAGACAAGGACTTCTGGTTTCATTGCATACAAGAATGTGACGGGGAAGGTACAAGAAAGCGATTCCTACAACCAGTGATAATTTATCTAGGTGTATGTCAGTACATGTGGACTTTGATTCGGTTGGTCTAAATATAACATCTGCACATACACGCATATGTGGGGGTTTAATCAGGCCAACATGGGCAGGCCCAACCTGAGTTAGTTCATAAACTGACTAGCTGAACTAACTTAGATCAGGAACAGGCTGGCCTGATCTGTTGAACATTTGCACACCAGGGGTGTGCAAAGTGGGTCCTTTCCATTCGGATTAGGATTCGGCCCGAATCGCACACAGTAATTCAATTAATTGATTTGGATCACTGCCCCAGATTTGATTCAGCCGAATCCAAATCTGAAGATTCAATGCTGATTTGGACATAGACACAGCTTTAAACGTTTTTTCTACATACCTCAAGGTACCAGTTTTGCTTGTGAACTCTGCAATGCTGGGGTGCATGGAGCATCCCACAGGAGCACAGGGGGACCCCCCCCCATGTGCTCAGTGGCAAACTCAGAAGGGGATCAGAAGTACTTCCGGTCCAGTTCCGAGTCTGCTGGGCAACTGGCTGTGTAGGGACCCCAGGTGTGCCCCCAGCCCCAGGAAGAACCAGTTGCCGAGCTGGGGGGAGGTATGTGTGTGTGTGGGGGGGGGCCCTGCATGCCCCCTGGCCACTGAATTGGGCTGAATCTCCACCAAATTGAATCAGGGACCAAAGCTTTGCACAACCCTACTGCACACATCCAGAGCCCAGCCGCTCGCCCCAGACCTGGGGCTGCAGTCTTCCTTCCCCATCCTGACCAGGCTACTTTTAGCCCCCAGATCCCTGCACGCCCAGATGGACAACTCCCCCTGCAGACCTGTCCTTTGTCCCCTCCGCCCCCACCCTGATTTCCTTGCACTGGGGTCCCAGCACAGCTAGTACCAGTGAACATTTGTACATGCTGCTCCCAATCTCTGATCATACTGCCTAAAATTAGTCTTGTGGTCATACACTGGGTGCAGTGAATTTCCGTACCCCTGCATTTGTGGGAGGGAGGGTTGTGCTGCAGAAAGGATTCAGAACAAAAAGGGTTAGCTTTGGGCTCTAATTTATATCACTGTAGTGAGCTACAGTCCAGCCCAGTGACTGATTAGATAGCGCCTAGCTTAAGGATTTCTCTTAGTAACAGATAGGACAAAAATACATAGCATAGGAAACCTCATGTGTCACTGGCTAAACCAACTACTTCTTGGTTGGGCTTAGGAAGAAATTGCCTATTCCTTTTGTGAATTTTATCCCCTGCTTTTAAAACATTGAGTTTAGTAACTGTCAAAGATAAAGTGCTAGAGTGGAGGGGTCACTAGCCTGATTTGGTATGACATGTTCCTCCATATGTATCAGCAATATGACTGATAATACTGGCCCTCAGATTAAAAAAAAAAAAAAAATCTTTCCATGTTTCCAATTTCTTTCTGACTAGCTGCTTTGAACAGAAATGTATGCTAAAGTTCAGGTTTTTTTCTTACTCCTTTGAACAGTGTGAATGTCAAAACTTTTCAGAAGTGTTTGATGTACATTGGAGTCAGAATCTGCTTCTTAAAACCCTTTGCTTGCCCACAGCTCCTTAAATCCATTACATTTGAGAACTTTTTGCAGTGATGTAAGAGTGGAGGAGAGAAAAGTAGCTAACTTTTCGCTCTTGTCTGTACAGTATCCATAGCTCCAGTTTTTCCTTTTCTTTAAGACCTGTTAATGTACACACACTCATGGATCAAATTATACACAACTTTTACATTAGTAATACTGTAATGAAGTTAAGATCAGTCCTATCAGATTAGGAGTCAGACTCCATTCTTTATCTACAGCCCAGAGAGAGCCATAGTCCCTTCATCATGCAAGGACAGCAGCAAGGAAGGACCTACATTCAGCTGTGTTGGCTGGAAGGTGGGGTGGTGGAGCTCAGTCTTCACTCATACCCCATCTAGTTATGAAGCAACATAGGCACCAGACAGCTTTCCCTTCAATAGGTGCCCCAGGGTAGGTAGCCGGTAGGAGGGCTACAAGTCAAGTTGGACTCGAGTTTTGGAATTCTTTGGTTTCTGATGGAATTGCTGTTCTGCCAGTGATTTAAAAATGTTTCCTGAAAATGAAGTGCAAGATATCTTAAATGCCCATATCTCAGAAATATACTGAGTGGTATGGAATTTATTAAGCTCTAATTTCTTTGCATGTGTTCTTTTTTTTACTTCCAGCTTTTACTGAGTTCCAGCCAATATATAAAAACCATGTTTCAGTTCCTTTTTGTAATTGAATTTTAATTATTTAAGTGTTTAATAAAAAAATGATGGTAAGTATCTGACTTTTCTTAAAGGAGATATTTTAGTTTAATAATGTTTTCTTGAAAGTAGTGCTGGGTTATAAATATATATACTTATTGTAATTTCCTGACCTAATGTGAATAACTTGGCAGGTATTATTGTTCCAAAGATTGGAACAATCTTTCCTTCTTAACATTTGAACAAAGATGGATTTTCCCATAATAATTGTATTAAACATTCATAAACAATAATATTTTGTTTGTTATGAGTGGTATGCTTTAAATTACATTTAAAGTGTCTGAAAATAATTTATCACTAGGTCTCACTAGGGAAAAAGCAGTGAAACTCACTCTTGAATTTTCTATGAGGCTGGCACCATTTTGCAATACCATCTAAAGGGTGGCTTAGAACAACTAAATCTCAAGTGTCCTGAGCTTGTGTGTGTGCGTCTCCAATGTCCTTGACCTTATGGGTATTAAAGCTTTGCTTTCTCTACCAAGTATCTTAATTCCCTTGACCTTCTGAGTGTTTTAAAGGTGTACTTTCCCAGCATGTCTATTATGGTTTCAATAATAAAGTTTTATCTTAACTGGTTAGGAGGGAGGAGGCAATAGTATGTTACTATTTGTCCCAAATGCTACTTTTTCCTAAGAACATAAAGCCACGTTAGGAAAATTATAAAGACAATTCATATAAATATCCCTTTTGATGTCCTGCCAGAACGTATGTAATCATGTAGATACTCAAGTGGCCACACCTCCTATAGTCCCTATGAACCTTCCACATACTTAGAAATAGGAACAGCAGTATCCATCTCTGTTCCTTTCTTCGTGAGCCCTTTCATTAAACACAGACTCTAATGCTGGGAAGTATCTGCAGGCAGAATTATAACAAGCTGTTTGCCTGTAATTTCCAGCTCATACTTGGGCTTCTGATCCTCTGATCTGGAGATAATACAGAAACTGATTCAACTACCATTGAAGTCAATGGGAATCTTTCAGTTGACCCAATGTGATATGGGTTTAGCCCTCTATGCCCTATAGACTATTCAGGTCCATAAATCCCGAAGAGTGCCGTGTTTTAGTGCAAGGAATACTGGAAGTACTTGGGTTTTCATAGATTCATAGATCGTTAGGGGCTGGAAGAGACCTTGCAGACATTGGGTCCAGCCCCCCCGATCTAGGCAGGAAGACAACTGGGGTTAGGTGTCCCCAGTGAGGTGACTGTCCAGGCTCCTCTTGAAAACCTCCAGGGTAGGTGACGGAGTTTATTCCACAGTCTGGACACCCTGACTGTGAAGGAGTTTTCCCTGGTATTAAGCCTGAAGTGGCCTTCCAGGAGTTTGTATCCATTGGTCCTGGTCTTCCGTGGGGGTGCCCTAGGGAACAGTTGTTCACCCACTCCTCTGGTATAGCAGTAAGCTGCTATCAAGTCCCCTCTCAACCTTCTCTTCTTTAGGCTAAAGAGGCCCAGGTCACCTTTTCTTGTGTGGCTTGCCTTGCAAGTCCCTGATCATACGCGTGGATCTTTCTTGGACCCTCTCAAGTGTTTCCATGTCTTTATTGAAGTGCGGTGCCCAGAACTGGACGCAATACTCCAACTGCGGTCTCACCAGGGCCGAGTACAGCAGGAGTATCGCTTCCTTAGTTATACGTGAGATGCATCAGTTGATGCATGCCAGGGTGTTGTTTGCCCTGCTGGCCACCATGTTGCACTGACGGCTCTTATTTATGCAATGATCAATCGTTACCCCTAGGTTCTTCTCAGCCGTGGTGCAAGTCAAGCTGTCACTACCAAGCCTGTATGTATGTTGAGGGTTGTTTGCCCCCAGATGGAGCACCTTACACTTGGGAGTGTTAAACTTCATCTGGTTCCAGTCTGCCCAACTCTCGAGCCTGTCCAGGTCTGCCTGTATCTGCAACCTATCTTCTGACGTGACCACACTGCCCCTCAACTTGGCGTTGTCCGCAAACTTGGCCAGCGAGCTTTTCACTCCCCCATCCAAATCATCGATAAAGATGTAAAGCACCGGTCCAGGCATGGACCCCTAAGGGACACTACTGGCCACTTCATGCCAGGATGACATGGATCTGTTCATGAGAACTCTCTGGGTCCTTTCATGCAGCCAGTTTCCCACCCACTGAACTGTCAAGCAGCTAAGTCCACAATCTTAGTGGGGTGTTAGTGATCACAACTCTTTCCCCCCTGGATACCACAACATGCTGTGCTAATGGGCCTGTTAAAATAAAAGACCATCTAGGCAAGGTACGGTTTCCTCAGCTTCATATGGCAGGTTAAGTTCAAAAGATGAAAACAGCTATATTTGTTGCACATGATTTTTTTGAGAGACAAGATTTGGATTGAAGAGTTCAATGAAGTAGGGCTGAGTCGAGATTCCTGCTGCCTGAGTCTTTTTACAGGCACCTTCAATGCAGTTGGCTGTCTCTCTCTCTATTAGTCAATGAACTTTGTTCCAGACCATATTAGCACCTATGCTATTTGCTGGCTGAACATGTTGTGCTGCAGCAGAAAAGCTGGATGTCAGGCTCCTAAGATCTTGCTGTGTAAAAGCAGAGGATTGAGTGCCTGGGTGGCAGTGGCACATAGGGCAGTGTCAGTGGCTGTGTTGCCAGCCATGCAGCAATGACTGGGCCAGCAGTGCAGCTGCTGCTATTTTTACACACATGGATTAATACCCTAACCCTCCCCCCTTCATTAAACTGCTGCGTAAATAATAAATGAGTTTTGCTTTGGGCACTCAGACAATAGACTTCTCTGTTGGACACATGAACATGATGCAAGGATACTGTCAAGCCCCTCTCTGCTTTCTCGTTCCCTTTGGGTGGAAATAGCCCCCACAAACCTTCCAGAAGACTACTGTCTTAGTCCAAGAACCCTTCCACAAGGAGCTCTGGGAAGATCAGCCTCACGGCATGCAGGAGACGCCAGTTTTTTTCTGTGCACTTATTCTGTGGCCACCCACTTCTGTGTCACAGAATCACTGTGGTTTGGCTACATGCAGCCTTTCATATCACTACAATGGCCCTGCATGAATTGCAGACCATAGGCATGTGCCGGGCCTTTGCACTTATGCTTACAGGAAACTTTTAAACTGAATATTTGCATGTGGTTCAGCATCAGCTTCGACTCTTTCAACCACATCATCCAAATTGTGCTCTCAGTTACATCAGTGAACTCATTTATACTTCCGCTGATACACGAGCTTTGGCCCTTTTATGTACTCTACTCGGTGGGATGTCTTTGAACTATATGTAAGCCTGGGGTTTTCTCCCAAAGAAGGGGCTTCACATCTCATCTCTCTTATGGCAAACTAATATGAAAGAATAATGTTTTTCTACTTCACCATGCATAAACCCCCCCCCCAAAGCTGTTTTCTATTATAGCCTGTGGACTTCAGATTCCAATCATGCTCATAACATTTCATCAGTGCTCTTTTGTTTTAAAGAAATTGGCTTTTGTTTCTTCAAGTTCAGTCATGTGTTGTTTACGCTGCTTTCACTCCAGCTTTGTTTAATTAAAAACACAGTGCAGTAATTTAATGAGCAAGGCTCCTCCAGTTATCTTTGCCCCATGATAACCAGGGAATGAGAAGCAGTAAGCCTAAATAGGAGTGGTGTGGACCTATGCTATCAGGGACATCAAGTACTCCCAAACAAGGTCACCCTTGCTAGTAATATTAGGGGGTGACAAATTTGACTAACAGGGCCATGATTTACCAACCAGAAATGACGACATGTTGGTGAAGGTTGAGTATCAATCGTCATCTGAATAGCAAGAAGAATGCTAAACTGTGTGCTTGACTTCAGCTGACACACACACGTGAAGGCTCGATGTTTCTTTTTTTTTTTTGCTTTCAGCCTTTTGTTGCTTTTTTGTTTTATGTCCAGGGAAACTATTGTTCTTACACAATCATAGAAGTTACAGACAAATATACTAATAAGTTCCTTGTAGACTGTTCCCCTGTCAGCACTGAATTGTTTTCTGTGTGTTCAGTTTCTTGAGTCAGGATTTTAGTGATTCAATTATGCAACTTTCACCTCTTCTCTCATACGACTCTGTTGTATTCTAGCACAAAGTGCTCTGCTAATGGGGAGGACCACATGAATTAGGTTTTGGGAGCCCAAGTTCCGTTCCTGTTGTTGCGATAACATCCCCTCCGTTTCCTAAGTAGATTGGACCATGTTCAGGTAGGTGCCAGACATACAGCAGACACTTCCTGTCTCGGATCTTACAATCTAAACCAGACTTAATGAGCGGGCCAGAGACAAATGAACAAGCTGAAGTGGGATTAAGAGTAGTTAACCATTATATAAAAGGGTGAAGTTATACTTAAGCTGGGCTGTGGGCACTTAAAATGCAAGCATGCACATGTTAAAGCTTGGCAGCTTATGCTAAGTACCCTCCGAGCATTTCAAAGTCACACCATTTCAAGCAAGGGTTAACTCTAGGCTGTGCCCTTGCTCATGTTAGGGAAATTTCAATATGCTTTACAGAAATAAAACAAACAATTTGCAGTCCTTCAGCATCACAGGCTGTACTGTTCCCAGCCCCTGCACTCTAAGAGTAGGGATAGAGCCCAGGTGTCCTGTCTCCCAGCCATGTCCCTGCTCACCAGCCCTCTAGTATTCAGTCAAGAAATGGTATTAACCCTTAGCATATGACTACTCACGGCACGTTCTAACTTGAACACTGCTTTAATATTCCACAGATTTCTGTGGTCTAGGTTGGGGGGGCCAACCTGGGCTCCGGAGCCACATGCGGCTTTTCCATTTGGACTCTGGTCACGGTGCGCTTGTGCAAAGTTTCAAGGAGATGCATGTTAACTTCTGAAGAGCTGCATGTGGCTCCGGAGCCGTGGGCTGGCTACCCCTAGTCTAGGTGCAATGTGTAACTTCACCCCAGAGAGTATGTCAAAGCTTAGCTGGCTAGCAGTAGTGATAGCACCTCTCCACTTGCTTAGATAGTGTTAAATTGTACATGTAGTATGCATTACAAAAGAGAGGAACTTGAAAGAGGATACGGTAGTTGCTTTTCCTGGCACTGGCCTGCTTTTGTTTGTAGAGAGTCAATTTATCTCTCTTTTTCTGGGTTCAGTAATAACCCTCCTGTACGAAATACTTCAAGATCCATGTCTGAAAAATACCGTATGTCATCAAAACAAAGTTAGTAACAGATCTTGCTTTCAGGAAGCTGTTCAAGTACACGAGAGAGAGAGAGAAATGGCACAATGCGAATGACGGTTGGAGACCTGAGGGAGGAAGCTAAAAAGAAGATATACTGAATACAAGGGTGTAAGCTGATGCGAGGATGTTGAACAAGCCAGTTGCTCACTGTACATATTGACAACATAGGCAGGTCTGGGGTTTTGTAAAGAGGGGTGTGGGATCACTGACCAGCGCTGCAAGGGTGACTTCATCCACACGTACCTCAGCCTCCCTCTCCATTGGGACTGACAGACCACATCACAGGAGCAGCAGCCAGAGACTTTTTTTACATCTACATATTAATATGTAGCAATAAACTCAAGCACATATTGTGTTGGAGATTATTACTTCTGGGTACTGTGTTTATGCATGCACCCTGGACCACAGCATGTTGAGCCAGGTTGGAGCAGCCCTGGCTAGCAGGGGACCTAGGGGGTCAGCGTGCCAGCCTGGGACTGATTCGACCCAGCCCAACATGCTGCGGAGGGGCTGGCTGGGGCATGAGGGTGCTACAGTGCAGCACTAGTGGGCAAGCAGCCCTTGCACTGAAGCACCCTCATGCCCCATCCAGCCCCGTCAGCATCTACACATGCACTGCTGAGGCAGAAGTAATTAGTAAATGAAGAGTATTTACAAGCACTAACCTATGGCAGAGTTAATTAGTTTACTCTGTCCTGATAGCACTGCAAGGGTAGATGCTGAGAGATTTACTGCAGAGCTAATTAGGCAACTCTGCAGTAAATGTCTTGTGTAGACATAATCTGAATTGCATAAAAATCCTGACTCGCGTCCACCCCCCCATTATAACACCCAATCCGTCCCCCTCCGTGCTCAGTAGCACAGCCTACAAGGAGAGGCTACAGGACCTGAACCTGTTCAGCCTCCACAAGAGAAGGCTGAGGGGGGATCTAGTGGCCTGTTGCAAACTAGTCCGAGGGGACCAGCAGGCATTGGGGGAGTCCCTGTTCCCCCGAGCACTGCCAGGAGTGACTAGAAATAACAGTCACAAGCTGGCAGAGGGTAGATTCAGACTAGACATGAGGAGGCGCTACTTCACGGTCAAGGCGGCTAGGATCTGGAACCAACTTCCAAGCAAAGTGGTGCTGGCTCCTACCCTGGGGGTCTTTAAGACAAGGCTAGGCAATCACCTTGCTGGGGTCGTTTGACACCAGTACTCTTTCCTGCCATTGCAGGGGGTCGGACTTGATGATCTGCTCAGGTCCCTTCCGACCCGACCAACTATGAAACCCCTCCCCCAGCTGTCCCTGGTGACCTGGAGGGGAAGGTCCAGAGCTGCTCCAGCACTGCTCCAGTCGGGCTGTATGGAGGCCAAGTTCAGCTGGGGAGCACCAGCAGCAGTGAATATGTTCCCCTTCCCTGGGCCTGCTCCTAGGTTAAGAGGGAACAGTCAGGGGAACTGGGCTGGGAAGGAGAACCCACCACTGCTGCTGTCCCCAGCTTCCCACGCAGCCTGGCTGGAGTGGGCCAGGAGTGGCTCTGGAGTCGGGTTGGTCAAGACAGTGTCAGCAGCAGGCACAAGGGAGGAAACAGGAGGAGAGAGGACATGCCACTGAGCACAGAGGGGAAGGAGAGATTCTTTCCTGCTTCAGGGACTTAAAAAAAATCTCCCTGGCTGGGAGGGGTGGTGGGGGGTGCAGTTGGACTGTTAGATCCCTTCTGCATCCTCCTCTTTTACTAATAGCAGTTTGATAAGGAAAAACATTACAGAGTGCTTTCTTTGCAAAGAACTTTTAGCCCCAAGCAACTGTTAGAAGAACCAGCCTTCAAATAGAACAGCTGTTCCACACGGGTTAGTAACTCAAACACTTTACAGCAAAGGTGCAGGCCAGATTACTCCACTACAGATACTCATCCAATGCCTTACTTCACTTTCTTCCATCTACTCAGAAGAATAAATATGTTTTCTCTCAATTCACTGAGAGAATCGGTGACTGCAGCACAGAACCACAGGAGGTGCGCCTCCAAGATCCAGCACAAATGAGTGCAGCACCAGTGTGGACGCAGGCAAGACTTTTCAGTGTGGCTGCTCACACCCAAGCTAGGTATCCCAGGTGTTCAGACTAGTCACCCAAACTAACTCTGCCCTGAAGGCCTTCAGAGTACATGCTTAAGTATTTTGATCGAGTTTCAGGCTTTTAAATTAATCCAGAATAAGCAGGTAATCGGAGATCTGGAATGACCACACCTCTTCTGCAACACAGCCATAGCCCTAATGCCAAAAGATGTGAAATACGCACTGGGACCTGCAAGCCTATTCTGCACATCCCTCCCATGACAGGAGAAAGAGTGAGTCTATAGCAGATTACTCAAAAAGCAGGAGGGATTTTGGCATGGGCACTCGCCTGTCACAAATGGATGTTCACGTGCACAGATGTTTTGCAGCCCTTTGCAGTTATCCACCTGACCTCCTGCACCACAAAGGTGGGAAACATACTTGAAAAAGAACAAATTAACAGTGTCAGCCCAAGGCATACATTTTCTAAAAGATCTCTTGGAACCCCTCATCTGGCTAGGATGATGCCAGCATGAGCCATGAGCTGTTTCTTCTTAGAAGTTTACATAATTTCAGAGTAAAGTTTGTGACTTTAATTGCGTGGAACAGATTGAACTTAAGTGTTTATAAATAGAGCAATGGAACTTTCCATTCCCATTTAGTTGCATCTACCCAGGATTACCATTCATTAATATTATTTATTTAGAAGCTAAAGAGTCAGTAATATTGTGTAATTGGAATTGGCTGTAAAGGGATGACCTAAGAGACAGAGCAGTTGTATTAATTAAATAGTTAAGAGCCTGCCTATTGGTACGTATTACTTTCTTTGCAGTTCCTTCTCTCTCTCTTTGCTGTTCCTTAAGAAATGGTGGCTTTGCTTTGTTGTTTATTAAGAGCATGTCCTATTGCTTGCCTATTCCTAGTGATCTAGGAATCTCCAATAGGAACGAATTTGTGAGCCAAACAACAGTGACTGGGTTCAGAAAAAGTTTTTGGGTTACATTGGTTAAATTTGGAAGACATTAACATAGCAATGAGCAAAAAGAATGGATACATAGTAGTACATAAAATATGGATATGAAGTTGGCATAAAATCTTGCATAAATTATGGTGTTTAAAATTGGAAACAGAAAGACACTACCATGTAAAAAAAAAAAAAAAAAGG
>NW_017729001.1:22747304-22758307 GCF_001723915.1 Gavialis gangeticus
AAAAAAAAAAAAAAAAAAAGGAATCATACGAGAAGTTAGTGGTTTAAATGCTTTAATAGTTTATGGTTTCTAATATCTCATGTCAATCTGTGTTCTTTCAAAAAAGCATTTTAACCAGCAGGGGCAGTAATTGATATAGGTCAGTCTGCTGGATGGTTAATTGATGGCTAAAGAAAAAAAATGGGCACAGCAGGACAAGTAGAATTTCTTTCTTTACTTTCTTTACAATAACACACAATTGTAGAAGTTGGTTAGATTTTTCCCAAATTTAAGTCCTACCATGAAGACCCTCTTCTATAATTTTATTTGTAGTGATTGTAAGTTTTCTGAACTACAATAAAATGTACTGATTTATGGGATTATTACATAAATAATTTATAATACATAAGATGGCAGTGAGTGGGCAACCATCAATCCTCTGGATCATGGTGTGTATGTAAGAGGTCTTGTCAGATGCTTGATGACACTGTTTGCTGATAAGCCCGATGCGAGAGCAACACAAGATGGCAGTTAACAATAATTTAAAAGGGTAATAATGCATTGGAGTTTGGGAAGTCATAAATGGTTTTGAATTAATTTCTCAACTGGGGGATAATCTGAGCAACAAAAAAAATCATTAATAGTGCAGATATAATTGAAACGATCACTCCAAGGGCACGAATTAGCAGTTCTCAGCCTTCATGCACGTGGTCTTCAGAGATTTCCTTTTTCTTCTCCCACTGAGATTCCCATCTGTTTATTTCCCACCACTGCCAACTTCTTAGAGTTATTATAACAGACCTAGTGATTATGGATACATTTCCTCAAATTATGAGTCTTAAGTATAGCCTACTACAGCTTTACCAGAAGGATGATATCAGTTTCAGGCCAGCTGGCAGCATGCTTGGGGGAGGATTTGTTAGACTGCATTTCTGTTCAAATGCCATAAAAATGGAAGAAAAATGGAATAAGTAGGTAGGAACAGACTGAGCCAGATGACTCCTGGTGAGGAGTTCAGAAAGAAGTCAGCCAAGAAGATGCAGCTCAGGTGGAATTGTGGGATAGTGTTGGAGGACTAGTAGCACATGGACTTGATTAGCCTGTGCTCTAACAGCAAAGTATCTGCTGGCTTGGATGTTCCTTATGGACAAAAGCAGGGGTGGGGCAACACTCATGCTAATTGCAAAAGCAAACATACTTTTCAATTGAGGAGAAAATTTACTGCATAGATGTGCACCATACATGCAATCCACTGCAACTAAATACAGGCAGTCCTCGACTTACAACTATTCAAGTTACAATGTTTCACACTTACAACATTTATAAATTGACACCCTGTTTCAACTTTATGAAATCAGTTTCAACTTTACAACATTTGATCCAATGCGACGCCACACCAGCAAACAAGTTCGCTGCGTTGCCCATCTCCCTGGAGAACATCTGTCCAAACTTCCCTGAATGCTTTCTTTAAGAAAACGGACAAGACTCCAGAAGAACCTGCAGCCAAGACTCCTAAGAACACTCCAGTGAAGAACCCTTCAAAAAGTCCAGCCAAGAGCCTTTCAAAAAAATGAGCAAAGTCACCTCAAAGAAGTCCTTCTAAATCAATGATTGCTATTTACAATATAGATACATTAATGTATCTATGTTACTCATTTTTAATTGATTGATTTATAAAATTCTGGGGTATTTTTGGTGAAAACAGGGTATCGGGCCTTGGTTCAGGAACCAATCCCCGATTTATAACATTGTTTCTTATGAGAAAATTGGTTCCAAGTTACAGCATTTTGACTTGAGATGCGGTTTTCAGGAACCATTTGTGTCATAAGTTCATGGAATGCCTGTATGGGAAGTCCATCACCCTTGGACCCACTCCTTTTCACTCTCTCCTGCTTTGTGTCTTCTGCCTTTGTAGCCCTGCACCCAAAACTTTCGCACTGGCACTTGAAACAGCAGAAGGGTCTAAATCAGGGATAGGCAAAATATGGCCCACAGGCCAGATCTGGCCTGCCAAACACTTTCATCCAGCCCTCAGTGCCCCCCAACATATTGCACCCTGCCCAGCCCTTCCGCCCATGAGGGTAGGAGTGAGGCACCCACATGTACACCCCCCCCAACATACCCTATTGGGCCTTGCATCCACCCTTGTGGATGGAAGAGCTGTGCCCAACCAACAGCTTCCAGGAGGGGCTCCTGCTGCAGCCGGAACCTGCTCATTCGGGGCAACAGGTGGGAAGCTGGGGGTGGAGGTGTGGAGTGGCAACTGGGCAGAAGCAGGAGCACAGCATGGCACCTGCACCAAGAAGTGTAGTGGGAGTGTGAAGCTCAGCTGGGCTGGGTGGGGGGGGGTGTGGGGACCTCTCACACACTCCCCACATGGTGTGCAGCCCCAGCAGCAGCAGCAGCAGGCAGGGAGGTCAGGGTGCCCATGCCCAGAACAGGTGTCTGGTGAGGCATGGCTCTGGCCAGGTCTGTGTTGGGGGAGGGACTGCAGCCTGCCCTATCACCCAGGCTCCACACCACACACGTGCAGCTCCGGCACTTGCAGCGGGGAAAGCCACACACTAGAGCCTGTTGCCTCCACCGCTCCCTGCTGCGCAGGTCCCCACACTCTGCCGACAGTCAGGGGAGCCCTGTCTCCTGCTTCCTCGCAGGGTCTAGCTTCCCCTGTGGGGATGCAGGAGCTGGAGGCGCATGGCGTGGCATGGAGTTTCTGTGATAGAAATGGCCAGTGCTGCAGTGGGGCCAAGGAGTGCAACCTCCCGCAGCCTACCCAGCTGCTTCTATCGCAGGGGCTGCAAGCTGCATGCCGACAGCTCTGTACTCGCAGTGGGGAATCCCCACGCTGGACTCCGCGGAGAAGCAGCAGGCAGGGCTCCCCTCCACTCTTGGAGGAGTGCGGGGACTTGCACAGCAGGGAGCAGGGGAGGCAGCAGGCTCCAGTGTGGGGTTTCCCATCACTGTGAGTGCTGGAGCTGCAGGCAAGCAGCACAGAGCCCCAGTGGTAGGGCAGGCTCTGCTCTCTCCCCCCATGCAGTGCTGGCCACAGCTGCACCTGCACCAGGCATGAGTGCCCTGACCTCCCCGCTTGCTGCTTCTGCCAGGCAGCAGGGGATACATGCCATAGGGGGAATGTGTGCGGGGTCCCTACATCCCCCCACCATCCCTCACACCCCACACACCCACAACCCTCATCAACGTGTACATGCACCCCAACATACCCTATGCCCCCCTCCACCCTCTCACAACCCCCCCATACCCCACCATATGCACACACACACAATATAAAAGAGTAACACTTTACTTTTGAGTTATTATGCAATCCCTTCTATATACAGTACACAATAACAAGGAATGACAAATATTTTTTGTAATAAAATTAAAGTATATTATAGTCGGTGTTTGACTTCTAGTGTATAATTTGAGCTTTTTTCTGGTTTTAAGATGGCAACCCTCCTCCCAAAAGGAGTATTGGGGGGGTGGGCAGCAAGGGGAGGGACTTCCAGCGGCAAAGGTCAGGGGTTAGGGGGCAGGATTTCTGGTCCCACTGTGGTAACCAGGGGGTGGGGCAACTGTCAGGGGGCGGGGCTACCTATGCAACCCCTGACAGCTTGCCAGAAGTTGTTAAGTGGCAGTCTGCCCACAATAATTGCCCGCCCCAATCTAAGTGATATGACTTTCTAGCAGCTTCACACTGCCTGCATGTCCTTCTACTTATACCAGTGCAAATGAAGAGCGGTTCCATTTAAGTCAGTGAAGTTAAACAAGTGCATTGGGAATCTGGCTCATGGTGTCATTGCAGCAAACATTCAAGCTTACTCAAGCCATGATTATTTTGCAGATTATGAAGTAGCATACAAAACTAGCACACAACTCTCTCCGCTGGCCTTCCCAGTATCTCTCTGAACCTTACGCCAGGCTTGCAAAGAGTTGAATTCTTTCACCAAAGGGTGTTCCTTACTTCCCTTTCTCATCAGCTGGCTAGCTTTCTTTCTCCAACGGGCTTTAAACACACCCAGGAGAGAGGCTGTTTGCAGATCTTATTGAACCATTAAGGGAAATAAGGAGAACAAACTCCTCTCTAGAGATTCAAATTGTGGAGCCAGTATATAGCCAGAGGACATTTGCTGTATGACAAGAAAGTCTGCATAGGAAGTAGAAATCTTTTTTTCTAGCTGTCTATAGATCTTTAAATGGTTGCTACTCAACTGTTGCTATAGTAACGTTAGCCACTCTCCAGATGTCCCTCCTGCATTTTCTGTAACTAGGCAGATCTACTAACCCTGGCTCACCCTCACCCAAGAAGTGAATAATTATACCCATATGCACATCAAACACCTGCACAGCCGCAGTCCCCGTGATTCACAAGAGTCTTTCCTCTCTGACATCCTGCCTGCTTTCCATGTGCAGTAACACTGAAAGTCCACTCTGATGCTTAATGTGCTGAAATACTTTGCTGGATTGGAGCCAGCTTTCATCCTTCAGTCCCTGCAAAAGGGATCTGGGAGGACTTCCCTAGGTCTCTTAAATTAAAGCCAGTTTTTCCTTTTTCCCACCAGTATGTGTACACCATATTACCCATTATATATCTAATGTGATCTTCCACTTGGAAGTTGGCTGAAATTAAAAGGCTGCATGAAAATGGAAAGGAGGCAGGTTTATCAGCATTAATCATAGTTTGTAATGCAAAACTAGATTGTAACATATGATTAGGACAAAGGCATGTCTCTCAGTTTCAATGAGTGTTTCTGCCAGAGTTTCACAATCCCAATGGAAGTGGGCACTAATAATGGGTGGACAGTTATAATAATAACATAACATCCTATAATGAAAAAGCATAATAACCTCTCAGGGAGATGGGACACTTTGTTTTCTTCCTTCAGAGAACAGGGATGCTTGGATTGTTAAAGAAAAAAGATGGTAATAAGCAGGATGTTAGATAAGCAGGTTTTATTACTACACTGAATTGTTAAGCCAGTAGCTATATTTGCCATGCTCTGAAAAGCTTTGCCAATGTGATCTAATGGAGGAATAGCAACCCAATTATGGTTTTCTGGGACATTGAGTGAATTTCTTTGATTCAAAAAGAGTGCAAAATTGACAGCAACACCATTAAATCCACCCCCACCTCCTTATATGACTTTCAGTGTGGCTGTGGCTCCAGTTGAGTGGGTTTTGTCCAGTCTCTCTTGCTGTATGCTAGTTGTATGCTGTATGTTAGTTTGGGCATATCTACACATCACCCTACAGTGACATAGCAATGCATTACATCACCATACAGCACACTATGGTGATGTAGCAATCACATGTGTCTACACATGATTGCCAGCTATGTTGCTATAACAGCACACTCCCGAGTATAGCATACCGGCACACTCCCACTATGGCAATATAGCGATGAAAACTAGCCATACGCTGTGCTTAGTACTTTCAAAAGGAAGTACTAAAGCATGGCACTATAGCAACATTTCCATATGTTGACATGTAGATGCACCCTTTGGGTTTCAGCTGGTTTCATTTACGTTCTTGCTCTTCACCACTCTGCGACTCATCTACATGTGAAATTAATGCAACTGAATAAACTCTGGTGCAGTTTGCACCAGAGTTTATTGTCCCCAGGCACAGTCTTTACACATGTACCCTGGATTGCAGTACAGGACTGTAGGGCAGAGCAGCCCCAGTTGATAGGGGATCCTGGGGGTCAGCCTGCCAGCCCAGGGATGCTCCAACCCAGCTCAATGTGCAGTGGAGGGGCTAACTGGGGCATGAGGGTGCTCCAGTGTGGGACTAGCTGGCAGGCAGCCCCTGCACTGAAGCACCCTCATGCCCCAGTTAGCCCCATCAGTGTCTACACATGTATTGCAGTGGAGTAAATAACTCTCCTATAGGATAGTACTTGTGTCATAGATTCATAGATGCTAGGGTCGGAGGGGACCTCAACAGATCATTGAGTCCGACCCCCTGCCTAGGCAGGAAAGAGTGCCGGGGTCAGATGACCCCAGGCAGATGCCTATCCAGCCTTCTCTTAAAGACCCCCAAGGTAGGGGAGAGCACCATCTCCCTTCGAAGCCCATCCCAAATTTTGGCCACCCTTACTGGGTGTCTGGTAGTACTAGCTTATGGCAGAGTAAATTAGTTTACTCCATCCTAATAGCACTGCATGTACAGAAGGTGACATTTTATTGTGGGGCTAATTAGTCAACTCAACAGTAAATGTTTCATGTAGATGCATCTAGTTTATATTAGGGATGCCCATCTGTAGGATTCCCTATCTGAGTATATTCCCAAGATCCCTTTATAGTTTATAGAGAACCTTTTATTATCCACTCCCCAAATGTATCAAATAAGACCAAGAATAACTCCAGTATCCTGCTTCCAAGTGTGGCCAGGATCAGAAGCCTCAGAGGCATGTCCAGGATACTCCTCAGTAGCTATGAGGGATGATATTAAAAGTGAACTAGCGAAGTTCGCTGACAACACCGAACTATGGGAAAGTGTGGTCACGCTTGAAGACAGACTGGCAATACAGGCCGACCTAGACAGGCTCGCCATGTTGGCAGACCTCCACCTGAAGTCATCTAATACAGAGCAATGTGAAGTGCTCCATCTGGGGAGAAATAATCTGCACCACACTTACAGGCTCGGCAGTGCTACACTTGCCAGCACCACATCTGAACAAGACCTGGGTATCGTGATAGACAACAAAATGAACATGAGCCACCAATGCAATGCTGTAGCTGTCGGAGCTAATCAAACGCTGGCACGCATCTACTGAGGCATCTTGAGCAAGGCAAAGGATGTCAACCTCCCTCTCTACTCGGCCTTGGTGAGACCGCAGCTGCTGTGTCCAGTTCTGGGTGCTGCACTTCAGGAAGGATAAGGAGAAGCTCGAGAGAGACAAAAGGAGGGCCACATACATGATTAGAAGCCTAGAGACCAGGTCATATGAGGAGAGGCTGAAAGACTTGGGACAGTTCAGCCTGGAGAAGACGAGACTTAGAGGGGACTTGGTGGCAGCCTATAAGTACATCAGGGCCTGGGGGAGCATCTCTTCACCAAGACCTGCAGGGGAGGGCAAGAAATAATGGGCACAAGCTGATTGAGGATCACTTCAGGCTAGATATAAGGAAATCTTCTTTACAAGTCAAATACCAAGAGTTTGGAACAGGCTCCCCTCCCCGCCCGGAGCAATCTTCAAAAAGCATCTTGATGCCCATCTTGTTGCGGTAATCTGATCCCAGCAGTCTTGCCTGCCCAAGTGCAGGGGGCTCAACCTGATGATCTATAAGGTCCCTTCCAGCCCCTAACAACTATGAATGAGTTCACTATGAGTTCACTAATGGTAGTCACTGCATAAAAAATTACCCTCCAAGCAACGATTTCATCTAGTGATTGCAGGCAGGGATCATAATTCCTTCTTAAAATAAGGTTGTTAGTTTTCTGCTTCTGCCCCACAAGACACAGTTAGTTACCCACATACATCTTTCTACATACTGTGTACAGAATCCTGCATCCCTGTGCAAGTTGTTATCTGTGTGGATTGAATCTGAAACCTCACGATTTAAACGCACATGCTTCAGCTGCCTGAGCCTGAGACTGATGCAGCCTCATCAACTTTTGTATGTGGCCTAGTCCTCACATTAGAAGAAGGTAAGCAGTGGGGCCCACAAGAGTCTATGTTGGACCCCATGCTATTTAACATATACATAAATTATTCTGAAAGAAGTGTTAATAGTTAAGTGGTAAAGTTTGCAAGTGACACCTTTATGGCGCTCAACCTTTATGCCCTACAAGCTAGATGAGCAACAGTGCTTGGTCTGTTGGTGGGACAGATGCAGATGGGGCAGTGGTGAGGTCTGAGACAGCCACATGGAGGGAGGCAGGAAGTAACCCAGCCCCAATGCAACTACATGGGGGAAGGGGTGGCCCAATCCCAACCTGGTCCCATGGTGGGAGGGGGTATGGCCCAGGCTCAATTCAGCCATGCAGGGCTTGGCTATTTGGCAGTGAGGGAGGGGTGACAGTATACTGCTCCCACACCATCATGTCATGGCATGTGGGGAGCCACAAGCCATGGCTCCATGGTTCAGGGGTTGAGCACCCCTGCTTTAGAGGAGTAACCCCCCCCCCCAAAAGCTGACTCTAAACAACTGGATAGATATCGTAATAAAAGTGAATGGGAAATAAAATGGCTGAAGTTCATTGCTAAGTGCAAAATGATCCATGGAGGAAAAGTACCCCAAAATGTACATGTATGAAGATGAGCTTTACATTAATTGGTACTATTCAAGAAAGATCTTGAAAATATTGTAGATAGTTCTCCAAGAACAGTAGCCCAATGCTCAGCAGAAGTCAAAAAGCCAATAAAATGTTAGCAATGATCAAGAAGTTAGTCGAAAGCAATATAGGGTCATGCCACTTTGTAAATCAGTCGTATATCCACACCTTGAGCATTGCATGTGTGCAGCTCTGGTCCCTACACCTCCAAAAGGATACAGGAGAGGCAGCAAATGTACAGAGAAGGACAGTGAGGATCATTAAGGATATTGAGAGGCTTTTCTGCAAGGAGAAACTAAATAAGCTAGGACTCTGGAGCTTAGAAAAGGCAACTAAGAGCTGTTTATGACAGAGGTCTATAAAATAGTGTGATTGACTTGTGTGGTTCTGCATCTTTAGACATGGTAGAGACTTACAATTTACCCAGGTTAAAAAGAGAATTAGACAAATTCATGCAGGATAGGTCTATCTGTGGGTATTAAATGTGATAGGAGGGCTGCAGGTTAGGACTTTCAAAGCCTCTAAATGCTTGAAGCTGTAAGAGAAGAGGGAACGGGACAGTTCAGTATGGATAGGTACCGCAAGTACTAGCACTCTTAGTGTGCACTCCATGCCACTGTGAGCTGCAGCATACTACGCTAGATGGGCCTGCGATCTGACCCACTATGACATTTCTTATGCTCTTATAGCCCAGCCAGCACTAGAGGGGGAAAGAGCATTGTGCTGATTGGGTGTTGGTTATTAGGATTTTTTTTTGATTGGATGAAGTAAAATTATACCACATTAATAGATTTGGGGTGGGGGACACAACACTAGAGTATCATTGACCTGAAATTCTCTTAAGTCATAATGGGCTTAGAATTGGAGCTGCAGTAGCATTGATGTTTTAGTTGCACACACACAAGACCAGTTTCCTGGCATTATTGCAACATGCTTATCTGCTGGGTTTGTTATTTGTGTCACACAGGCAGAGGCAATAGCATTTTATAAGGCTATCATTTGAGCTTGACTGCTGGAATGAGTACAGAGGTTGGATATAATATCAGGCATCTGTACTGAATTCAAAGCTTGGACTGCAGAAGAATCAAGTTTTCTAGGACCTGGAGCATTCAGAATTTGGGGAGGGTGATAGTAATTTAAAAACATGAAATTACAGGGAAAACTGGTAAATTTGTCACTCCAGGGGACTGGTAACAATGACTAATTATCTGTGAGAGCTCCTGCCAAGACTTAAGATAATGCTTAAATTTAAGCATGAGTGTCACTCCGCTCGCATCTGAGGGACTGTTCATCAGATTAAAGATGAACACTTCTGGACCCCTTGCCAGGGTCAGTGTTTGTACACCAATAGAAGAAAACCTCTGAATCCTCTTTAAACTAACAGAAAGTGGAAGTTGGCCTTTAAAGGCCAAGGAGAATACAGACGTTGGAGGAAAGGATGGTTTAATGACGTCACTTAAGACTTAGAGTAACCTCTTGGAAGGAGACCTTGGATGGTTTCACTGAATAACTTTAACAATAACATGAATCTTAAATAAAAGAAGATAATGAATAGGTTTGACCCTTAATTATATGGGACAGTGTGCTCAAATGATCAGGATTCCATTTATTTTCTCCTAGACTTCACATAATGTGTTTTCATGGGATACTAACTCCAAATGTTATGGGCCACATAATTACTGGTACTTTCCTCCCTTCCCACCTACCAGACAGATTTTTTTTCTTTAAAGTAAATTAGTGTGATTTATTTGCTTATATATGAATGTTTTCAAAAGGGACACGTTTACTGTTGGATTTTGAGTTCAGAATTCACTATGGTTATGATACTTGGATCAAAATGTAAAGCAAATCTGGTGTTTCAAATGCATGCTAAAATATAAAATTATTCCCCATAAAATAATATTTGTAGGTATTTGTTCTGATTTCTGTCCCCCCATTGATGTAAAAAAAAGGGCAGTTTTGTTTTTGAGAGCTTTTCTCAATATTTCTCTTGAAGCTTTCAGTTGACCTAAAGGGAGAATATAAACACCATATTATATTGGAGCTGGATTGTGCCACCCTTGTGTACTTGCTTTCATTTTCCTGTCTTTGGCACACAAATCTTATTTCTGTGATTCCACTTTTCCCTCTTAATTGTTGAAGAATATTTTGTTGCTGTAGAACCTAATATGAAGATGTTCTTGGTCCTTCAAAATGCTTTTAAGTAGTGTGAATTTATATTTGGATCACATGTATTTAAATTGTGGTAACACCTAGAGGTCCTCCTGAAGATCAGAACCCCGCAGTACTGGGACTGTGAAGTAAGAGCAATTTCTTGCTCCGAGTGTTTACAATCTCATAGACAGGCAAATGCTGCATGAAAGGAAGAGTGAGTATCCCGATTTAGAACGCCTGCGTCACGGCACAGAAAAGTTATATTCCTCGCATATGGTCAATGGGTGGTGGAGCTGGTAATCAAACTCAAACTACCTATACACCTGTCTAGTCCCTTAATGATAGGAACACCCTTCTTGGGTCTTTCTAACCCAATATTGAAATGGCACCCATTGCATTTGGTCCGAGATGGATCGTTCTAAGAATCCACCCCTCTTCACCCAAATCTCTAGCAAGTGTGTAGATATACATAAGCACGAGGAGAAGGCAGATGAAGGAGGCTCCTGGGTTTTTGATTGCTCCCTCAGGCATCAGTTCAGCAGTTTTCCTAACTGAGATGGGGGGGAAAAAGGGATCTTTGGCTTGGGACGGGG
>NW_017729001.1:22763307-22767390 GCF_001723915.1 Gavialis gangeticus
TTTTTGATTGCTCCCTCAGGCATCAGTTCAGCAGTTTTCCTAACTGAGATGGGGGGGAAAAAGGGATCTTTGGCTTGGGATGGGGTAGAGGAAGTATTTGTTTTCACTGAAGCTTCTTTTTCCCAAGACCAATAAATAAAGCCCCAACTTTTCTTTACATTGAACATTTGAGGAAATGAGTTCACATAGCAATTCACAGAACATCTGTAGCGTGTTGTCAAATAGCCTAAGGCGGTTATAGTGCCAGGCAGAATTGAATTAATCAGTATTACCAGCTTGAATAGTTATAGTAATTAGCCAAATCCCTCTGGTGAAGTGAAGACTGTCTTTAAAACACTAAACCTATATCTCATTTACATAAAGGAAAACAAGTAGCTATTCATGTCATTCCAATAGGTGAATTTAATTTTTTTTTCTGGCAAATATGATAAATGACACTATTGTCCTAGACAGACTTGTGTTTTCTTTCATCTTTACATCTCTCTCTTTTTTTTTTTTTAAACTAAGGGATGATGTTTGTCATCAGTGGTCTGACTGACCTACAACATTAAAGCTATAACAATGAGGCATAGACTTTCTGAATAAAGTGGAAGAGGTTTTTCCCCCCCCCACAAGCTCTCCAGAGGGTCATAAAATAATACATTTGTTTCCAGCACTATGACATTTTAGATACCCGTGCCCTAGCAAGCTTTTAAAAACTCTTGTTTGGGAAAATTGAACCTAATGGGAATTTCAGATCAAGAGGCACTTTTTAAAAGTTATATGAGTACATTTTAATTCATCTTTCAGAAAGTTATAGCCTACATCATTTCCTGGATCACAAAATTAATTCTCTAGATCAGGCATGTCAGAGGTTCGGCCCATGGAGCTCTCTTATTTGGCTGCTGGTGCTGCCCCTGGGTCTCATAGTTGATCCATGTGGTGCATGCCAGACTGACCCCATGTGCAGGGCTCAGGATATATACTGTGGTACCCTCTTTGGCTGGTTCAAGACATGAGCTGCATGGGGCACCTGCTGCAGCCACTCCGGGATGCAAGTCCTGGATTGAGCACCTTGTGTAGTGCAGTCCCAGACCAGCTAGAGCAGGCACAGGATCCAACAGGGACTTGGGGTGGGGGGAGTGTCTGTGGCTCCCCCAGATCCAGAGCCCAGTCTGGCTGATCTAGGACCTGGGCTGCACATAGCACTTGTTCCAGCTGGTCTAGGTCCCATGCTACAGGAAGCTACAGCCCTGGACCGGCTGGAGTGGATGGCCCATGCGTTGGATCCAGTGTGGGGACATCTGGCCTATGGACCCGGCTTGTGCCGCTCATCTGGTCCAGAGGGCTGGTTGAATTTTGACAGTTCTGCTCCAGATCATTAGAATAAGAGGTATACTGTAAGGGGTGTACTTGGTAGCTGTGTTGGTCTGAGACAAAAAGACATACAAAAAACTAGAACTCAAAATGATACCTTTTATTAGACCAACTGGAAAATGGCAAGAAAACTGTCCTTTTCTGCAAGCTTTCGGGATCAAAGTCCCTTTGTCAGGCTCTGGGAAAAGTGTAGATGGTACAGGATGGTAAAAAATCCCCATAGGTAGGAAATAAACTTCATTTTTGCACAGAGGGAGCTGAAGATCAACACATCAAAAAGCTACTCAACACAGCTCTCACACTGTCATGGATCCAGAGGGACAGACTTCCATCTTCAGCTCCTTCTGTGCAAAAATGAAGTTTTTTTCCTACCTATGGAGATTTTTTACCATCTTGTACCATCTACACTTTTCCCAGAGCCTGACGAAGGGACTTTGATCTTGAAAGCTTGCAGAAAAGGACAGTTTTCTTGCCATTTTCCAGTTGGTCTAATAAAAGGTATCATTTTAGAACCAGGAGTTCTGGTTTTTTGTAGGTACACTGTAATGCATTATACTGGAAAAAAAATGATATCTGTAGATATGCATTGGAGACTTTTTTCAGAATAATTTTAAGATTTATTCTCAACATCAGTAGAAGTGATGACCCATCACAGCGATATGCATAGAGTGAAATGGTGGTCTTGATTAAATCAATGGACATTTGCCATTGACTTCATTGGGCCAAGAGTTTAACTCTTGGTTTCTGGAGAAGAAGTAGAATCTTATGGGTACTTCTCAGTTCAGCGTAGTATATCAGAGATCTGCACCTCTGTTGTAGATCACCTTTCTGACTCAGGTCAGAGCTTTTCTTTTTCTGTCCCTGTAGAAGGTGCAGAATGCTAAAGGAAAGGTACAGGGGAATATTTGTTGGGTTAAAATAGAGCTGTTTTTGTCATTAATAAAGAATGTATTGTAGAGGAATTTGATAGACAATATAACTACTTAATCCCATCTCTCCATGGTAGGATTGCTTTGGCATAGACTCTTTTCCTTTTAGCTTATTTACAGTAGCATCTACAATGTGGATGAATGGAATTGGTTACATTCTGAATGATTGTCCCCTGTCATATAGTATATGCAAGGAAAATGGACGGTAACACAGAAATTCAGAAACTAGCGGTAATACCAGTTTAGTGAAAATAATTTCAGATCAATGTACCATCAATATGGCATGGAGACCTTTAAAGAGTTTTCCTGTTTGAAGGTAATTTCCAAGTTTTCAATGATTACTAAGCCATTAAATTAAACTCATGATCCATCAAAGCTCTTAACCATGTAACTGGTACAATCGACTATAATTGAGACTATTTGTGTGCACAAGTTTAAATTATTTTACAGGGTCTAAAGTACAGAAGGGGCAGGCAGTCAAAGAGCAGCTGTCTTATTTGAGTTCAGTAAATAATTCCTGTGAACATAAGAAAGAACACTTTTCCCTTAAGTTATGGGAGCAGGAGAGGAATGTGGGAGGCAAACTAGTGACAGGGAATGCAGAATAGGTTGAAGTACTCAATGCCTTTTTCACCTCAGTCTTCACAGGCAAACTCAGCTCCCAGACTACTGCACTGGGCAGCACAGGTTGGGGAGGAGAGGAGCAGCCAATAGTGGGGAAAGAACAGGATAGGGACTATTTAGAAAAGCTGGACATATACAAGTCCATGGGGCTGGGTGAGATGCACCCAAGGGTGCCGAGGCAGCTGGCCGATGTGATTGCAGAGCCACTGGCCATCATCTTTGAAAACTCATGGTGATCAGGAGAGGTCCCAGATGATTGGAAAAGGGCAAACATAGTGCCCAAATTTAAGAGGGGGAAAAAGGAGGATACAATGAACTATAGACCCAGCCAGCCTCACCTCAGTCCCTGAAAAAATCATGGAGCAGATCCTCAAGGAATCCATTTCTAAGCATTTGGAGGAGAAGGTGATTAGGTACAGGCAGCATGGATTCACCAAGGCCAAGTCATGCCTGACCAACCTGATAGCCTTCTATGATGAGATGACTGGCTCTGCGGATGTGGGGAGACCTGTGGATGTGGTATACCTTGATTTTAGCAAGGCTTTTGACACAGTCTCCCACAGCATTCTTGCAGGTGAAGCTAAGGATGTATGAGCTGGATGAATGGACTGTAAGGTAGATAGAAAACTGGCTGGAGCATCAGGCTCAGAGGATGATAGCCAATGGCTTTATATCTAGTTGGCTGCCAGTATCAAGTGGAGTGCCCCAGAGGTCGGTTCTGAGGCCAGTTTTGTTCAATATCTTCATCACTGACCTGGAAGGTGGCATAGAGCGCACCCTCAGCAAGTTTGCAGATGACACCAGGCTGGGAGGATTAGTATATACACTGGAAAGCAGGGTCAGGATTCAGAGACCCCTAGATGAATTGGAGCATTGGACCAAAAGATCAATAAGAACAAGTGCAAGGTCCTGCACTTAGGATGGAACAATCCCATGCACTGGTACAGGCTGGGGCTGACTGACTGGGCAGCTGGTCTGCAGAAAAGGACCTGGGGGTTACAGTGGCCTTTTAGCTGAATATGAGCCAGCAGCGTGCCCTTGTTGCCAAGAAGGCTAATGGCATACGGGGCTGCATTAGTAAGTGTGTTGCCAGTAGGTCAAGGGAAGTGATTATTTCCTTCTATTCAGCACTGGTGAGGCCACATCTGGAATACTGCATTCAGTTTTGACCCCC
>NW_017729001.1:22772390-22776011 GCF_001723915.1 Gavialis gangeticus
GAAAGGATGTGGACAAATTAGAGAGAGTCCAGGGGAGGTCAGCAGAAATGTTGAGGGGTCTGGGGGACATGACTTACGAGGAGAGGCTCAGAGAACTGCACTTATTTAGTCTAGAGAGGAGGTGGCTGAGAGGGGATTTAATAGCATCCTTCAACTCCCTGAAGCGGGGTTCAAAAGAGGATGGAGCTGGACTATTCTCAGTGGTGGCAGATGACAGAACAAGGAGCCAATGGCCTCAAGTTGCAGCAAGAGAAGTTTAAGTTAGATATTAGGAAAAACATTTGCACTAGGAGGGTAGTAAAACACTGGAAAAGGTTACCCAAAGAGCTTGTGGACTCTCCATCCTTGGCATTTTTTATTGGCCCAGCTAGACAAAGCCTTGGCTGGGATGATCTAGTTGGTGCTGGTCCTACTTTGAGCAGGAGGTTGGACTAGATGTGACCACCTGAGGTACCTTCCAACTCTAAGCTTCTATGAGCAAAATCTTTGATTCCAAGGGCAATCAAAGGGATATTAAATTGGATGGTTTCTGGTGCATATTATTTTAGGTTTTGCTAAAGAAAGGGAGCCATAATGTTTATAAATGCTGCTCATTGTTAGGCTTGTATTTTATGGAATAACTTCCAACCACATAAAGAATATAAGAAAGTGAGAGAGGGAGAAGTGAAGATATAAGAGTATATAAAAGGGAGAGTCAGAACAAGGGATGTGCTAAGATGAATGATTTTGTTGTTTAATGCACAACTGGATTTTTGTCATTCTCAAAAAGAAATTGAAACCTTACGTTAAGGAAATGGAGCTGAAAAACAGATATGTTCAGAACATATGTACTGTTCATTACTCCAGCTGTGCAAGTTGATATAGAAGTTAGCAATTAAGGGAAAAGGGATTTTACTGGAACCAAGTAATTGGTATAAAAACAAAGTTGTTTGTTCACCAGCATTGTATTTGAGCTCTGATTCAGGAAGCAACTTCAGGGTACAAATACATTTAAGCAGGCGTGTGGCTTCATGGGCTTTGCATACCAAATTCCTTCCTGAATTTAAGCATTTAAACTGGAATGCTTATTATTGTTACGTGCTACTTGGTACAGGCTTGTCTTTGCAGCTTTGCTACCAAAGATGATGTATTTGAGAGGGTTTCTAAATGAAAATAATTAGCAACACTAATCTCTCTGTATCAGACAAAATAATCTATTGCACATGCATTTAATAGACAGTTCCATGCCTCAGTTCTGACTCTGGTAGAATTTGTTTCTTTCACTCTAACTGAATGTAAGTGAGAAGGTGTGTTGGCTATTGCTGCTATGATAGTACTTAAAATCTCACTTTATTTTCCACAGCACAATTACATAAGGTATTGCACTGTGTCAGTATATCTTGCCAGTATTGGATAACAACATGAAAATACAAAATGACAAGAAGTCCTTCCTTGTTACCTTCCTCCTTCCATCCCTGTCAAGCAGAAGAATTGACATTTTTTTTCATTCTTGATACTAAGAGTAAATATAGAAGTATCGAGTCCCCATCTGCTGAATCTCGGACACCTCACTTCCAAGACAAAATTACTGTTGTGATTACATTTCTTGAGTATTTAAAGGAATCGTGGTATTATAGTCAGATAAACCCTGTGTATATAGGGTTCTTCCTTGCTATTATGCACATAAGGCAACAATAGTCAACCCTAGAGCTTTACTTTTAGGTAAAAATCCAGTAATAGTACTTCTTCATATGGCATTGTTATACATGCCCATTTTACAGATAGAGAAACTGAGGCGGGGTAGCAAAACTTTTTTTTTCCCCATTCCTTCCCCCACCTCCCATCACTGCATTGCTTAGCTGCCATTAACTGTACCTAGGATTTCAACAGTCATTTTACAGCATTACAAGAAGCTGTACTTTCAAGCGTTCAGTAACTAATTCAGACCTGCATTTTGATATAATCTTCCAGAAGCATCATATGGCGTTAGCTACATCTGCTATAGGAGAAACTCCTGTGATCTTTATGTTGTGTATCTTTATAGAATCCACTGTAATAGACCATTAATTAGTGCCTAGTTAGTGTCAAAACAGTTAATTTTTTTTCTTCATTTTTTTCGAGACTCATTCTTAATAGCTTGCTATCATCTGGCAATTTAATCTTTGCCTTAATGAACAGTACGAACACATTAAAATGATGTGGAAATTACTACATTAACTTTACAGAAAAAAATATCATTAGTATACCAAGCACATTAACTTCTTCAAGGATACTTCAAGTGCATGAGTTTTAAGCTTGATTACAAGTATTTCTGCTAGAATCTTTATAGCAGCTTGTTTGCTACTCTTTGGCCCAATTTGCTATAAATTACTACTGTGTAGTATAATTCAATACTGGCATCACTGGAAACGATGCGAGTAAGCATAGTTTTTGATGTTAGTGTTGAATCATTGGCAAAAATAAAAATTACCAAATTGTCTAATGGCTTTGGCTCGAGTTCTGCTCTGTGATAAATCACAGCAGACTTGGCTGTTTAACCAGTAAAAATGTAGATTTTATTTTTTAATCTGTTTCATTTGGAACATACTGTTTAGGTTATGGAATATCAGTTTCTCCATCTTACTCCCCATGCCAGCATTATAGTAGTATGAGCGTGTATGTATAAATATATATATGATTTCATTCTTTATGAATGTTATTATCCTTACATCCACCAATATTTGACTTGTATTTTCTAAGGGTGTGTTTGTATTGCTAGGCTTTTAGCTTGTATTATTCTGCTTTGCTGAAAAATTCCAATAAAAGCAACACTAGGCACTCCGATAGCATGATGATAAATCATTACAGTATGGCTGTAAGTTAATAAAAAAAAGAGTCCGATTCACCTATAAGCTCAGCCTACTTTGAATCAATCCAGCTAGGCCAAGTAGCCATAAATTTGGCTTAACTCAGGGTATTAGAAAACCTC
Organism: Gavialis gangeticus; assembly: GCF_001723915.1. Taxonomy (NCBI): domain Eukaryota; kingdom Metazoa; phylum Chordata; order Crocodylia; family Gavialidae; genus Gavialis; species Gavialis gangeticus. The sequence goes on from NW_017729001.1 coordinate 22,775,338, forward strand.
ATAAGCATGTGGTAAAAATTGCCCAAATAGTGCAATATAGGGCTCTAGGGATGAAGGGCACCTATACATGAGCAGTGAAGCTGCTCCAACATGCTGTAATTACAGAGCATTGGAGCAGGCTTGATTAACTGAGTCTGCTGGAGTGTGGTAATTACTGGTGTACAGCAGACTCCAATGTCTTGTGTATCAGCGTCCCCGTGCTTAAAAATGGCGGCCGAAGCACTTTAACTAAAGCTTGTCAAACAAGCTTTGGTTAAAGCGCCCCCGCTGCCATTTTTAAGCACCGGGACGCTGATACACAGGATGCTCTGGGTGCTTTAATTAGAGCAGCTCTTGGAGCCACTGTAATTCAGGCGTTCCCCTCCCTACTCCCAGAGCGCATGTATAAAAGCCCAAAATGTTTTCTCTGTTTCTGCTGTGCTGCATGTCATTATAAATCATTGGCATTAGAAAAGGGTTAATTACTAAGGGTCTGGTTTACAAAGGCATGAAGGTTCCTAAAGGTAAAATAAATTTCTGCTAGGATTTACGAAAGTACTGAAGTGCGTTAGGTGCCGAACCATTGATCTGACCTGTATAACAGCTGTTGATAAATCCCACTAGGCACCTATTTGTATCTTTAGGCACTTCTGGAAATCTGTCGCTAAGGCCCTAGATTTCAACTGATCTGCTTA
>NW_017729001.1:22781011-22792910 GCF_001723915.1 Gavialis gangeticus
ATGAAGGTTCCTAAAGGTAAAATAAATTTCTGCTAGGATTTACGAAAGTACTGAAGTGCGTTAGGTGCCGAACCATTGATCTGACCTGTATAACAGCTGTTGATAAATCCCACTAGGCACCTATTTGTATCTTTAGGCACTTCTGGAAATCTGTCGCTAAGGCCCTAGATTCTAACTGATCTGCTTAGGTGAGCTTCATTGATTTCAATATGGCTTTGCATAGTGTGTGTGGGCAAGTCCTTCTACTTAACTTGCAGGACTACGTCCTAATAGCATCCACTGCTAATCTCATAATCATCCAATAAAGTAGAACGGATCTTGCTACTCAGGGCTGAACAAACTGGTTAAAATAAAGTCACTGCATAATCCCTGAACCAAACCCTTGTAAAAGATGAAGACATTTAGATATGTTTCTATCCCAGTGCCCTTTTTTTATTTGGTGGGGGAGGGGGGGGGAGAAGGGGGGTAAATTGGTAATTCCTGAGAGTGGAAAGGAAATGTCTGTTTGTGATATCTCTCCTCTAACTTGCAGTTTGTGATTTTGAGATACCTGTTGAAGGTTGTTCTTTTTCTGATATTTTCCAGCTCCCCATTTTAAAAATCCACTTCTTCATTGTGTACAACCAGTAGTATGTTTTGAGCATCATCGGCAGCCATTACATCTATCCTTCTACCAATTTTATGCTGAACTCTGGTCGTTTTATTATGAACCTCATAGGGTTTAAAGCAAGAAAAGACTCTTAGATCATCTGCTCTAAATGCCTATATAACACAGTGTGTGGAATTGTCATCCGGTTACTCTTGTATTGAGCCCAATAACTTAGGTATATTTAAAACATATCTTCCAAAAGGATACTCTGTCTGTAATTTGAAGACTTCAAATAATGGAGACCCACCGTTTTTCTTTGTCACTTATCCCTCCTGAATTTTTTGTCCTGTTTGACACCAAACTTCTTGTCTTTGCTCTTGACTGTACAGTACCTGTGGTACTGTGCCCTGTTTGACATTCCCAGAGCCTTAAAATATATCCTCCAGGTATAGGGACTCAGTCACACTGGGTGCATCTACACATGCATTTCATCTGGGATCAGTTTACTTGCGAATAAACGACTCATGAGTGAACACTCCCATGTAGGCATCTATGAATGCAGAGAAGCAGGAAGAGTTTTGCTGCTAATGGCAGAAAACTGCTCCTGCTTCCTGGGACTCTACAGTGGGCCCCTGCTGGGTGCTTGTCCGGGGGCTGGCAGAGAGCACCAGGCCAGGAGCACCTTGCCCCTGGGGAGCTGCCTGCTGCCAGGGCAGGGACAATGTCCCCTTGCCCCAGCAGTAGGGTGCTCCTGTCCCTAGCTACCAGATCAGGGGCAGGGGACTTGGAAAGAGCTGCAGGGGAGGGGCAGGTCCCAGCCCCCTGCCCCATCCACCAGTGGGGTAGCTAGCAGCTAGCACCAATGGATCAGGGTAGGAAGCTGGTACCTACTCCACTCCTGCAGCTCTTTCCAAGCCCCATGACTCGATCAGCTGGCCGGGACAGTTCCCAGTCCCCGCTCCATGCTTGTGGGACAGAGGCAGGGGAGCCTGGTCCCCCCTCAACTCCAGGAGTGCAAAGCTGGGCAGGGAACAGTCTGGGGAGCTTGTTCCCTGCTCAGCTCCATGATCATGGAGCTGGGTTTGGGACAGGCTGGCACTCAGCTCCCCAGCCTGTCCCCCACCCAGCTCTGCACGCACAGAGCTGAGCAGGAAACAGGCTCCCCAGCCCTTGCCAGCAAGGAGCTCCTAGTCCCAGCTCCACAGTCTTGGAGCTGGCACCGGGAGACCCTTCTCTCCAAGCACCAGCTCCATGGTTGTAGGGCTAAAGCTGGGAGATCCTAATCACCCAGCCCAAATTGGGAGATAAGGCTCTCTCAACCCCTTGCTCCCCAATCACGATGGTGAATCAAGGTCTGGGAAATAAGGATCTCCCAGCATCTGCTCCCCAACTGTGACTTGGAGCAGGGAGCTTGGGGCTCCTTGCTGCTGGGTCAGGGGGGTGTAATCCCCACCTGGACTTTGGTGGCAGAGCCTGCCCTAGCAGGAGGCAGGTCCTGGGGTCAGGGAGCAATCTCCTGCTCCTGGTAGATGGCTGAATGGGAGCAGATTTTCTCCTGGTAAGTCATCTACATGAGTGCCACTGCACCATTACTGATCACAAGTAAATTTGCTGCTTGCATTTGCAGGTAGCAAATTTACTTGCAATTAGCAAGGTTTACTGCTCAGTGAGCATGTGCACATGTAGATGTGCATGCTTACTGCACAGTAAACTACGCTACTTTGCAGTAAAGCATCTTATATAGATGTGCCTACCGTGTTCCAAGTACATTCCTACTGGTTTCAGTGGAACTAGAACTGAGTTTTCACTACTGAGACTTCTGGGCAGTGAGGATTAAGAGCCTAGTCAGTCTCTTGAATGTCAATTGGATTCATTTAATTGATTTCACTGGTTATTAGATTAGGTCACGAGAGTTCTTTTCTTTCATAATTCTGCAAGGAAGGCTTGTACCTCCCTGAGGACATCTGCATTGCTAAGTCTTTTTCCTAAAGGAATCATAGCCACAGTAAACACTTTTTAGACATTTCAGTGCACCTTCCCATTGTAACATGAGACAATACTGCCTGATGTTATTAGATCGTTCTTTAATGGTAGTAATTGTACCAGTGAGCTATTGCAAAATGAAATCACAGAAAATTAGGCTTGTAGGGGACCTCAGGAAATCATCTAGTCCAGCCCCAATTAAATAATTCCAGCCTAGGCTTTGTCAAGCCAGGCCTTAAAAACCTCCAAGGATGGATATTCCACCACCTCTCTGGGTAACCTGTTCCAGTACTTCCCCACCCTTCTTGTAAGAGAGATCTTTCCTAAGATCCGGCTGAAACTTCCTTTGCTGCAACTTGAGACCATTGCTCCTTGTTCTGTTATTTGCCACCAATGAAAACAGTCCAGCTCCATCCCCTTTGTAACCCCTTTTCACCTAGTTAAAGGCTGCTATCAAAACCCCTTTCAGTCTTCCTTTCTGCAGACTAAATAAGCCCAGTTCCTTCTGCCTCTCCTCATAAGCCATGTGCTCCAGTCGCCTCACCATTTTCTTTGCCCTCTGCTGGACTCTCTCCAACTTGTCCACATCCTTTCTTTAGTGAGGGGCCAAAACTGGACACAGTACTCCAGATATGGCCTCACCAGTGCTGAACAGAGGGGAATAATCACTTCCCTCCATCTTCTGGCAACTCTCCTACTAATGCAGCCTAGTATGCTGTTAGCCTTCTTGGCAACTAGAGCACACTGTTGACTCTTATCCATCTTATTGACCACTGTATGCCCCTGGTTATTTTCTGGAGATCTGCTGCTTAACCAGTTGGTCCCAAGCCTTTAGCAATGCATGGGATTCTTCCATCCTAAGTGCAAGACTTTGCACTTGTCCTTGTTGATCCTTATGAGATTCCTTTTGGCCCAATCCTCCAATTTGTCTAGGTCACTCTGAATGCTAGCCCTACCCTCCAGTGTTTTTACTACTTCCTCCAGCTTGGTGTTGTACGCAAACTTGCTTAGGGTACAATCCATCCCATCTTCCAGATTGTTAATGAAGATAATGAACATAACCAGCCCCAGGCCCAACCCTTGGAGCCCTCCATTTGATATCGGTTGCAAGCTAGACCGTGAGCTATTGATTACTATCCATTGAGCATGCTGATCAAGCCAGAATTTCTGTTCATCTTACCCATATTCAGTCAACCCATACTTCCTTATCTTGCTTGCATGAATGCTGTGAGAGACCATATCAAAAGTCACGCTAAAGTCAAAGTATATCACAACCACTGCTTTTGCCACATCCACCGAGCCAGTCATCTCATCATAGAAGGCAGTCAGATTGGTCAGGCATGACTTGCCCTTGGTGTCATTGTCGAAATGTACATAGGGTGTTATAGAGTCTGTTATGTTGGGTACTATGCTGCTGTTAATGTAATTAAAGCAGTGCCATCACAGAAGCCATTTTTTTTTCCCTTTTTCTGTTATATAAGTGTTCTAACACTCCACTGGCTACATGCCTGATGATTCTCCTTTCTGAGCTTAAATTTGAATCTCCTAAATTCTTACCAGTAGAAAAAGAGCCCAGAAGCTAGAGCATATGTGCATTCCAGCTTCCTTCCTGTACAGCTTTAAAGATGAGTTCTCCAGCCAGGTGGCACTAGAGGCCTGCTCCTTGGGCCACCTGCCCTTACAGGAGGTCATTACTTGACAGCTGGCCCACTCCCCTGTCTAGGAAGGGGGCAAGCTATAAATGCGAAGCCTAGTTGGCTGCATATGGGGTGAATTTAAAGCCAGAGGCCATGGGAAGCAGGACTGGGGACAGTCTCCATAGCCCTGGGTCTTAGCTTCTTGGCTTTTAAATCACAGTGTGTGCTACCTAGCTGAGCAGCACATGTGTTATTTAAAGATCATGCAGGTTTGAACCAGGCTAGAGAGAGCCTTGCCAACCCTGAGTCCCCTAGATTTTGCAATCCCAGCCTCTACTGCCCAACTGCTTAACTAAATAGCCGTGAAGAGTGGGGGTGGAAGTTGGAAGCCAGTGGAGACCAAGGAAGCCCCCTCTTCATCCCCAGAACAGGATTGCCTGGTTTGGGAAAGAGGAAGGGAGCAGTGACTGCTTCTCCCCTGCCGTTCCAGAACAGCAGCCCCAGCCTGTTTTTAAACTGGGTGGTCCCCAATTTGAGGAAGAAACAAGGAGCAGCTGTTATTTCTCCCTTCTCCTTCCAGACCAGGCCAGGAGAGGAGTGTACAAGCATTCCCTCTTGCAAGAAAAGCTCTCTCACAAGAAAGATCTTCTAGGTTGAGAGCTGGAAGATCATCTCCTGGAAGAGACCTTTTTCCCCCAGGAGAAATTCAGTGAATGCTTGTATGTTTCTCATTTCTACCCGGAGAATGGCAATTCTCCAGGTAGAAATGTAATTTTTGTACATGGCCATAATCTACATGACATTATTTCATTATATTCCTCTGAGATACTGAAAGTACCAGGATTCAGCATCTGCCTCTGCCCTTTTATATCTAACTTTTAAAACCAAAAAAAGAAACTTGTAAAATATATATATATATATATTGATAATAGATAATATTGAAGTATTAAAGAAAGTACATCTATATTATTTATTTAACAGTTGAATTGCTTCATGTATGTTTTGTATTCTCTTCTTGTTGCCACATCATGTTTTCACATGCTGAGACACATGTTTAGTGCTTATTCTCAGACTACATCATTCTGAGAAAAGTGTTGTGTGTATAATTTTATTCTGTCTTTGCTGTCATTCTGACAATAGTCTCATACATAATTATACCACCTGCAGAATACCAGATGTACTTTTAACTGCTCTGCTGTGGAGATACAATTAGTATCAGTCACATCTTTTTCACTGTGTTACTAAAACCTGTATTTCCTTTATATTTTTTTCCAGTGTCCTCTCTCTGTTCTTTACATCATGTACAATGACTCATTACCTGCTTCTGACAAATAATATTTTTTCTTTACTATACACTGAGTGACAACTTCAGATTATTTGTCTCTTCCTTTTTCTTAAAGTTATTACTGTTGATTTTTTTAAAATCTTGTAATTTTGAAAACTTGATCCATTGTCATATCCTGGGAACATAGGATGTTACAATGTATAGCTATGTATTACAATGGATCAGGTTTTCAATTATGTTTAAAGGCCTTTTTGGGGTCATGTTAAGGAGGATTAAACTGGAAGAAAAATTATTTCTTCCCACTTAAAGAGCCCTTTATACTACCAGAGAAAAGGAACCTCAGTATAAATAAAAATAATGTTCCAGTGTCTCTCAAGCTACAAACAAACATCACATTTGCCCTGGGATAGATCATTTTATCCTGGTACAAAGTGTAGTTGTTCAGAAGTCCATTGTCCGAGGATAAATCCTAAAAGGATTGACAGGATCAAAAGTATTATCAGTTTATTCTGGGACATCACAAAGTGCACCTGAAATGGTTATCATGGGATTGCCTCATTAAATCAGTGGTAGAAAAGTGGTGGTGCATTCAGCTGCTTGCTATACCGTGATTAGAAGGGTTATGTGTGTACATAGCAGTCCCAGGAAATTTCAGTTCTGGGACAAACACAGGCACAATGTATCCAGGGACAAATGCAATGTCTGTTACAAGCCTGAAGCAGCTGCTGAGAGCTTAATTCACATTTGGAAGGTCATCTTTGTGATACTTTATTCCAGGTGGACCCAAACCCTCAGACTGATTATGACTTCTTCCATTCAATAACAAGCAAATTTTATTGATACACAGTGATAGCAGATAAGAGTAATGCAGGCAAGGCAAACAAAATAACCCCTCTGATTCTTTCTATCTATCTATCTATCTATCTATCTATCTATCTATCTATCTATCTATCTATCTATCAATTCCAAGGTTCACAGGGGGAAGGTATGCCTGGCCAGTATATGGACTCTACCTCATGTTCTTGCTTGTATGTCAGCAGTCTTGGAGGTCAAGGGCCAAGGCCCTCCTCTCCCCCAACAGAGTAGGTGAGAGAGACAAGTGGTGCACCCTTTGCCCATCATGGCCTCCATATCCCCAACCCCCCCACCACCTTGATATCCCTTCTTTTGTATTCTTTCTCCTCCTGATGACTCCTTATTTCTGGGTACCATTGATTGGTGTCTCTGTGGTCGTCATAGTGTCCATGTTCTGTTTTGTCAGCACATTCCTTTGGGTCCACAGACCCATCCCATGCATACTATATACAGTGTTGGCCTAATAGGTGTGTGCCACGACATACCTACTACATACATATCTACAGATATCCCAGGTTGCCATGCCCAGACTGGGGCACATCTGCAAGTAGTCGGGAACCCTTGCCTGCAGACACACCACCCCACCCCTGGCATGGGGAAAAAGGGAATCCCCATGCAGGGTATTTCCTCATGCACATGTGCAAGTGTGGAAGGGGAAACTCTGACAGGAGTCCCCCCTTCATGTTTGAGACATGCATGGGGAAATTCCTCTGCAAAGAATTTCCCAGTGCTTACCTGCAAACATGGAAGGAAAATTCCCATAGGGGTCCCTCCTCTGTGTTTTCAGCCATGTGTGAGGAAATTCTGCTGCAGGGGGATTCCTCCACACACATTTTGCTGCATGGGGCATACATCTGGAAGTGGGAAGCCCCCACATGCAGACACATGCCCCAAGGCCCAACATTGGGACCCTGCAGAGACATGTCTGGGTAAGCAGGGAAACACTTCCAAGGCTTGAGGGGTGCAGTCATGCCCAGGAATTCCCATGGTGTGCAGGACCATCCCCAGAAGCCCACAGAGTCCCTACCTTGTGGCCCTGGAGACAATAGACAGCTTGGCACTGCCCATGCCCTCCCACCATAAGCATACAGACATGGACCACAATGAAGCAGCCCAATTTTTTCTGTTGTGGACACAAATGTGAGCATTTGTGGCATGACAGAAGGAATAGACTCTGTTTACTTCCATTTGTACCAACGTGAACAATGACATCTGTTTCCACCCTAATGCTTCAGAGAAAGATATACCCCTAATAATTCACCTGATCAGTTGTTCAAGGTGGTAAGAAATGGGATGCCTCCTGACCCATGCTCCAACCTACTTGCTCATTGAAGAATGGGATTTGATTACCATATATCTGTGTATATTTGATTACTATATATTATGAGTTATATGACATATTGTCACAATGTAATACTTCCCTCTAGCGTACGTGTTTTACATATATCCACTATTTCATGTAGAGCTAATTATCTTGGCCTCATCGGGTGTGATGATGAAAAGATTAAACTGCTTAAAAGGGGGGAAAAATCAAACCGTTAATGCAGTTCATAAGGTGCTTTCATGTAAAAGCACGACTTTGAATGCCCCGCAAAGTATATACTTATCTTCTTAGGTTCAGTGTGTAGGATATGAAATTAACACAAAGCATATAAAAAGAGTTCTTAGGACTACAAGGTCAACCACTCAAAATTTAAGAAATGCTAGAACTAAGGTTGCCTGTACAACCTTAATTGGATTCCCTTGTGCATCTGTGTTATGATGTAGCTCTACAATTACATGTTCTCACACACATTTTCCAATCTTTTTTCCCCCCTCATTGTCCAATGTGTGTGGTTGTAAACCGTATTACACTGTTAAAACCATTGAGGCCTGAATTATTAATTTCTTCAGGGTTTTCTGTGAAACCTCATCACAGTAGTACTAATGCTTTGCAAACATTATTTTACCTTTATAAGCCCAGGTTAGGTGAGGGGTTATTATCCCTATTTTTTGCAGGTGATATGCTGAGACAGAGAGAATCAGGTCAAAGGCATTCGCTGAAACTTGAGAGAATAATTTTTTTGGTGGAAATGTATATTCGTCAAAATCAAAACATTTTGTGGGAACATGTAAATTCAAAGAAAAATCAGTGAAACAAGTAAGATCCTATGACCTTTTTAAGGCTTACTTATAACAACGGTCTTATTTCAATACTTTTGAAACATTTTATTTTGGTAAGATGAAAATAGTTTCTGTTGACTTTATCATCTTGACTCCTATTGCTTTGCTTTTATATTAGAATATCAAATTGAATATTGTGATAATATATGTTGGATATTTTATGTTACAGCACTTTTTCAGAGCAAAAGATTTAGATTTTCTGAATTTAAATATTGCACAATTTAAGTTTACAGAAAATTTCAAAATTACATATTTTTTTCTTTTTTTGTTAGGGCAGTGTATGTGCAGTCTGGCTGCACTCAAAGCTGTGAGGGACAGAGCATAATTAGAGATAGTAAAAGACTCTTTAGGAGTTTTGGTTGTTAGAAGTGAAGTCTTTAGTAAGTGTATATGTAAGACTACAGTCTCTCAGAGGTGTATAGCTTGCATAAATTTTCAAAAGGATGGTAAAAAATACCACATCCTGCTACAAAGGCTGGCAAGTATCAGACTCCTGGTACAAAGCTTGATGCTTCCAGAGCTTTCAGAAAAAAGGTCATAAGGAAATTTTAGCAAGGAGGGAACCAACATTTCTTTCTTGTCTGATTTTTTGGAAATTGCTGAACTATTTTGGGTGATATTTCTAAAAATATTCTCTTTGAGGCTGACATCTGGCAAAAAAAATCCCAGCCCAACAGTGCAAACTTTGCAAAGTTTATGAGCAATTGAAAATCAAGTCATATAATGGGAAGTATTAGACAGTCTTCAAAATAAGCTGTCTTTAATGAGCCTCATTTCCACCACACTATCCATGTAGGAGTTGCCTGATTTAAAAATTACTCTAGTACTATTGTGTTACAAATACAAAGCTAATCTGTTAACTTCCCAGTGGTGTCACGAACATGGCAGAGCTTAGCCTCTTTGGAGTTGATTTATGTTGTTACCAATATTGTTGAACTGGGAATGGGTAGTCTAGAGAAGACAATCTACCAGGAAGCAAGATAATATTGGTATGATCCAGAATCAGTCCACTATTTTAAAGTGTTGATTAAAATAAAACAACATGGCAGCAGGCAATGTATGCAAGTCTTTTATTCAATGATTTGGCCAATTTTGAAGGCCGCAGTTCCAGTTGTAATTTTTCAAATCATGTTGTTACCTGAGAGAACAATTTTACATATAGATTGGAATCAAAACTCAATGAAAATACCAGAGCATTCTGAAAATTTAAAGAGAAGAGAGGGCAGCAACCGTCACTGGCTGACTATTTCTAAGGATAAAAGTGAACCTAAAATCATGGAAGTGACTCTTCAGAACATCATTGCAAGGCAAATCTGGCAGATCAGATCAGCTCTCATATGAAGAATCATGGATGTGGCATTTGCATGGGGATAGGGGAAGGGACCGCTTGCAACAGTGCACTTTGGGGTTCAGCATAGTTTAGAAATGCACTGACAGGAATTTTAGTTAGGATCATCTCTATTGTTAATGCCTCCCCCCAAATCCCCCACCATATCAGTGGGAGTCTTTCCATTGACTGCAAGAGATATTGGAGCAGGCTTTCAGGTTGAGAAACCTTAAAATGTTCAGGAAGATATGATAATTGGCTATATGCAATTGTGAGGGAGGTGGTACATATAAGCGCCCCCCATCCCCAAACTTGTGTATGTGTGCACCACCCAACTACAGTCGAGGTGTGTGTGCCTCTGATGGGTAGTACAGAGTCTAGCCTTGTCTGTAGATATGACCTTTATGGGGATGAGCGGAGGTTATACTGAACCTTCTTAAAGAGCCAATGGATGCCTCTTCTCTAGACAGCATATAAAAAATATTTTAGATGTCCACATTTAAACATTTATTTTATGTTTCAGAACTATGATTTTCAAAGGGTGGGGGAATAAGGAAGCAAAGTACCCAACTTCCACTGAAATTTCCTGGAGCTTAAGTCTAATTCCTTTATAGCCTTTGAATATCTGAGCCTTTATGCCTAAATAAGCCCCGGAAAAAAAAAAAAGGTTAGGCAAGAGCAGAATCCCATTAAAAGAACAACATCTAACTGGAATCCACATTTCAGAGTAAATAAATAAAGAAATAAAATAAAATACTTATAACCCAGGAGCAAATATTTATTTAAATACCATATACTAACATTGCAATTTTCTCTGTAGATTTTCTGAAGCATAAAAATAAAGCTGTCCTAGACATGGCATGTTAAATGAAATTAAAGAGATGTCTGAGTACTATATTTGTAGCTGCTTTTTTCTTTATGAGCTGTCACTTAAATTAACCTTAATTCTACTCATCATTCTTGATAGTAATTGACCTCTGTCATCACAAGTTCAAAATACAGAAAGAGCGGGATGAGTGTAACTGGGAACAATTGGCAGGTAGATGGACTTTGGATCACAAACTACGATTGACAAAAGTTAATCCCCCCCACCCCTGCAAAGGTAACCTGACAGTCTGTGACAGATTCAAAATATTGGAAACTTAAGAAACTGTGGGATTTATTCCATTAATATATCATTTTCAGTACCATAATTATTTCTGATATAAAAATACTTTGGAACAGTAGGAATGATTGAACACTAGATATGTGTGAAATGTAACTAAATCTGAAAGTAGGATGAGTGACATTCTTCAAAACTGAGGGCATTTGAACGTAAGCTTTTATACCAGCTAAACAGCCTTGTAATTTTTGTTTTCGCCTTACAGCAAACACAGGACAGTTGAAAACTAGAATTGAAGTAGAGTAGTTTTCATTTATGAATTCCTAGTTATTCTCCGACAATAAGCAAATCTGACTTTCTCCAATTACCTTGGGAATATATTGTATGCAAAACTGTAATTCTGTATCCAGAACTGAGGACATAAGTACTCCTTGATCTAATAAACCGAAGCACTTTCTGTGTAGTTGGAAGTGCCCATTTAGGTTTCTATCCTGCATTTTTTTTTTGGCTCAGCCAAAATTGCTGTTGAAATCAATGCTGGGGTTTTTCCTGTGTGTTTTAGGGGGTTTATGATGAACATCTGTCATTCTTTGGTTATCTGTATTTACCTTGTATAGCCAGAAAATAGGACTTCCAGAATTAGCTTTCTGCAGGTGAAAAGAATATTAGCCACTTCATAAAGTAGCGCCCCGTGTCAGTTCTGTTTCCCTTGTAAGAGATGAATGCTTCCTTAAAGGTAAGGTAGCTGCAGAAATTTCTGATAGAAACAGTGAAAAGAAATGAAAAAAACCCCCAAACATAGAGGCAGTGCCATAGCCGGGGGGGGGGGGCGTGAACAGGGCGACTGCCCCAGGCACTGAAGTGAAGGGGTGCCAAGAGGCGCTGCCCAGCCAGGGCAGGCATTAGATGGGACTTCAAGCGGCTCATTTGGAGGAGTGCGGGGATGGTGGGAAGGGCA
>NW_017729001.1:22797910-22801221 GCF_001723915.1 Gavialis gangeticus
AAAAAATGAAAAAAAAAGAAAAAAACCCCCAAAAAAAGGGGGAGGGCCAAAGCCGGGGGGGGGGGGGGCGTGAACAGGGCGACTGCCCCAGGCACTGAAGTGAAGGGGTGCCAAGAGGCGCTGCCCAGCCAGGGCAGGCATTAGATGGGACTTCAAGCGGCTCATTTGGAGGAGTGCGGGGATGGTGGGAAGGGCAGTTCCTGCTGCTGCGTGCGCTCCCAGGTAAACATGGTGAGGTGTGTGCCCCCCAGATCTGTGTGTAGGGTGAGGGTGGGCTGCCACTCAGAGCTTTGCCCCAGGTGCCAAATTTCATTGCTGCGGCACTGCATAGAAGTCTTCCAGAGTATCTAACTACCATAACTGTTAAAAAGTAATGGTTATATTGACAAGAATCGTATTTTAAAATGTAAAAGTCTTACGGACCTTATCACTTATCCCGGATCTGTTATTCCAATCAGCTACAAGAGTAAAACATTTTGAAGCTTTGGTTGATGGACAGGAATGAGCAGTGTTCATGAAGCTGCTAATGCATCTGGTAACACAACAGAATTTCACATTTATTTCTCCCCCTTTTATCCCTTCTTTCTATCAGTACATGACAAGAACAGAAGTTGATATGGAAATTTGTGGCAGAGGTTTCTTTTTGTATTAAGTTTGGCAGATTGAAGCCAGAGGATTTGTTCTTGTATCCAGAACTTAATGCTAAAAGCATCTTACAATGTGAGATGCTGTTACACTATCATTATTCTGACCCCCAGCTTTTAATTACTTTAAGATGGATCCAATTCCCAATGAAAACAAATTCTTATTCACTTGTCTGGAAAATGGATTGCACCGTTTTTGTTCAGTAAAATAACCTGGTGTAATATTGCTCTGAAAGGTTGACTGCTGGGATTCACTGAAGCCAAGAGCTAAATAAAACCAGCAGACACATCTTGAATTCTGGAAAAGATACGTTTTGAAAGTCAAAAAAAGAATAACTATTGGACTTCCCCCCCCCCCCAAATTAATGTAAAATAGGTTATTCGTGTATTCATTACTTCTTCCACTTGTTCTGCCATCATATAAAACTGTGGGAGCTTACTGGAACATTGGCCCCAGGCATGCTAAAAGCCACGCACTTTAGTTAGATATTACTCTTCCCAGATTCTTGCAAAGAAAAGGCTTAGAGGAGCAGGAGATGAGTTTTGAACACTATGGTCTTGTTAGAAAATACATCAGCAGAGTGAAACCTTAAGGTAGGAAAGACCTTGACAGGAGGTCACAGCACCAGATGTTTCTATTAATCGCTCCTCCCCTCCCTTATACAGTCAGTGCTGTCCTATACAGTTCGACAGTGGTCACCTGACGTCAAACAATGAGAGATTGAGGAAGTGATTCAACAAAGCACATAAACATATTCTTAAATTCTCTAGCCCTCGATGAGAATTAACCTCATGCGTACGTGTTTTGTTGACTGGGGGGGAGTTTAATAAGCACATGCTTAAAGCTAAATATCAGTTTAAATGCTTTTCTGAGGAAGACACTTGGAAGTCATTATGTAAAAGGCAGTTTTTAGGGACAAATAATTTGTTATTGTAATTATTTAGTATTGATATATGGCTATTATTTTTATTACTTTTTAAATGGTGGGTATAACCTATTAGGTTTCAGCATTCCCCTGTATCACTCTTGTTCTTAGCAAAATTTTATTTCAAGCAAGATAAGCATTTGCTACTTTTCTTAGTTTAATCCAAGATAAGCATTTGCTTCTTTTTCTTAGTTTAATCTCTCTCTCTCTTTTTTTTTTTTTTTTTACAACCAAAGAAAGGCATAGAATTTCCTTTTTGGAGGCTTTCGAAATGGATATGCGTCTATCTGAGAGAGTTCAACTCACTGACCAAATTTTGAACAGCTTTGATGTATCAAAACAGAGGAGTTGATGGAAACTCTTTGGACATCGATCCCAAAGAACCTGTTCAGGAGTAGGTTTTGCGAATGGGACATTGGTGGAAATATAGTGATTTACCTTGACATTTGTTAAACGTTGTAATGCCAAGGTGCATGACAGCATGTTGTTCATGTGCCAGTCCTTCTGTGAAAAGAATCCTGTTGTAGACGGAACTAGTAAATTTCTTGCAGGTAATAAGTAATAATGCACATTTTTACAGTGTTCTGAAAAATGGTATTGTAATAATCTTTTCTCTCTTCCGCTCTCCTTTTTTACGTCTTTGGTACAGGCTGGCACTGTAGAGTACCATTCTGGTTACTCTGGCATGTTGCTTTGCATCATGATTTAGCAAAGCAGTTACGATTTAAAAACATACATTTTTAAAACTTAGCAGAGAACAATTTCATTGCCCCCTGCCTTAAACCTCTGCTAGTATAATTATAAATATGTTATTTTTACCACATTCTAGAGGCAAAAGCTCTTAGCTGCCATTTTTGTTCTCATTCAACTTTCTAGTTCAGTAAAGCTAGGGACAAGTTACACATAAACCGGTATAACTGATTGAAAACCAGCTCAAATCTGTAACACAGCAGAAGCTCAGTGTATGTAAACTGCTTTCAAAATGGCCGAAACTGCTTTAAAATAAGCCTGGATGGATATAGTATCAGACTTAACTGATTTTGGTTAAATTGGTTTATTGAACTTCTGTCCCAGAACCCCTCCAGATTCAAATTAACACACAGTTTCTCCAGCATCCCAGGATGCTTTGCCCACACCACCCTCCACCCCCTCCTGCCCACCCCACACAGGGTGGACAGGCTAGCCTTGATCCAAGCTGTCTGCTCCAGCTGAGCAGGGAGGTCTGCTCTAGCACCCCAACTTCTGGCCTGGGGCACTGCAGGCATGTGGCTGCATTTCCGGAATCAAAAGTCCCACCAATGTCTCATTCAGAAATGTCTGAAAGCTAAAAAGGAGGCATAGACTCGATGGAAGGAAGTGGGCCATCACCAAGGAGGGTTATACCTCCATTGCTTGGGACTGTAGGGAGGCTGTTAGGAAGGCTAAGGCAGAGACAGAGCTAGGACTAGTGGCCAGGATCAAAGATAACAAGAAGTCCTTTTTTAAATACATAGGGAGCAAAAAGAAAGCACCGGGTAACATGGGGCCCCTTCAGGACACGCTGGGCAATCTGGTGCTTGCACCAGACAATAAAGCTGACCTCTTTAATAAATTCTTTGCCTCCATTTTTCTGAGAAGGGACCGAGACACCCCCCACACTGGGATGCCGGACAGACTCAGGAGAGGCACTGCCAGGTCTAGGGTCAGTGAGGACCTAGTTAGGGAACTTTTGGTGGGGCTGGACTTGTTCAAATCAGCAGGT
>NW_017729001.1:22806221-22820441 GCF_001723915.1 Gavialis gangeticus
ACTTACCGGGGGGACCATGGGGGAACAGGAGAGCCCATTCCCCCAAGCACTACAAGCAGTGACTAGGAATAACGGCCACAAGCTGGCAGAGGGTAAATTCAGATTAGACATCAGGAGGTGCTACTTCATAGTCAGGGTGGCTAGGATCTGGAACCAACTTCCAAGGGAAGTGGTGCTCGCTCCTACCCTGGGGGTCTTCAAAAGGGGCTGGACAGTCACCTAGCCGGGGTCGTTTGACCCCAGCATTCTTCCTGCCCATGGCAGGGGGTCGGACTTGATGATCTACTTAGGTCCCTTCCAACCCTACCAGCTATGAAACTAATGAAAAGTAAATGCCTGTTCACTTGTTTATTGGTTCAATTTACGCAGCTTAAATTAACCTGCAAAGATTGAATCAATTCAGCCTCAGACTTTTTTGTCTGTCTGTATTTGGCCTAAATACATCTGTGGGAACTCTTTTGGTTTAGCAGTGAATGATAGTTTTTGCATTATGATGGACTTCCTGGTCCTAGCAATATAACACCTTCTTCTGCTAGTAAAGAAGGACTGCATATCCAGCATTATACAAGGGACTTGAAGGTCAAGAACTGACAGGCAGGAGAGACGACATCTGGTATTCCATGGAACAGATTGTACCAGACTTGGATTGACAGCCAAAGGCCAGCTGAAGTTACTCTCTCTGTGTCGCGTAATTGCATTTCACAGTATTATTAGTGTTTAGTTTTATACTTTAGAAGCTGAAAAAGGAGGATGAAGTATATGGCATTAACAATTTTGATTATTAAAGAAACAGAGCTAGGCAAAGAAGCCTGCATTCAAATTATTTCAACAAATGATGCCTTGCTGCAGTGCATGAAAAATGTGATCTGCAGTAACCTAAGAGATGGGCACACTTTATTTTGGCTGAAAACCATACTGTCAAATCAGACAATGTGTATCTCCATGTGTGTGTGTTTGAGAAGTGGAGGCGAGTTGATGCAGTTAGTTTGTGAAGCAAGATTCAGATAAGTTGGCTGAAATGCATTCATGTGAACACATTTCTGTGTGAAATCCTTTGTACGTGTTTGATGAGGCGCTAACCGTATCGCAGCATTGAACAGTGTTTCAGAAATAAGTATGCTTCCAGATATGTGCACACGTGTTCATGCACACTTTAAGACTCAGAGCACTGCTGAAAATGTATTAGGAAATAGGGACCTGTGAATGTGAGAAGAATGTGATTTTTAAACCATTATAACTTTGTTGTTTCCAACTTAAATGCTTCGGAGGGAGTAAATGCATTGGCAAGAAGTAAAAGCCAGTGGGCAAGACTCGGATCTTATTTGCACTGGAGTAAATACGCAAGTAACTTTATAGAAGTCAGTGGACTACATTAATTTAAACCCTCATAAATCAGAGAAGAATATGATTGTCAGGATGTTATTTCTTATATAAAGGCTCATCTGCATAGGGAGTTTGTGTCTGAAGCCATTTTGCTGGAGCATTTCATTGCTGTTTATTACTTACGGCCTTATCAGAATTGCTAACAAACCTGGAATAGTTGTTCTATCCAGAACTAGTCCGTGAGAGCTTTTCAAGCACAAAGCATTTTGCTAACCAGCTGCACTCCAAAATGTTCTCTTCATGCCTCTTTAAACCAAAAGGTATATGTTGATAAGTAAAAGCAACCAACCCCTGGCATTCAGCTATTTGTACCTGTCTCTTGTCATCATTATAACAGTTACTTCACTTTATGAATTAATTTGCTCACTATCTTCTAATGCTTTCTCATTATGCACCTTTGTTTCATATATAATAACTATATCCATCAAAGCTCATTAAAATGAATGGGTGTCATCACTGTGTTCCAGGCATATGAATTGTTCTTTCGTTTTTCAGCTCATCATTTATCAGGCAGGTCTATCAAGTTAATATTATTTTAAGGTCTGACCCTAAACAGGAAAAAGTTGCCATTAAAGGTTGCTCAGGAGCCTACGATAAATGAGGTGGCTGCCTTACTGTAGTGGCTAGCGGACAGGTCTGATTGATGTTACTAACTGGAGTCCGTGCTTTAGTCTTAGCAGAGGTGGCAAGGACTAAATAGACATAAATGCTGATTGCACCTCTCACCCTGATAAATGATCCACCCAAGCTGGGCTTGTAGTGCGTTGCTTAATAAGAGGGAGAAGCTGGCTCTGCTACTGTGCTCTTCCTGTTTGTCAGCAACTGAGGGTGATCAGTCTCCGTGACTTTCAGTTTGACACCTGTACTAAGTGTGCTTTAAACATCAAACAACTGATTAGGAACAATAGGAAGTTTTGTCAGGATTCTTGGTTCTTTTAGTAATGCCTTCTTGAATGACAGCTGTATGTAGAAATAAACCAGGTTTTTTTAAGATTAAAAACCTCCATTTTCTGTTTCTTTTATATTTTGTAAAATTATTTTCTTTTCTATTCTGTGAAAGGGGGAGGGGTGCCAGATGATTATAATACAGTTTTTATTTGTTGGGTTGTTTTTCCAACTAGACGGCTCTGGAAATTCTATTTGTCTCTCCAAAATTTCTATTCTGGACAGTTTTCCCTTTATATATGTATTATATGTTTATTAGGTGAAGCAGAGTTTGGCCCTAAAAGCCAATACATGCTCATACCCTACTGATTTCTCACATTGAAATCAGCATCCTCCAGCTCTTTGGATTCCCCAGAATCCAGATAATCCCTCTCCAATCCATCCAAAACACAGCTGCTAACATATTCTGCCCATTCATTGTACCATGTCACTGCTCTTGTTGTCAGCCTTTTCACTAACCTTTTTCCCACTGCCTACAGTCTGAACTGCTCAGATTTGTGCAGCTTTGTATGGCTTTGCAGGCTGGCCTACCTCTTAACTGTTATTAATCCTACTTCCCATTCACCATTTTTACTTTGCCAATACGGCCACCTTCACTATCATCTGTGTTTTGTCTCTCTAGTCCTACTTCCTTTATGCCATACTGCTCTCTGGACACTGAATAATTTCCCAATTCCAGTATACTGGGCAGCTCCTAATTTTGTGGCTCATTCCCATCCTAGCTTACACCATGGCAGTGGATTTGCTTTGCTAATATTAGCATAGTGTGACATTTGCAGTAGCTTCTACTGTCAGTCCTGCCCTCTCCTATATCAACCAGCATATCTGCATAGTACTAATCTTTCCTATGCTATTTCAAATGGTCTAAATGCCATTAAGGTTCATTTCTACAAAACTTTTCTGCAAAGGTAAATCTTAGAAAAGCCCATCATAAAAGTCTTATACAATTTAATGAAGCTTTTTTTGGTATTTTCTTACAATGTTCATACAAGACATATATACTGTTTACAGAGTTAGGGCCTGAAAGATACAGGTAGCAGCATGCCTCTGATTTGATAAGAAGTATTATTCCTTCTGTGCTCTATCCACTGCATAGATTTAAAATCAGACTTTCATCAAATCATCCAAGTTTGAAGTCAAATAGCTTAAGGTTGTATTTCAAAATACAGGGCATTTGGAACTCTAAGTAATCTATGGCTTCAGCCAAGTGCAACTTAGTGCTTCAAGAATACAAGTTGGGATTCATTTACTTGGTAAATATAGACAGCTATGATAGAGGTCTGACTTAAATTCACTAGGATTTGTTTAGTTTTCCTCTTTTCATTGGCCAGGTGTTTCATAGCAGACTTTTTGGCCAATTTGGAGATAGCCAGAGGTGCTTATGTACTGTATTGGCCTTCAATTTTCTGAAATTTCCATAGCTATCGTCAGTCTATATTTTTTTCATATACTCTTCACTGGGCACAAAGTTATCTGTGCAGACAAATCAGATAGTTCTGTTCCTAAATGAATTCATATATGCGTTCAGCTACTCCTATGCATATATAGAAGTGGAGGCACAAAGTCGCCCTTTATGGCTGTAATGTGCAATAGTCGCATACATACGGATATGATCAACATCAGCAGAATCAAACCAGGGACCATCAGCCCTGAAAACATAAGCTGCCATCATTTGAAATAAAGGAGTGCTACTTTGCCTAACAGAACAGATAATGGGTGCAGCCCAATAGAGGAAGTCATAAGAACAAGCCCTACCCCACTGTATTGCACATCTTACTGATAGCTCATCAAATAAAGAAAACATGTCAAATCAGTTGAGCTTATTAGGCCATCTTTGTGTTATCTGAGTATGTATTTTGGAAGCCATATCAGATTTCTGAAGACTGCTGTTCTTAAAAAACAGTATTAGCAGGATTTTTTCACCATATTTCCCTTTCTCAAGCAGAATTTCAAGTTTTGGCTTCATTCTAAATCAAACAAACAAATCTCATGGCTAATATAGTCTTAATTCTAATGTCTCCAGACCCTAACATGTATAATCTGATCAGTTTTTAATTTTGTAATGGCTTGCATATTTCTTCCTTCAAGTGACAAAGGCATTAGAATTTAAGATTATAAATCAATTTAGCAATTTCACAGCCTTTGGAAACATACAGTATTCTCAGTATTATAAGAACATAATGAACTTGCTAGTCCTGCCTTATATTGCTTTTTAAAGTAACTCATCTTAAAATTAATTTTAGAGTAATACAAAATGTAGATTCATAAAGACAATAAATAAATCTAAAACCTTGTATTAAGCACTGGGAGAGATCCCCACAATCATGGCAAAGGACATAGAATCATAGGACCAGAAGGGACCTGTAAGATCATCAAACTGAGTCCCCTACCATGGGCAGGAAGTTATTGGGCTCAGAGAAGCTCAACGAGGTGCTTGTCCAGTCTCATCTTGAACACCTTCAAGGACAGTGACTACACTGCTTGTGCTGGGAGTGTGTTCCAGTTTTTGGTGACCCTTTCAGAGAAAAAGTTTTTTCTTATGTCCAGCCTGAATTTATCATCAATTAACTTATGCCCTTTGGTCCTCATCCTCCTTTGAGGTGCCTTCCTGAAGAGTTGCTCCCCTAGATCTTGATGCTGACCTCTGACATACTTGTAGGAAGCTATCAGGTCACCTCTCAGCCTTCTCTTACTCAGACTGAACAGGCCCAGTTCCTGGAGTCTTTCCTCATAGGGCCTATCCTCCATGCCTCTAATCATAAGGTGGCCCTTCTATGTACTTTCTCAAGCTTATTTACATCCTTCTTGAAGTGCGGTGCCCAAAACTGAACATAGTACTCCAACTGTAGCCTTACCAATGCCAAATAGAGAGGGAGGAGCACCTCCCTCGATCTATTGGCACCACATCGGCTTATGCATGCCAGAGTTCTGTTTGCCTTCTGGCAGCCTTGTCATACTGTTGGCTTATGTTCATCTTCCAGTCTACCGTGAGCCGCAGGTGCTGTTCAGACGCTGTGCCAACCAGTGGACCACCGCCCATCGTGTAGTTATGGTGAAGGTTCTTCAAGGTCATCCTGAATCTTTGCCCTATCCTCTGAAGTGCCCACATTTCCCCACAGCTTGGTATCATCCATGAAATGAATTATTGAGCTTTCCACCCCCTCATCCAAGTCATTAATAAATATGTTAAAGAGCACAAGTGCAAGCACCGATCCCTGGGGGACACCACTGGAGATAGCCCTCCAGAATGAAGCCATCCCATAGATTACAACTCTAAGCCAGTTGTCCAGCCACCTTACTGTAGACTGGCCCTGCCCCTACCCTTCATTTTGGTTGAGAGAATCCCATGGGAAACAGAATCAAAGGTTTACTGAAGTCTAGGTAATGACATCAACCTTGTGTCTCTTGTCCAGATGTTTAGTTATGTAGACATAGAAGGACAGCAGGTCTGTCAGGCATGATCTACCCTTGACAAAGCCATGCTGGTTACTTCTTAACAACTGATCAGTTACCAACTTGGCCTCCTTAACAAATTTTTCAAAAATTTTACCCAAAGTCAGACTGACTGGTCTGTAGTTTGCAGGGTTATCCCTCTTCCCTTTCTTGAAGATGGGCACTATGTTGGTCCTTTTCCAGTCATCAGGGACCATTCCTGAGTTCCACAACTCTTCAAACAACTTTGCCAGTGGTGCTGCTATAAGCTAGTCATTTCTTTCAGGACGCTCGGATTTAGGTCATCTGGCCAGCAAACTTGAAAATGTCCGAGTGTTGTAGGAGATCCCTCACCTGTTTGGGACTGATTTCATGTAGTCTGTTGTCTTC
This sequence comes from Gavialis gangeticus, assembly GCF_001723915.1. Classification (NCBI taxonomy): domain Eukaryota; kingdom Metazoa; phylum Chordata; order Crocodylia; family Gavialidae; genus Gavialis; species Gavialis gangeticus. The sequence continues at coordinate 22,812,372 of NW_017729001.1, forward strand.
CCCATATTTCCTGGGCCTCTGGTCAGGTGAACAGCCCCCATTTGACTTAAAGAATACTGATGTGAAGTAGTTATTTAGGAGTTCTGCCTTTTTGCGGGGATTAACTAAGCTGCTTCTGAATATTCAGTAGGGGTCCCACAGTGGAGCCTGATTTTTTTTCTTGCTCCCTATATATCTATAGAAGGACTTTTTATTGTCCTTTACTCCATTTGCCAGCTTCATCTCCATGCCTGCCTTGGCTTTTCATGTCTTGTATCTGCAGGCCCTGGCAGAATGGGTGTTTTCCTCTCTGGTTGCTGAAACATTCTTCCATTGCTTGTATGCTTCCTCTCTCTTTTTCAATAGTTCCCTAACATCCCTGTTGAGCCAAGTGGTTCTCTTGGCTCCTTTTCTGCTTTTTGTCCACATGGGGATGGCCTGTTTTTGGGCACTGAGAATTGTCTCCTTAAGAAATCACCACCATTCCTGAACTCCCAAGTCATCCAGTCACTGGCTGCAGGGGGCCTCTCCAACTAGCCTCCTCAGTTTGGCAAAGTATGCCTTTCTGAAGTCAAGGACTTCTGTTCTGCTAATTGATTTCCCAGTCAAAATAGCACTGAAAAGAGGCGCAGGGACAGACCAAAGTGTTTGCAGTGGATCATCCCTTTGCACTATTGCAAAGGGTTAAATTAACAACCTCCTTCTTGTCTGCTCACAAATGTTATGTTCTTATCTCTATTTCAGGATCTTTTAACACACTTATAAAGGCTGATCTAACCATCTACTTCTGGAATTATAAAATTTCCTCTCCTGCACTCTTCTTCATCATAACACATATAATGAACAAGCGTGCACACTTTGGCATTGGTCAAAAATAGGATACGCTGTATTCATTGTTCCAAATGGTAAGAGGCAGAGGAGAGTCTTTATAAATGTATGGGATGATGAGCTTTGGAGAAGAAATTTGACAGGAGTTTCTGGAAATAACAACATACTTGATACTAATAATACCCTATATAGAAAACCCTGAGATTGCCCATAGAGCAAACTAGAACTTGTTGAATAACTCATTATGTTAATTTAGCCTGTGGTGAAGTATCTGAGATTATTTTTGTATAGATTTATTTGCTTCTCATAATAGTTTGAGCAATTACATGAACATCTTACAATTTATGCCGTGTTTTGCCTCTGAAGAGTTTTTCAAGTACTATTTGTTGGGTACTGTAACTACATTATTGTTCTCAGGAGACCCATCATGCCATGAGAGTACCTCTGCCATTGGTTTCATTTGTTGCCTTGTTGATTGTGATTTATATGGCTTGAATGGATAGCCTTACATGGGCCCCTATATTTGCTTGTGAAACTGTGTATTCACACGTGAATAAGCATACTAACTGGAATAGTAGCTTCCTACAAAAATTGATATGAACACACCTTTGCTTCTCTGCATATTCACAGCTGAAGTATAAAGGTTCGTCTATGTGCAAAAGCTACACTAGAATAACTGGACATGTGGCTTTAAAGAGGTAGAGCTCAGCCAGTGTAAAAGGAGACAGGGAGTCATATTTCAATATAAAAAGGCAAATATGAATTTGGCTTATTTGAATTTGAAGAATAGGCTTAACTAAAGCAGGAACACTCTTACAGCCACATACATATATTCACTTATGAATATATTGGTTTAAAAGTTTATACAAGTGTAAATTTCTTAGGTAGATGAATCCGTTTAATGGCATTGTTAACATCACGGAGTTAAAACTTCCAGCAGTTTCAAGAAAGGTAACATGCATTGATTCAGGATGAACTAAGTCTATATGTTCCCAAGTAATTTACCCAGATGCAAATTACTACAGGCATGTTTATTTCAAAGTTACTGTTTTCAGATTTGCCCCTCACTTCCATGTGCTCAGGGAGAGCAGTTTCTGACAGTAGGGGTGGGGGAGGCATTGCAGGGGGAAAAAGTTGGGGGACAAGGGGACCACCTAACCTCCCCAGTTGTATTTTCCCCACTGTAGCAGTAGGAGAGGGACAAATTCAAAGCAAACCTCCAAGAACTAGACTCTATACCTGGAAAATTATAACAAATTGATACATTTTTCATATATCGAATCTAATTTGGGGGGGATCACCTTATATTCAGAGTCATGTTATATTTAAATAAAGACAGTACTTTTCTGCAGTATTTTCTACCTTAAGACAAAAAAAAGGGGCAGGGGAATTGGAATTAAAGAAGTTACTGGTGAAATGTATCTAAAACATAGAGTTGAGAGTGCAACTGCTGTGGACAAAAAGCCTGGGAGACCAGGTGGTATATCTCCAAGTGTAAATGCTGTCCGTGAAAAGCAGTGATATAATTGCTACATGAGGGATCTGGGGATGGGGTCTGTAAGGCATTCCCGAGAAGCTCCTGATTTCGGTGAGAATAGAACAGACAAGGTTCTCTGGGTAAATCTGATATCCTTTATTAGACCAACTCAAATAATTGGGAAAATTCTTCGTTGCAAGCTTTCAGGTATAAATACCCTTCATCAGGCTGAGGCGGCACTGCAATCGGTGTGTGAAAGCTCTCAGCCCATTATGGGTTTCTGACTGGACTTCAGCTTGAAAGACCACACAATCACAGAACCTGGGCTTACTCACACATTTCAGCAAATTAAATATTTAGGTGGTTGGAAGCAGTTCTCTCTTTCCCTTACATTATGGAGATTGCCAGAGACAGCTCTAACAGATCAACACCATACTAATGTTCCATAATGGAAAAAAAATGTTCGCTCTGTGTATTTCCTCTGCATTTTGTGTCGTGAACTGTGCACATGGTCAGAAAACAGCTGAACAACCAAAAATAGCCTGCTTGTTTCAAAACGGTCTGTATTAGAGTTTATTCTGTGACAGCAGGTATCCTAGCTTCAGAAACTAGTCCAGAGGCAAGGTACATTTTAAAGCAAAGGTAACGCACAAGCCCAGACGTTGCATTTGCAAGGAAATTCACCACTGTAAATTTCCAGAGGGCCTAGAGTTACATCGGTGCCATACTAGACTTACCTCCCATTTGCATGCTCTAAGTACTAGTGACACGGGACTTAATAGAAGCTTACTCATTTTGCTGGCCACTGCAAAGAGCTGGATCTTTACCAAAATCCACAGCCAGATTATGGTTGTAATCAAATAAAAGTGAGCTTAGTTAACAGATTTTTTTTCTTGAAAATGATACGGAGGGTCAAGAGGAGCTGATCTTATAACTAGGAAGTGAAAAGAATTCAGACTGAAATGTTTAACAACGTAGTCTAAGCAATGACAGCTGACGTGCGTGTAGCTTTGTTGCAGCTAAATATCATGCATTTTAAACCCAATGTAGATGCAGAGATAGTGGAAGGGAATTTGTCTGCAGCCCTTGGTCTGCAGTTACCCCCAAACCCCTAGACTGATCTTCTTGAAACTTGGCAGGCTTCATGATCCCTTCAGAGTCTACCACCCCTGAACATTTCATCCAAATCAGACAAAAAAACAACAAAGTTTATAGATATTTTATTGTTTCCCCATTATACTCTATGGCTGGATCACTGAGGTGGCTCCAAAGCTCTTCGGAAGCTCTGAACCGCTTCGGGAAGCCGAACGATGACAGCGCTTCAACCCAATGTGCTGCTTCGGACCCTGAAGCATCCAAAGCTTTGTCCGAAGCCTCGCATAGCCCTAGTATAATATGTGTGCAGTGCTTGAGACCTCTAGATATATTTTTAATATCGTTTATAATTATCAACTGTAATATTGGAATGTCTTTTAGCATAATATTTTGTTTAGCATCATTAACATGGGACATTGAATATTATGATAGTATTAGTTTATGCATACCGTGATTGCATAGACTTGGGGCTATTCTTTTGGTCTATTAATACATTGTTTTTGAAAAAGATGCAAGAAAGGAATCGGATCAATACTTGCATTCCCTTTATCTATAAAACAAACCCAACCCCTTTCTCTCTATGTGTTCTCTACCTGGGGACATACAGCTGGTTAAGCAGTTTAACAATAGAGCTCTTTTGCCCTCCTTCAAGCTATGCAGTAATGAAAAGTTTTTCAGAGCTCGGATTTCACGATGAGATTCCTCGTTCTGTACAAAATAGCCAGCAAACCCCTCAAGTTTAAAGCGGATTCTGCTCCCTAAGTGGTTGCACTGATTGTGGCTTCTTGCTGTAACTTTCTTTCTGGGGCCTTGCTCAAGTATCATCTACTTTGAATTTCCCAAGCAAAAAAAAAAAATTGCATTTCTCAGTTTCAGCCTTTCCATTATTGATTCTCCTTATTTTTCCTTATGCCTGTCCTTGAAGCTTTTATTATTTTACACACACGCGCGCGCGCACACACACACACACACACACACACACACTAAATTTCGTATTATTTTTGACACTCTGGCTTGTATAGAGGTTTATTTTCTGAGTACCTGTAAATACTTAAAACATGTCATTCTTCACGCCGTTTGAGAACTGGAATGCTTATCCTTTCTACAGTGGGCTTGATCTGTTGGTCATTTCCACCAGCTTTTGCTAGCAGAAGGTGGATTTAAGATGGCAGAAAGTCTACTTCATTAAGAGGCCAGATGAGCATAAAGCAGCCAAAACCTTCACTATACTGGAAGGAATAGAGCAAGCAGTGCAGCTGTAGAAATGTTGAGTAGTGATTGCTGTAACTGAAGTTGTAAAACCACTTTTTTTCCCTGTGCATATCATAGGTCTGAAAAAATATCACTTGGGGATGAAACACATCCAGATGCACAGATCTTAACATCAGCAAGGAATCTTTCTCGTCTCATGCAGCTAGGCCATTACTTTCAGATGGTGCCCTTCCCACTGTGATCCATGTCTTCAGCACCTCCACATTGGGCCACAGTCTTCTGCTCTAAGATTAAAAGCATCTATAACATGAGCGCTACAACATTTGGCTGCCTTGGAGCAACAAAGAGCACTGCAGACATGTCCATGTATAGGTTACTTACCCATGTCTGGATTGAATTCAAAATCTTAATAATACTGAAAGTCCTTATGGGACTAGAGTTCTTTCAGCGAAGATGATCTATCATCTAGGACCCAAGATGACAGCTGTGTTGCAAAAGGCATCTGAAACAAATGACAGAGGAAAAAGAGAGGGAACAAAACATCAAGGAGGCAGATAGATGGAATGATTGTTGTCTGGCTCTTTGATACCACAGCAATCAGCACTGTTAGGAATACCACGGGTTCAGTAGTACTCTAGCCGTGCTGTAAGATTACAGTGTGTAGTGCACCTAAGGGACACTACTCAATGGCAAAACATAGCTTTCGTCTAAAAACGTGAAACAAACAGCCAGCTTCAGGCAAGCCTCCTTTGGTTTCACCCAAATATTACAGCAGTCAGTGGTATAATAGTAGTACAAGTCCGCCAAGGATTTGTGACTGGCAGATGTGTGCACTTTGCCTTGCAAATCATGAACCTTGCTTCTAAGTAAAAATGAAAACACTTTCCTACTAGATGGTTACATAGTAAATGCTGATGGCTTTGTGTCCCTCAATCTTGTCTAGTTTATAGCAGTAGGAGATGGTTTAATTAATACTAGCGAGCACTGAAAGAAAAGCAATATTTCTGTTTCATGGGAATTTCCACCATTTCAAGTTGTTTTTTTTCCTCCAACTTAGGGTAAAAAGCTGAAATGTCAAGTGAAATGAAAACTCAAAAAAATCAATTCTGATATTAAAAAGTTTTGCTTTGATAATGTCAAGCGGTTTCATCTTGCTAACATTGAAACCTGAAATATTACATTTATATAATTTAGATATATAATGCTAGACTGTATACATTTCTGCTAGATGTAATGTTTAATATTCTATAACTGTCAACAGAAAATGAATCAAAATAAGTTATTGAAAATGAAACATTTTCACTGTTCCAAAACAAAGCATCAAAATGAGAAAATACAAAATATTTGGTGTTGACTGTCTCGTGTTGAGAAATTTGTCAACTTTGGTTCATAACCACAAAACGTTGTATTTTCAACAAAACTGTACTTCTCATGCAAAAGTGTTTTGTCAAAACCTTTTCAGCTAGCTCTAATACTAAACCCTGGCAATAGAATGCTCCGCACATGAGATTTAGCTTTATAAACTATCTTGGTTTCAGCACTAGAAAAAGAAAATGTTCAGTGCATTCAGCAGAACAGCTGTGAGACCCTCAAGTCCTTTAGTTATTCAACACATGGAAGTTGTTTTTATATTTATGATACACTAAAAACTGCTTATTATTACTACTTTTTTTTAACCTATTTATAATTAAGATATATTCACACTCCTGGTAACTAATTGACTAGAGTACAAAGTGATTTACAGTCTGTAAGAGGTTGCTTGGGACCCCCACCCCATATACCCACCCCCTGCCCCACATCCTGGGGGCAGGGGGCAGCAGGTTGGGAGTGAGGGGCACTGGGTTGGGACTGGCCAAAAATGGGTCCTGATATAAAACAGATTGAGACCCACTGCCTGAGTCTAACATGTAGTGCAGCTCCACATATGTCTTCTCAGACAAGAAGCAGTGTAGCCCCCTGTGCAGTGCCAGGGCAGCCTAACTACTGCCACTAACTCTCTGCAGTGCTAATTAGGCTGCTCTCGGTGCTAGACTGAAGAAGCTATATTGCTTCTGCTCTAAAACGCACAGAGCAGGCTCTGAGACTGAGAGCACCACTGTTGGATACAGTACATTTGCAGTCTAGACATGGCCTTGGACTCTTAAATACTAAAGTCACCAATAGGACTGTGATTTGGCCAGCTAAATCATTTGAGCTTTGCAGCACAAAGCAGAACAAAACCAAAATGACTGAAAAACTGTGTCTATGTGCCTGCAGATGCAGCCAGGGCAGCACCTAAAGGGATTCAGAGATGGTGATGGAGTGCTGCATGTAGTGCTGCAAATGGAGACGTGCTCTGTCTGTGCTTTATAGTCTGCTGCAGTCTGGGATAAAAGCAGGGAACTGCTTGCAGAAAGGAGCATAAAGCAGAATGGTCCTTTCTGTGCCTAGTGTCTTCTACATCGCCAGTGTTCATAGGCTGATTTAGTGTCACCAGCCCATGGTCCAGCCCAGGCATGCTGTGCATTTTTCTAACAAGCACAGAGGGACACTCTCGGCTGCCCTTTTTAATTGGGACACAAGCTTGTTGTGTTTGAGGGCAGGAAAATATACTGAATGGTGCACAATTCATTCTAGCTTTAACAGCTTTGCTTGTATAGGTATTGTACTGTTTGCTTGTATTGGTACCATAGCATCCAGTACTATACCGCAGGCTAGGGTCTTGCCAGCAATAGTCGTATTGCTTATGCTCATTGCAAAGAAGAGGCTTGGACCACCATGTCAGCCTGTGCAAGTGCTGTCTGCTCTTTCCATTGGGTGGTAATACATGGATTGTTTTATTATTGCTTTGCTGTCTGGAAAGTTCTGCTTTTGTTCAGAGATTTTTAGGGGTGGAAAGGAGCCATGAGTTTGGCTGTGTTGCCCTTCAGTCTTGATCCTTTGTTTTTCTGTGCCTGTGTTTAGGGCAGGAATGGAGATGAGAAGGGTTGATATATTCCCTTTGTGCTTTCCATATTTTATATCTGGGGAATGGCATGCTAGGCTTCTAGTTTAAGGCAGGCTAGCCTTAATTAGGGTAGTTAGCCCATGGGCTACCCTCATTTGTTATTATTCTCATGGCTCTCTCTGGTTTCTAGAAAGAAGAGGATAGCCACCTTGCAGTATGTTCCAGCCATAGCCCTAATGCATCCTTTGAGTTGGGGTCATAGTGTCACAGACTGCTACCTGTCACCACGTCAACTGTTTTTTGCCCCTGCCCTGTCACAATTCACAGCCCTGTCTTTCTCCAGCTCCTGATCCAGTTGTGATGTACAGTGAAAAGCGGTCGTGTGATGTACAGTGAAAATTCTGACAAGTGACCACATCCATTCCAATTTGCATCTCTTACCTTTCCCCTTACCTCACTTTTATGATGGTAGATTTTTTATTCCATGTGATGTAATGTTATTTCCATAACAAATAGACATAAGTACTGAATTCTGGTATTTTCTTGCATGCTA
>NW_017729001.1:22825441-22830261 GCF_001723915.1 Gavialis gangeticus
TCTTTCTCCAGCTCCTGATCCAGTTGTGATGTACAGTGAAAAGCGGTCGTGTGATGTACAGTGAAAATTCTGACAAGTGACCACATCCATTCCAATTTGCATCTCTTACCTTTCCCCTTACCTCACTTTTATGATGGTAGATTTTTTATTCCATGTGATGTAATGTTATTTCCATAACAAATAGACATAAGTACTGAATTCTGGTATTTTCTTGCATGCTATTTGCAACCAACTGTTCGATATGTTCTTGTTGAATTGTGGAGGGATGTTTTGCAGAACAGGCTCCAGTTTTTTAATGTGGGCCCAGTATAGGTAGCTTTTATACTTCTACACTAAGTCTAAATCTCAGCTTTGCTGCAGCAAAAAGTGGTTCAACTTATTCTACATTGGGAAACGAGCCCTCTGCCACTGTGTTTGGTAGTGCATGCGCATTACTGATGTGATCGGGTAATGGTCAAGGAGAGTTTAGGTTGCATTATAAGAGCTGCACATCATTACCTTTGTTTTTCCTAGTTTCAGGCCACTTAGCCACACTATGTTCTGGAAGGGCACAAGGCAGCACTAGGCAACCTTAGCTTTGCACTAATGACATTTTGGGAAGTTATTTCCTCTTTTTTTTTAAATGTATTGGCATCCCCAAAACTGGCCCAGTATTTAATCTCAAAAATGAATGGGATGATTCTGAATAGATTCAGGGTGGTAGGCGTGATTTATTTCACTGAATCATGCTTCCTTTGGCGTTTCACTCCATGTAGGGAAAAACTGCCTTTTCTAGGATTGGGCTGCGCTATTCCATCCACACTGCAGCCCCTGGCTGGGGGGAGATGCTCCATCCTGCAAGGAGCACCAAGCCTTTGGCACCCACGTCCGAATCTGGGGAATGCCGCAGATTTCTCGTACCACATGTGGTTGTGTTGTTCCCTTTGACTCCCTCCTAGTCGACAACTGTCTTCTTCTGCCCGGCAAAACATCACCACCCTTCTTTGCCATACCGCTCCGATACTACTCCTCATCTTGTCTACTTGTCCTTCCCACCCATTTAATCATCTTTTCCCATGTTTTATTCCCATGTGCAGCTTCTTTCTCAAGGTCCATGGAAAGCCCTGTTTTGCTGCGAGGGCAAAGTAAAAGGAACCTGGATAACTGTGAATCAGCTCAGCGGGGTAGGGTCAGGCTTGATTCATAAGGTTCAGCTCAACATGCAGGGTCAGGTCCAATCTTTCTCAGAGTCGGGGAACATTTGGATCTGGCGGGGTTTAGTTTAGGCCTCCTCTTTATCTCTGACTTTTAAATTGCTGAATGCAATGCTGCGGCTCTATGTAAATTGAAATCCAGCCTGCCCACGTAAGTAGAATCCTTCCTTTACACTGTGTCGCCCTTTACTGCTTATCTAAGAAAGTAATGTGAACTGTCAAGACTTCTGCTCCCTTTTAATAAGAAAAATCTGTAATTTAGCTTCTACTGCACTGTAGGAAATTTCACTCAAACTATTCTAATTGCTTGGAGATTACTAACGTATTAAAGAACTGCTTTAATACAAACTATTAAACCAGCCATATTATCTTCTTTAGGTCTCCGATACGTTACACATGGGTGCTATAATTTCCCTTCAAAATACTTCAGTGCTGCCAGTGTTTAAAATGGGACAACTGTTAATGCAGCCAGGCAAGAAAAGCCAATATATTATCTGTCATTTCTGACCAAAGAACAGTTTTTGCAGGTATTAAATGCCTTTGGCCACTCCTGACGTTTCTTTCCGTTGTAGAAAAGATTTTTTAAATATAGCCTTTGCCTCGATACTTTTTTTGGCCATGTTTCTGCTGCTAAGCTCCTTGTGCATATCTTGGCAGCAAACATATTACTGCATAGAAAGGCAGGCTATTCAGATAAACAGGATATTGGTGTGTATTTTAAGTAAGGTGTGCTAGGCAGAATAAGAGATTTGTTAAATAGGGGGAGCGTGTTGTGGTCAAGGTACTGGACTGGGACTCGTCGGCACTGTGTTCAATGCCCAACTGGTCCATGTTAAACATGAGATCCTGAGGAAATCCTTTGGTCAGCTCTGTGCTTTTGCCATCCTCCTGTGAAATGAAACAGTGCGTCACAAGGGTGTTACAAAAATAAAATCTATTAATGACTGTGAGAGGCTCAGATGTTGTTAATGAAGGCTGCAGCCCAAATTAGACACAATTCCCTCAGTCTTTCCTGAAAGCTTAAGTAATATGTAGCATCTCTGGGCAGGACTCTGAAGTGAATGGCTGTGATTTACTCCCTGATGGACATATTTCATTTTCATTTCCTGCACAAGTGAGAAGATGAAATCATTCAAAATGAGTCTTTGTCATTCCCCGAGACTGATACCTTTGTATGTTCACTATATCTTTAGCCAAGTGAAGCACTGATGTTTTGTAGGGGCAGTTAAAAGGATCTGCTAAATTATATGTCAATTGGTTTAGAAAATGGAAGTAACCATTTCTAAAGACAAACCTGGCTGCACCTTTACCATTCTGAAATGCTTGTTACTATTATTTATATTAATTTATTGCAATAGTGCCTGTAGGTGTCAATCAAGAATCTGGACCCTCTGGGGCTATGCACAGTATATATACAGAATAAGGGTCTGTACTGCAAAGAACTGCGCTTGAAGCCTATAGTTATGGTAGATAAAACAAATAGGGGTGGTTAAGTTAGAGAGGTAAACAACAATCCCACCATTATATTCACAGTTAAGTGTGAATTTTTCTTTAATCATATTTAGGGTTTGTTTATTTTTTTATTTAACACCTCTGTGTTTTATGTATGACAAAAATCTGGCTGGTAATTAAAACTTCTCACACTGTCTGCTTTCAGTATCCTGGGGTCTGATAGGTCTGGAGCTACTAAGAAGCTGGAAGAAAAATGATTATTTAAAAGCAATTGAGGTCCTGCAGTTCCGCACAGATACTAGCTCTTCACACTTCTCAGGCAGTTAAAGCACTTGGCTTTCTGCCTAACAGTGCCTCTGTACTGGGCAGGTATCCACTATAGCCAATTCATGTGTTATCAGTTGGATAATGTGACCAAGGTGTATTCCTTTCCATTCCATGCCAGAAATAAAAAAAGACTAACTCTGTTTGACATGATCGGATTAAGGAAATACATTTCTCTCAGGATCTGAGAGAAGATCCTGACCACACTGTGAGGCTAACAGAGATAATATTCCCTTGCTATTAGTAGATACAGGGCACATCTACATGTGCATTAATGCACTCTTCCTATTGCACATTAAATTTAGTACCTCCAATGTAAAGTATTAAACAAATGTGCATTAGGCTGCCCTAGTGCCCAGTACTGAAAGGACACATTTTCTAAGTGATGCTTAGTGTGCAGTAGCCTATTTTGCTGTGCATTAGCATAATTGCACAGTTGCTTTATATGGCACTTTAACGCAGAGTAAAATAGGCTACTGCTCATTAAAGCGCATGTGTAGACACTCCCACTGATGCATTGTTTTATACTTGTTTGTTTTGCAAGGCAGAGAAAAATCTGCCTATATTCTTATGTTGAATTTATCTAGTGAGTCCATGTCATTAAGGTTCAGATACTTCTCGCTTTTAAATCAGTGACCAGTTCATCATTTTATAGTGCTCTGAGATCCTCATCTGCAAGGAGATATAGAAGGGGAGAGGAAGATGATTAGATTTCAGCACTCTCCGTGCGAGTAAGGACTGATATCACTTGTATTGTGGTAGAGCTGAGAGGCAGCAGCTAAGGTTGAGGCAGTCTTGTGTTAGGTGCTGTAGAAATGCAAAAAGATAGACAGTTCCTGCCCCAAAATGCTTACAGTCTCAATAGCCACGACTAAGGATAGAAGGCAAACCAGGGAGACAAAGAGATGAAGTGACTTTTGTAGGTCATACAGTACCCACATTTCCTGACTCCCTGTCCAGTGCCTTATCCACTCAGCCTCTCTTAGTAAATATGCTGCTGGTGTATTAGCACAAAACTATCCATTTTCCTGCATGAATGTACATAATCAAGTTTCTTTGGCCCACTAGGAGCCTGAAATGAATAAAGACCTAGTAGTGACCTTTTTAATACTAGCTTTAATCATGCCTTTAACCCAAATCACTCAGGTTATTAGAAGCATTTTGGTTTGAATGGTTCTCAGGACAGATACATCAGTGCAGGGTAAATGATTTAAGGCTGATGGACTGCTGTGTAATGCCTTTTTTCAAAAGAAGACCTTGTCCCCAAAGAAGAGTTTTCTGCCTGATAAAATGCAGCATTAGAAAAGTTACACCGTGGAACTCACTGCAACAAAAAAATTCCTATTTCACTTAAAAGCAACTTCTACATTGCCCAATAATGTTCCTCATGCATTCATTAGGGAGTGGAAAGGAATGGGATGGCACAGCACATTGTTCCGTAACTTAACGTGTGTTAATTTGTAACATTGACTATTTATGCTCTTAGTTGCAGATGTCACTCAAATAAGAGACTAGATGCAAAACTAAACAACTTGCATAGCAGATCAGAGTGAATATTTGCAACAAGCTTTGAGGAGGCAATCAGCAGAAAAAGGATTGTTATGAAAGTCATTAGTGAAGTTTTCTACCTGTCTAGGTATATATATGACTCATCCATCATCCAAGTAATAGAATGTCATGATCTATCTCTGAGCAATTTAGGTATAATCCTGAGCCAGTTGAAGGCAAAAGAAGGCTTTCCATTGACTTTAATAAACTTTGAAATGGGGTGTTAATAGGGACAGAAAGGGGTGGCAGAATGTGCAGTTTACTCAGAATTTACTCAAGCTGCAGGCTGGGTGTTTGGAAAAT
>NW_017729001.1:22835261-22844722 GCF_001723915.1 Gavialis gangeticus
AAGAAAGATGAGAGCAAATGTGCAGTTTACTCAGAATTTACTCAAGCTGCAGGCTGGGTGTTTGGAAAATGTAAAGAATACAGGAAATGGCCCCATGGTTTGCATAAGCACCCAAAAGTAAGTGATATGTGCCAACTGGTTTACCACTTCTGCTTGAAGATATCACCAGTGTGGCTTTGGTGCTGAGTCTTAATGTGCTTTAGGCTGCCAGACAAGCTGTAGGAACTGGCTTTCTCATGTCACTTGGGTCTGTGCACATGACATGTTAACACCAATGTAACTTAGTTTGGTTTTGTAAACTGATGCAAGTCATATGCATCTGGAGCAGACAAACAAGTTCTGGGGTAGCTGCCCCAGGCCTCAGCACTATTATAGTCACTTGCTGCTAGGGAATGAAAAAGCTAGTATTATGGATGGATGCAAAGACCCAACACCTGCATGAGTGCAACTTACACCAGTGTAGTTTTAACCCTGGGGGTTTTTGGGGGGTGGGGCGGGGCAGAAAGGGGAAGCGGGGATTCTACACCAGATTCTAGTAAATGATGCTAATATATGCATCTATGGCATATTTATAATACTGATCTGTGGCCATGCCTCTTAATTCTTCTCCTTCTAGTTTCCTCAGCAACCTAGAAGCAAAGAGGTCCATGGGAAACTTAAAATAATGTCAACACAAACATCAGTAAAATATCTAATTACATCTGGGATATCCTTTGAGTTGCACCTGTTTGTATCTGTTACTCTTCTGAGTGCTCTTCAAGTCATACTGAAAACTTTTAGTACTGTGTGCAGGCCAGCAAGCATTTTAAAGGGCATCTCAAGGAAGAAAATGTTTATATTTCTAGTTCCCTAGGTTTGGCCTTTGCACAATACTCTAACAAGCTGTTAGGACCTGAGTCTTTTCTTGCATAAGTGTTAACCAGGAATAACTCTATTGGAATCCAAAGAGTTTTTGTAAGGCAAACAAAAACTGTACACCTGCTGATCTGCTGTAACATTTCAACTGAGAAAGGCTCTTTCAGTATTGGCACCATTTTTCCCCAAATCAATTGCAAGCCTTCACTTTCAATATCTGTCTTAAAAAATTAGACAAAGGCATCACAGTTATAAACAGGAAGACAAGGTCTGCATCTTTTATGTTCTGTTTTTTGAAAACAAATGGGTAGGAGGGAAATTGTGTTAACAGGTATTTTACAACAACCAAATTATTCTTTGCTCAAATACCAAATGCTTCTTCCTGACTACTTAATTGACCACTACAACAAATCTTACATTTTCTAATTAGAAAACAAGCACTGGATCCAAGGCTTTTAGCCAAGCAAGATTGGGTGGAACCATAAAACGACTACAAATATCCAGGCGGTACATAAGTATTGTGATACTTCAATACAAATCTCCTTTGCACATTTGTTTTTTGTGATGTGCAACAAGGTGGATTTTCAGATAAAACGGCCTCTTGGATAATGCCTTGTTTCTATGCACCGTGTATACCCACTGTATGTGAAATTAGCTTCACGATTTCTCTGCTAGCCTCTCATGAATAGCAGTTGGCGCCTCAGAAACATTTCTGTCATTCAGCATTCAGTTGTTTTCTCCAAAGGAATGAGTTAGTACTAAAGCTGTTATACCTAGCACCTAGATGCTTCTAGACAGAAAGGGTATAATTAGCAAGTCCTCTCTGGGTTGATCCAACTGATACCAGAACTGCCTGCTTTTCCTGAACCATGAATAAATTAAGTCTGCCACACTCTATCCTCTACCCTATCCCAGATGAGACATTAAACTAGTGGTAAAATCTGCCTCAGGGAATCATCAGAAAAGGTCACACCCAAGGCTTTTTTAGCTTTGATGCAGACATCTTGCCATCTGCGGTACCCCATTTAGTGGGGTACCAGAAAAAACTACTTCGAGGGTAAGTCCTATCACAGTGGCTCCATTTGAGCTGTGGTGGGTGGGAGGGGGACAGATTCAGGGAGCCGGGAGGCTGAGTGGAGATACAAGGCCTCCGCAGTATCAAAGACCCATGGATTCTGGAGACTGGTCCCTCTCCTCATTGTACAAGGGAAACGAACCTTGTCATCAGACAGTGAAATACAAGGCCTCATAGTGCCTCCATGAAGTTTCAGTTGCTGAGATTCTGGTCACTTGGAGAGATCCCCATGAAGTCTTTACCATGTAGCTCACCTCTTCTTACGGATTATTATGGACTAGGTAAAGTGTCCTCACCCTCTGAGCCATCAGCCAGGGCGTGGATATATTGGACTGAAAGAAACAAATGATCTGATGTAATCTGACCCTACGTTACTTATTTAGAAACCACACTGTATCCAAGTTTTTGCCAAAACCTGGTTCCTATTAAAAAGCTGCAAATGTCTCAAGTCCTGGCAGCTTTCATAAGCATCGTGATCTTTCATTGCCAGCATCGTTGAACTTCTGGATTTGTGATTTGTAGTGCAGTGGATTTTCAGATAAGACATTCTGATATTACAGTACCTAATATAGCTCGTGTTTAAATCCACAAGCTTAAGTGTAATTGGAAGTGTGTATGTGTGTGTGTGTAAAGATCTATAGAATAAGAGAGATCAGACCTAGGGCTTGAAATCACGGTTGTAACAAAAAGGGACAGCTGAAGTTATATCAGCTTAATAAATATTGTAGACTCTATTTTAAAATATCCAGCTTCTGTTAACAGGCTACATAGTGCACAGAAATCAAGTGATTATCTTAGTTGTCTGGCTAGCTTCTATCAAGCTCATTACTCTTTCTTGATTAAATCTTCTCTAATGATTTCTGTCTGGAGGGGAGGCAGAAAGAAAACACTTACAAATCACTCCTTTGAACAGCATCTGACAGCAAAGCTAAATGACTCAGTGGGCATGTCTACCCAAGACACTTTACTGCACAACAGACTAATCTACTGTGCAGTAAAGCATCACTGTCTACGTGTGCGCACCATTTACTGCAGAGTTAGCTACTACCTGTAAACACAGGTAGTAAACAAACTGCATGGTGGAAACTGCGCAATAGTGTATGTATAGACACTGATCAGGAGCAAATTTACTCCCTGTCAGCCCCAACACCAGGGGGCCACAGGGGACACGGACCTCTCCCTGGCCTAGCACTTCTCAGCTCCCAGCTTCCCCCAGGAGCCAGGAGCCAAACAGCACTGGGACTGGGGAGCTCTTTGCTTTCCTGCCCAGCTGGGGACTTGCTGGGAGCTGTCCTGGTTCTAGGGCAGCTTTTCATGAGCCCCTGGCTAGGCAGGAATCCTTATCCAACCTTGGGCTCACTGGGAGCTCCTGCAGAAGTGGGACAGTTCCCACCCAGCCTCCAGCTGCATGCAGCCCCACTAAGCATGGAGCTAGTCCCCATACACACACGACTGGTAGACCACTGCAGCAGCAGTGGTCACTCAGCCCCATGCACATCAGGACCCCTCCCAATGTGCCTAAGGCCAGAAGACCACTACAGCCAGCAAAGCTCTCTTGGCCCCATGCACATCGGGACTGGACCCTCATGCTCCCTGCCAGCCCCCAGGGTAGTACTCTGCTGGAGTCTAGAGCTCTCCCTGGCTGCTGCAGAGGGCCAGAGCAGGGTAGGAGCAGCTCTATATCAAGCTTCTCCCGTTGGGAGCAGATTTGCTCCCAACAGGGAGAATGTGTAGACGTGCTCCCAGGGAAGGCCTACTGCATAGTATTTTACTGTGTAGTAAGCCTTTATAGCATTAATAGCATGTGTAGGCACACTCAGTTATGCCCACTTTTAATTCCTTCTCTTAAATGAAAGGGAAAGGGACATAATCGGTAACAAATATCTGAAGGCTGTAATTAATCACAAGTAAAAGTAATGTCTGTGGTCTTATGTCCAAGAGTAATAGAATAAAATCAAGAGAATTTTAGCATGTGTGTCAGGGAATACTGTGCAGTGAGACTGAGTGAGTATATCAGGGAATAGTCTGTAAAGGAAATTATGTGTTTAACCCTTGTTATAACTGCTCATGTGGAATTTCATTTCCAGAGAGGAAGAACGTATGCACCATTTTGGTTTTTTTTCCCTTTTGATGCATATCTGCAAAAGGCAGCCATAACTATCTGGCTGCTTTGGAAGACTGATTGAAAGTCCAATAAAGACAATAGGAGTCATTCCATTTGCTTTAATGGTGACTCCAGCCCTAGTGATTTGTGTTCAGTAAGGAACAGTATTTTTTTCAAAATCAACAGTTACCCCAGACAAGGTTCTTTGGGTAAACGTGATATCTTTTATTATACCAACTGCATAATTGGAAAAATTGTTCTTTGTTAGCTTTCAAGTACAAACATCCTTCTCCTGGCAGTGGGAAAGTCTACAGTACTGAGCAGGCAAGTGCTGTAGACCAGTGATTCCTAACCTTTTTGGTGCTGTGGACGGGCACAGGAGCAGCAGAGCCAGCTGTCTCCCTCCCCGGGGCTGCCCCGTCCCCCAGCTTTAACCCCGCACCTCACTGCTGGTGGCAGAAGCTGCTCACCCAGGAGGGCAGATGCGGGGGCAGAGCAGGAGGCTCATGCCATGACTTGGCAGCCAACCCTTCATGGCCCAGTACTGGGCCATGGCCTGGTGGTTGGGAACTTCTCTGTCTGAAGTAGGATGTTTGTACCCAAAAGCTTACAAAGAACAATTTTCCAACTATGTAGTTAGTCTAATAAAAGATATCATGTTTACCCAAATATCACCAACACGACTACAACCAACACCCCCAAAATAGTTACCCCAGGTTTTTAGTGTAATTAAAGCTTCAGGGGTAGGTTCAGGTCAGTTCTTATTTCATCCAATCAGATTTACTCCTAACTGTATTATGGCTCATGCCTCACCTTAAGCACTGCCATGGTACTACTCAAATGCTGGTAGTTGGTCACATCTGTAAGCGCCCCGCTGAACTGCTTTCTAAAGTGTTTTTCATATTGGGGCCAGCTAGTCCTGGTTTGCATCACTGCAATCTGGTGACTTCCAAGGCTTTGAACACATGTTCACATCTCAGCATGTGCTTAAAGGTAGAGCTCTCATCTACAACTCTTTACTTGACCTGTGAGAGTGACCATCCTTGATTGTGAGGGATCACCGCCACCAATAAAAAGTAGAACTGGTACTTTCCAGACCTGGGCCTTTCACAGGGAGAGATGGAAGGAAGAAACGATTCCCTCTTCTGCTCTGCTCTTTTTCAAATGATTTTTCCTCCTTGCTCCTTCCCCGTTTTCCTTTTTTCAGCATTTCCTTGTAAAGCTGATTGTAAATGTCACCTTTCCCAAGAGGGAACCAGACGGCTTTAAGCAAAATAGCAAACAAGTTCCCCCCTGTTTGTAAGAAAGATGGGTTCTTTTATTATTCCATATGCTTTATTGCTAGCTCATACCTGTAATTTGGATCATAAACAAAGGGAGTTTTTTTCTAGGAATAGTGATAAGATTTTTGCTGTGCTTTTTACCCCTCTTTTTCTTCCCTCCCCCTCCCCCCCGGTGTTTTGACATTTCCAAAGGTTTTGGAAAGAATCCCTATTGTAATAGAAGAAGCAGAAGCAGAAAACATTCATTCTCTCCTACCTTTCTGCCTGAGATTTTCCATTCTTTTTAACATGGGGAATCTTTGTGTCAGTTTTGTGTCCTGCCACACTGGTGCTTAGGTCAATTGATCTTCACCATCAGGGTGCAAGCAATTCTCAGAGTAGCCAATGTAAGCTGGGGACTGATCCAATCCTTACTGAAGTCAATGCAAGAAAATTCCATTGGTTTCAGTGGATTTCCTCAAAATGTTTTGGTTCCAGTAAGTATCATAGGTTAGTTATGGCTGAAGGCTGGTCTTGTGACTAAGACAATGGACTGGGGTCTTGGCTGGCTTAAGGAAAGTCACTTAATCTTTTTGTGCCTCTGTAAAACAGCAATAACACCTTATCTTGCATCTTGTTTCTGTTCTATTTAGGTTAAGTGCAGACTACAGTGTAAGGGCAGGCTTACAACACATGTAGACATAGCTAAGGTAGCATTCAGTGAGTTAACTCGGTTAATCACTATGTAATCAAAGCAACCTGAGGTCTGGATTGGGCTACAAAACCCTCTGGGCACTGCCACCATCATCGTCACAGTCTATCATCAATTAGAAGTTTTGTAAAGTAAAGAGAAATTGTAGGCAAATTCCCAAGGTCTCCTCTCACAAATCATTCAGCCTTCATAATGAACATCAAGTAGATTCACTGGAAACTGTTGCAAAAAAGACTCTGTTTTAGTGAGAATAGAACAATATCTGGGCAACTGTGTTTTATCACCCTGGTGTCTGAGTGCCGAGAGGCATGTTATCACTATTAGCATATTATATGGCAGCCCACTCAGGAAATCTAGATAAAGAGGAAAGAGGTAGGGCAAGGTGGTACATTCAAGACTAAGGCTAACTTAGAGACAGAGAGGCATGTGTGACCAGGGAAGAAAAGTTCAGTGCTGGCATCTGAAAACTGTCTAGGCTATGTCATCAATAGGTAGTAATTGCTAATTAGCAGCTGTTCTTTCTTATCATTTACATCACGGGATTTCCTGGCCTTTGGACCAGGGCTCCCTTTTATTTCTGTAGAAATGCAGTGCAATAAATCAAGCGCTACTTTAGGTTTGGTTACCAGGGAGACTGTTGACCTACAGTTAAACCAATCCAGATTCAGAACAGAGCAGTCCGTGTCTTCTTGCTGTTTTCTGAGCAGTCTCCTTAACCTGAGGAAAAGTGCAGTTCGTTGCAGGTTTGCATAAAGGAGGAAAGAGTGGGGGTTTGCCAACAGGACCCTGCAACTGGGAATAGCTGTGGGGCCAGGAACTAGGGGGTTAATACAACTGCCTTATGTAGCAAGCCTCTCGCTCCCTCCGCAGCCATAGCTTTTCTCACTGTTGAGTTTACTGTTGCTGATTGCCATTGGTAACAATCATCAATGGCGCTTTGTGATAGGGTGGGGGGGTGTCAGTAGGAGTGTGCAGAAAGGTCTCCATGCCTTCCATCTGATGCATTGATCCCCTGGGTGTTGGTTGCACTGACCTCCCACACCAGTGACTATCCCAATAGCAGGGAAGAGCCCCTCTTCTCTGGGAGTACCAATACCCATGCAATCTTAGGAAAAAACGTCAAGAGGACCAAGCCAGTCCAGTAGGAACATCTTTTTCCTAGTTTCTTAGAGTAAAAACAGACATCAGGCTTATCTTAGATTTGCTTGTCCCAAGTAGGCTTTGACTCGCATCAAAACAGGTGCAGGACAGTCATCTGACAACTGTTTTTAGCCTTAGTCTTGCGTCTCCTCAAAAGGAAATTTTAGGCCTAAGGCTATGGAGTAGCAGTCACAATTTTGGTTGCTGGCAGGGACTCGGGTATGTTATTGACCATGCCTCAGCTAAGTGAAATGTGGCAACTGCATTAGATTGTTGCTGCAAAAAAAAGAGGGAAAGGAAGCAAATCATCACATTATCAAATTAAAATTATCCAGGGGAATCAGTGGGTGTGTCTACACATGCATTAACGTGCTTTTCATAATGCACATTACATTTAGAATCTCCAATGTGTAAGTAAATGGACATTAGGCTGCCCTAATGCTGAGTAACAAAAGCTCAGATTTTTAAGTGATGTGCGCTTTAATGTACAGTAGCCAATTTACTGTCCATTAGTGAAATTGCATGGTTTTTACATGACACTTCAATGCATAGTAATGTAGGTTACTGTGCATAAAAGTGCATATGTAGAGGCACCCAGTATCTTCCAAACAGGTAACCTTAGAAAGTGACATGTTTAAAATGAAAAAATAATGATTAGTATGTAAGATGTACGTTTGTTTACCATTGCTTTTAGGATATCTTATATTTAGGACAAAGGTTTGTCTTTCAGGTCCCCAGGATTCAAATCCTGACATTCCCACAACTTTGCTTTATTTCTCATTTTACCAATGGGTGTGATGACACCTTAGTGTGGAGGCTCTGATAACTAACATCTGGAAAGGGCTTTGATCATCTTTAAAGTGCCTTGAAATCTATTGGAAAAAAGTATCATCATTGAAATGTAAATTACCTTCTTTGCAGGACTGTATCTTGGCAACAGTTTTAAAGGGGATCTAAGTTCAAATCAACTGAATGCATGGACAGATCCTGGACACTTTCTTTGCAGGAGACATATTTCTTAAATGCTGGGATTTTCAGAGCCTAAAACCAGCATAACATGCTGAGTTCAAAATCGCAGAAATGAAATGGAGAATTGATTGATTTTCAATAGTCAGGTAGCAAATAGAGGTGTTGACACTTGATAATCAGCTTAATGTGGAGCAGAGTGACCAAAATGGTTACACTATTGCTGCCATCTACTGGGAAGCAAACCGTGCCTCTTCCCCGACCTCCCATTGAAAAATTGAGAGCCAGGTCCATGAGAGAAATAGGGACCCGATCTGAAGCCCATTGCAGCCAATGACAGTGTACCATGAACTTCAGGTTTGGATCTGGGCTTTGGATCTGGGCTTTGGATCTGGTCTTAAATGCTTTAAGAGTCCAGTATGGTGTGGTCTCTGAATAAAGATTGGTTTCTTTGTTTTTGATAAGCCTAACTGGAATTGGTAGATGCTGTCCTTCTTATGCCCCACACTTAATTATTATCTAAAAAAAACAAAACCCCACAATTTATAGTTTTAGTTAATTAAAAAGTCACCTATGGACAAATTGTGGTCTGGCACAAACCATCAATTATCCTGATTCTACTACAGCCAACAAAGCTTCGACACTTCACACCAATTTCCAGTCTGCGCTACAGTATCATCGTGTTTCATCAACATAATTTTTCCAGGGAAGTCAACACCAAATAAAATGCAACGATGATTTTTGCAAACGATCTATTTACAAGTAAACTACTTTACCTGTGGCCTTTGTAGACACCCTCTTATTTTATCGATGTAGACCCAAAGTCTGTTTCCTATGTCTCGCAGAACAACAGATAACTATGTGAAAGGTGGAGAAAATTCTGACTGCCAGTAATGTTCATTTACATAATGCCTAATGAATATATTAGTAAGAAAGTACTGTCTGGAAGCACGTTATAGAGCATAAAGAGAAAAATCTAACTGGAAAAATGTAAGGGGGAAACAAGCACTGTAGATAAATGTGATTACCATAAACAAAGACAGGCTGGCACACATTTACCTTGTAGACAAATATGATTCAACTTATAATTGATTTTACCATATAAAACCACCATCTGTAGGAACAAAAGAAGCAGAAGGTAGAAGCATTGTTAGCATCCCCTTTCCACGGTGTTCAACTACATCCACCAATCTATAAAATTAATATGGGATGAAAGGAACCATCTGTGGAGTATATACTCAAATGCAGCAGAGCATGCTGTGAAGTCTTCCCCAGTGAGAATGCAACAAATGAGAATAGGCTGCTCTAGTGAATGTTTTTTGGGGGCTACTCTACTGGCTGGAGGTA